>NC_071288.1:8877500-9213125 GCF_943734705.1 Anopheles coustani | reverse complement strand
CGAGGTGGGCTACGGATTCGTTAAGGTTCCGCTCCTAATCCCGCCCACCACCGCATTATCTACCCATGGCATGTAAATCCTCCGCTGTAGAATTGCTAGCCTCCGGTGGATGAAAACGATGGGAGTCGAAAAGAAAACCTCTCTCTAAACTCTAAAAGGGCACCCGGGACATGGTACTTCCTACCGGCGTGCGGACATCCGTCATCCGTCGTCAACATTGCCGGAGTAATCTTCATCGGGAGAAGCGCCCGACTAATCTGTATTAATTTATCAACCACCGGCAGCGGGGTGGCGGTTCGCCTGAACAGGCTTTCCTATTCATCCTGCGAAGGTTAACGGACAAAGTAAAAACGGGCCCTTTTTTCGCGCAATGTTCCGATAGTGTTCCCATCCCTAGTTCTTCCCTAGCTTCCAATGGCGAGATCTCAAGTTTACATCGACAAACGGTTGGATATGTAGCCCTGATGCGTTAAGCGAATGCCCTCGCACTTGCCTTCGATGCACATCAATGTCTTGGAAGCGTAGGAAGCTGCCGATGGCCACCGGCGTCGATGGAGTCGAATGCATTCCAATTACTGGCGTCGGCGCCAGGAAGCTGCGCGATGCGTGCTTTGTACGACGAATTGCATCCGCTCGAGCAGAGGCACAATTGAACGCACTCTCTGCGTTTCCATCGTGAAACACTTCCCGGTGACGCCCTGAGCCACAAACGAACGTTTAAGTGCATCGCGGAAGTGTGCTTCTAATGAAAGTATGAACTTCACTCGCAAATGTTCGATTTGCCAGACAAGCACATGCCGATGGATCACAGACAAAAAAGGAAACAGAATATCGATCAGTCATTCTTTTGCCTCTCCTTTTGCCGCGTGCTGGAGTACGGCCGTCCTACTAACGGTCTTTTAAATTTAGCTACATCTTTTCCCGCTTCTCGGCATCCAAATCTCGGCTCACTCGCGCCCGTCCCGTCGGGTACGATAAGAAGTTCAACCCACTTTCACCGGGGGCGCTTCTTTTGTCGGGGGCGCTTTCGAGTCAATTAATGTCCGTGCGACCATTAACTTTATAATGTCATTATTACGCGCGGATCCTGCCTCCATGGCGTTACGACGGAACGCAACGGACGCATAAGAATCGCGTAGCTGAACGCGCTATTTGGGTTTGCTATCATGCGTCGTCGCTGCTTCCGTTATGCTCGCTGTTATCCTTTTACCCGATAAAAGATGTTGAAGATGTTTTAAAGCGAACTGGTTGCATAATGAAATGTTTTTTGTGCTTCGACGTGTTAAAAGTCGCTCAAGCTGACCTGAATTGCCACTACAATAGCAAGAAATGGCTTTTGATTGTCGTTTTCTGCATCAATAAATCAATGAGCTGGAGTCAGTGTCGAAATTAATGACAAATGAAATAAAATGTTCAAATGATGATCGTGATGACACCATCCAGTTTTTGTTCGGTGTCAAATTACAAAAGTGTCAATATGTTTTTGGGTTACATCAGAAAATAGATTCTGTCAACCATACCATGCAATCAATTAGCTTTTGATTATTGATATAATTCCTCATCTTGCCAATGACACGAGAAAGATTGTGATAAAAATAATTTTGCCTTTAAAAATAAATGACAATTGAATATGAAATGTTGTGACGGTACATTGCTTTTTAAATTTAAAATTAGTTTATACAGCATTTTACTAAGAATAATTAAATTTGATTATTTTCATTCTGTGCAGGTGCAATGGTTGATAAAAATCTTCCTTCGGCTATTGCAACATCAAGGTCAGTCTCGCCATATGTATCAAACTGATTACGGCTGAATTCTTCCGTTTGGCAAAAGCAAGAAGAAAAATCGTCTGAACTCAAAATGGGACCACAAAAAGTGCACACTGATAACTCCTATGGATGTGCTATAAATATTACACCCGCCGAAGCCTACATTCGAACAACTGCGGTGCCGAGATCTTCAAGGTTAGTATTAATTAATCTGTGCTATATTTCGTGTTTTGCGTTGCGTTTACATTCACCACCGGCAATCGCGGGCAGCTCCAGAATGGCGGCCGGAAGATGTGTAGCCACCGACTCACTATCAGCTGACCGATTAATTCGGCTCCGTTGACGGATGTATTGATTTTAATGAAGCGTCGAGTCGGCGATTTAACATAACCTCGGCGTTTTTTTTTCTCGCTTCAAACGTCCCTGCTCCACTGTCACCCCGGGAGGGTGGGAAGAGTGTTCCGGCGACGCAGTGTGGCGGGCTGTCGATGTGGCGTGAACATAATAATAATAATAATAATATAGAATCGAAACCAGCCGCAACAGTTCGTGATAGTCGGCAAAAGGTCAGTCCGCGCCTGACACTGGAGCCCGCCCAACGTAAGTCTACGCCTTCATTGAGTTTCCCTTCTTCGAGCTGATATAGTGGCACCTTTTTTTTTTGTCCTCGCCGCTATTCGCTTCTTAGCGCCCTGAATCCTCTTCGCCCATAGATGGACCAGTTCGCTTCTTATCGGGAGACGGTTTGTTGGAAAAAATATATTTTTCTTTATTTTTACGACCATGTTCTAAGTAACAATCAACGCTGGGCGTAGGTTATCGGGACAAGGCGAGATTAGTAGTGTTTTCTATTTACTTTTAAACTACACTAAGCTAAAGATGATTTACTCCATTGTCACCATCGCTTATGAGGCGAAACAAAAGAAGTTAACTTTTAAATGAGGAGATCCTTAAAGACTTATATGAGATACTTAAAAAGTTCAAAGTGTATACAAACGTATAAAAGCGTAACACTTTCATACATTAAGTTTTCCTCACTCACTCAAAGGAAGGAAAAAAAAGGTGGAGATACTTAAATCGTCATTTCTATTAAAAGAACATCATAAACTTCATCAGGCATAATTCACGCGTGTGCTGCATTTCGAATATGTACGGTTTTTTGGTTTCATTTTTCCTAGTTGGATACTCCACTCCGGTGCTTGCCCGCGCAGCAAATGTCGTTCGTAGTAAGTAACCATTAGTGGTACCAGCACGAGAGAAAAAAAGCACAAAAACACAAATTTCATTCCATCCCGCTCCTCACCGTTCCTCACTCCTTCGCCAATCTCGACGGAGATAAAAGCTTTCGGTTTGAGGAAAAAGCATGTTTTCATCGTGTTTTGATTTTACGTTGATGCTTCAACATTTCCCATCGCTTCGTTCTTCCCGTCTGGTCTTTCATTCTAGGAGATGAAAAAAAAAATCTTACGGCACGTCGGTACCAGGGCGAAAGCCAACATTAGAGCCCTCCCCACCACCACATCTTCTTGGCATGTGCTCATCTTTCGCCGTTTTAATCCGGCCCTTGCACATTTCCACACACTCGCCCACCGTAATAGGTAGCGCAAACAAATTGACAGACAATTTAATAAATTTTTTATCCACTTTCGGGGGTTTTCTTCGGCTCGCCCTCGTCGACGGTGGTGGAAGCTTTTGGGAAAATCGTAAGAACGAAACGGTCGCGAAAGATTCTTGCTTTGCCGGATCGGAAGGTTCTTTGGTGTGTCCGCCCGTGGTGTTGGTGAAGTGCACAATCTGCTTGAACTTTGGCGCACGAAAGTAAACGGTAAGGCAACCGAACAAGGGAATGCAAGGCAAACAAAGTGTTTTAAAAGGGGGGGGGGGGGGGGGGGGGGGGGGGGGAAGCAATGCCTTCAGGGTCCGGTTGAGGTGACAGACTTTTTCTTAACCCCTCTATCGTGATTCTTACAGACATTTTTTTCACCCCTCAAACTCTTCCCACTGCTAATGTTGGAGCATGGAAAAACAACAAGTTCAACGCTTCGTCACGACAGGAAACCATCAACGCCTTCGCGCGGGACTAACGTGCGAATGCGCCGATAGCGCACGATACTGTCGACGATGCAAGCCTGGGGCGGACGGCAAACAGTCGCCACATGATAGTGCTGCATCACGCCAAAGTCGAAACTGCAGTGAATCGCGGATTGGGAACGGTTTAGCGCAGCTTAAATTAGCGACCAAACGATCACCAGCACTAAATGTGATGTTAACAGCACGTTTCCAGCTAGCGACAAGTTCGAACCGTGGACTTTGACATGTGTATTTGTTTGCCTCTGTTATGGCCTTGCTAATTTGCGAATGCTTGGAATGTTTTAGGCACAGCAACAGTTATTTCCATCACTTGACGGTCGAGTGGAAGTAATCTTTTTTGAAAATCTATTTTCACTTGCCACATTTTCAATGTTGTAGACTGGTGTTATAATTCAAGTTCCACTTTCAATGATTTAGACGGCATGTTTTGTACGTTGTATATTTCATTTTAACTGTCTCTGCTGTAAATCTTCATCCCGTCCAATGATTGGACCTAAGCACGCCACACAAAATTCTTCTGACGTGCGCGTGTGAGATTGATTTCCACGAAAATTACGCAAATACGCGAGCGATCTATCAGCAAAGCTTCGATAGCCAATGGAAAGGTCAGCTGAAGCCATCGAGTTTCATCGATCATCTTCCTCCATTTGGCGCTTGGTACCGCACATTCAGCAACCTCAAAAATGTGCTGGCGATAACGGAGGGCGTCAAAGGGCAGAGACGAAAGATAGTTGCTTCTAAACCAGCCATTGCGCACACTTTGCCACACAGGGTTTCTAGGCACGACAGGCCACTCCGTACGGCGCAAGGGCAGCTCGTTGAAATGTGTTTCCTTTTGTCAACTGGTCCGTTTTTTTCCTTCTCTCGCATTTGCGCTGCGATCTGCAAGAACTCGTCAAGAAACGATATTCCACTCCCGGAAACGCGTAGCTTGCGGTGCAAAATGGAGGTGCAACGCCCACGAAGAGGTTGTCCTTCAAAACGGTGCACCAACAGCAACGACATAAATCACTTCGCTTCCCTTTAATTCACTTTCGTTCACGAAGGATGACGCGGCGAAGCAGTGATTACTTTTACTATTCCTTCTCCCACCGGAGCTGTTTCATATTATTTTAACATTTTAAATGGTTGTCCATCGTCCATCGGTTTGTTTTTTAGTTGATTCTCCTTTAACGACACCACTTGCACATTCTTTCGTCCGTCGGTGTGAGGTGTGGAATTGCCATTTCGCTGGCTCAACACGATGAAGTTCGACGAACGGCGTCCCACCGGGCGGAAAACGATCGAGCGAAACCGTCGGCCAGCGGCAACTCGATCGCGACTCGCAAAATTCCGGCGCGAGCAGACGCCGTCTGAATTTCCGGGGAAAAATAGCGATCCGGTCGGGTATGTCACTCGAGATCCGCAGGTAGCACACCTTCTCCGACTGTTTTTCCCCCGTGTGAGACGGTACGATCCAGTCCAGACGCTGGGAAAGTTGTTGCATTCAAGAGCAAATCCACGGAGATAAAAAGCTACCCAGGCTATCGTCTGACAGGGCGATGAGCTAATCTCTCCAAATAAACAGCGGCACCGAAGCGAATGTCAGTGGCACATTCTTTGCCATCGTTAAACATGCATCCCGTGCGGCCCAAGATCGCGACAGAACACCGCAAACAGTTGACTGGCACCAGCAAACAGCAGCAGCAACAGCAGAGAGAACACAAGGGCACAGTTGAACGTCTGAGTTGAATAATTTGAAATGAGTAATAATCACCACAAAACTGAAACTAAAACAAAAAAACAAACACCAAAACGGATGGGGTGTTCACACTCCACACACTGCCACTGGTCACGATCCGCGAACACTGCGAAGCACCGTCTTGGGAGGAGTCCGTGTTTGCGTCCGCACCGCAGCGTATCCCGGCGCTTACTAACTGGCGACTAACGGGACGCGAGCGTTTTTCCGTCGAGATTGTCGTCCGCGTTCTAGTAGCTGCTCGAATCTCGAGCACTTCAACCCCCCGGTGGCTCTCACAGTGAGATCCAGCCGGCGCTTCATCGTCATGTGGCGCCATAGGGGGACGATTGAGTGCCGGTTGGTCCTGGACGGTGGGAAATTCAATATACGACCACCGTGGAAATGAGCAACCATCTGTTTTACCATGAATTGCGATGATGCTGGAGGTTCGCGGCTCAACAACACAGCTGTTTTCTCGGAAGGAAAATGAACTTGCAGGTGTTGAGCAACTATGAGAAGCCTCTTCTCAAAGAATAGGCATTTAAAAATAGGCAGCCTTTTCCAGGGTTGTTCCAGATAACTTGCTGGAGTTTGTTGTTCGCAAGTGCATGTTTCAATTCAAAAAAGAAAAAACTATTCAAACCGGCGTCACACACAGTTCGGTTTGAAGCCAGCGCAGATTCCCTCCCGGTTTCTTCGAAGTGAGATAAGAAAATCAGCCACCCAGCCAGTTGGCTCTAGTTGAACGGTTGATTTTTGTTTACATTCCTACGCCATGGCCCGCATCGCCGAACGCGTCCCGTAGACATTCATTCTACTGTAGTCGTTACAAAAAGAACAAGACTGAACCTTCAACTTTAAAGCAGAAAAGAAACGGGCCGAAGCGAATAAGTGTCAATAAAACAACATTATGCAAAATACATTTCGGCGGCGGATAAGATAACTAAACCGCAACATACTAACAATCGAACATTCAAGCGCACACAAGGGAATGCTCGTCCAGGGAATGTCAAGTGCCGCAATCAGACCCCGTTGCATTCGGTTTTTGCATTCCTGCAACGGGGGTAAAATCAAATACCAACTGAAGAGGAGCAAAAAAAGAATGACGAGAAGATAATCATAGGAGTGAAAAAGAACCGAAAAAAAACGCACATCTATCGTCGGATGAGTGCAGCATTAATCATACAGCATGCGAAGGCAGCTCCGGAGGCAGCTGATCGAACAGATAAATAAATCCAACGGTATGCTTACCGAGCCCCTACCGCAGGCCGGGCATACTAATTTCGTCCCCCCGTGTCTTAATTTATGCCAATACCATAAATTAACTTTTCGATATTTCAATTTCCCTTGCACCCGGTTGTGCATCGTCCGCATTATTATCCTTCGGCCCGGGCATCGGAGCGCCATCACAGGAGCGGACGCTTACGTACTCGCAACTCAAGTACTTCCAGTGTCCAGGGTCCAACCATCTGGCGCACAGTTGTTTACGATCGCTGTGCGCGGGTTGGCGGTATATTAAAATAGCTCTCCCAGAATGATCTCAACGATGGCCGCTCGATCGATGGCAGGCCGACAAGTGCAGTGCGATGTACCGACTGATCCCGGCCCGCAGTCGATGAATAATGGAACCGCTGTAAAAGGTCCCTCCGCTCCATAGACACACAGACACGCACGCACGACACTTATTCCGTCCACAAGATGATCTGAAAGCCGCCGACGTCGGATCGTGAATAAAATATGCGTGATCTATCGCCTCGAACTTCGGTGCATTCCAGCGATTGCGTTCCGGTTTGCTTGATAGGGAAAGGTTAAGTTGAGTAAGTCATAAAAATTCAACCACTCAATAGTGTGTCATCGGCGCCCTACTGGCCCCGGTCCCGAGACCACCATGGTTCCTGTGGCCGAACATATTCTCCAAACAACATCGGAGAGACATGGGAAAAGATGTCAAAGTAAACGGTGGAACGGTAAGAACCTGTAACCACCAGTTTTGTCTATGTGGCATTCTGTTCGCATACTTTGTTCTACCACAGCTGGGGAGTTCTTTTCTCTTCACCGGGTTTGTCCCGATGCTGATGAGGGGTTTTAATGTAATTATCGATTTAATAAGGGTCTTCCTCGACCTTTCGGCACAAGTCCCCCGAACTTCCCGAATGTCTTCAGTACCTAAATGCGCCAAACAGCCATTAAGCGACGGCGAGGAGAAAGGGAGGCATACATTTTTCAACCAAAAACCTCGTGTCGGGGTACGTTTATCAAACCAGGTCAGAGGCCAACCGTGCCCACCTCGCGGGGAGTAATTTAACTCCGAAAATGAGCAAACCCGCGGTTCGAAACACTGTTGTCAACAAATCAGCACGGCAAAAGAGGCAAGTGGCCATCGCGCTCCTTAATGCTTGGAGCACATAAATGTGTCCTCGAGCTTCTGGTGACACGATGTCGCCCAACGGAGGATACGCACGGACCCGCCTAGAGGCTAGAATTGATCAAACCGATTCGTTTTCTTTTCGTTACGTTCTAAGTTTTGCACACCAGCCTTTCGCAGCTGGAAGGTATGTTTGTGTCCCGGGGAGAAGCGGGCGAGGAAACGGGTCGTTGGAAATTTGCACCACTATAAATTATCACGCAAACGGAACGCGGTCCGCACCGTTCCGATCAGACAGCATGTTGAGAATTATTTTAAAAACGCTTAACACCAATTTATGCCCGTGGCCACGTGATTCCTCGGCTTGCTTTTCGCAATCGATGTTAACGAAAGGCTATTTCTCAAACCTTTTTTTCCGCGCGTTCCCGATGCCGGTGGATCGGCACTCCCGACAGCCCTGGCAAGTTCGAATGCGTAAGCTACGGAGTCCATTGCAAAACATGCGGCATCCCCAAGCCACCTTCCGGGAGCGACCGCCCGGAGCGAGGAAGGGCGGCCACAGAATAGGGCAAGACGCTGCGCCAAATCGAACCCAATTGAGCCCAATCAAACGTGTCTAATGTGTCGGCACGGGTCGAGGCATTTAAGCGTGCGTCGTGATAACATAATGTGTACCGCGTGCGTCCGCCAAGTCACGGCAACGCGCCATATCAATCAGACGCACCCAGCAGCACCCGAGGTTCGCGACCGGTTGGCTAGCCGTACCTTCACTCGAACCCGGGGTCTACGAGGCGTCTCGTTCGAAACAGAAGGGACATTCCGGAACGATAGGGTAAGCAGTTTAAAAATAATATACCGCCCAGTGAACGATCCCACCAATTCCACGATCGTCGAATCGTGTGGTTCCATGTAAATAGAATGCGGCATATGGCGGGCATACTAGCAACAGCGTACGAAGGCAGCAACATATACGCCCGCAATGTCAATGGACCCACGGCAAGACAAGAGGCACTTTCAGAGTGGGAGGAATTAAAATAGAAGTTTATCTCTCTGAAAGTGCAAACCATGCAAAACACCACGATTTTGTAACTATGTTGTGGAATAACAGATAACAACATTAGACGTGAAACGTTAATTAAATGAACAACATCTTATAACCAAGAAGATTGCAAAAATAAAACTAAGATTTTATCCCTTCACAGCACTTTACTCAAATAGAATGATTAAAGCACGGAATAGAAGTTCTATTTTTTCTTGATTGCGAGCATGGCCGAAGCAATGTAGATGCTGCCAATCGTTGGAGCTTCGTCAGCAACAAGCTCGGCTTCAACTGTTGCAAACTGCAAACCGACACCGTGCATCTCTCCATGCTTCAGTCATCCATTCATCTTAATCCTAGGAATTGATGCATAGACGCCACCCGGAATGGTGTGGTGTTGCAATTCGGCTTAGCCCGTTGAAAGAAACATTTAATAATTTCTAGTGGAATGTTGTCTACGAAGCACGTGTAGAACATAAACATGTGCGCTCTAGCGATGGCGCAAGCAGCTGTAAAATGAATTCAGAGAATTACAATGAAACAAACTTTTATTCAGGCGTGTATGGGTAGTATTTTTTGAGAGGATAAAACTCAGTGTTACTAGGCACAATGAAGGAATCGTAAAGAACCCTATCGTTGAGTTCAATCTTAAGTATTCATTTTCATATCGATTCAAAACTGCTCTTTCATGACAATTGCGTGCCAATTTGAAAATGAGAAATATTGTGCCCACAATTTAATGTGAAAACTTTTTTCCGTTTGCCAATTTTTCCTAATGGTAGCCATCCACCGGACCCCTTTCCCATCTCTTGCGGCGTTTCGTTTAATGTCGCTTTTTGTTTGTTTTGGATTGTGCCAAAAGTCAGTAATATAGTTTTCGCCAATAAGTTTGGCGCACCGCCGCCGTAGTCGCTTAAGACCGCTCAAGAATTGCTGGCAAAAACTTTCTGTGGACCCTGCAGGAGGAGGAAGAACCAGCAAGCACTTCGTTCTCCTGACGTAAAGCGCCCAAAATTCTGCCGATTGCCGAAGTTTGTGTGCGGCTCACCATAAACATGGGAAGTCACGCAACTGGGCTGAAATCGCCGGATAAAAGAACCGGATAACCGGTACAACAAACCAAACTGTGCTCCCGGGCTATCTGCATGTATCTCAACAGGCAACGAGTTTTTAAAAGCGGCCGATTGCCACCGTTGCTCACCAATTTGCCGAACCAACTCGGCTGACAAACTTGCCAAACGGATTCCACGCGAGCGAGTGAGTTTATGTTTTTGGCCGACCTGTCGTGATGGAAGCAGATTGGCTTTTCCTTGACCCCGGAGGTGGTTAAGGGGCAGGGTGTGCAGATTTTCCATCCACGATATGATCCATTTGTTTTCCACACCGGGTAATCTACTTGGTACTCGCTCAGTTTTACGCTGTTTTATCGTTGACATATTTACAGGCACGCTTGGGACGTAGATTATTAGCCTACCGTTTTCTTCGATTCAATTAATTTATATGTTGCTCAATTATAATCTAAAGTTATCCATCAGTTCCATTGTCCATGGAAAGGCCATTCATTTTTAATTGGATTAAAATATATAAACGTATCGTAGGATTCAAGAACAACGAATTCAAAACTACGTTCATGATGCGAATGAAGGCCTATAAGTAGTAAGTTTTCCTCAAGAGAAAATTACCATTCCATCTTGACCAAGGTCAGTTTGCCGAGATATTTCCCGACGTAAGTTTCCCGTAGCCCAGCCGTCGGATGAAATGTGAAACGGGCACGGTGGATAAAAATTAATCAACAATCTGCACTGATAGTGATGCATAACTTTTGGCCACGAGTTCATACTAGGGGTTTCCATCGCAACGATGGAACTGGAAGAGAGCTTCTAGCATTTTATGTTTGATCAGACTTAGCTCTTTAATCAATGGTGTTTGTATTGTACGCATGATTTGAAAGTAAAAGCATTTAACAGCTCTGGCAAATGTTTGGAAATATTGGCTCAATGAAAATCAATCAATATTTCATTCAACAACGCGAGAGAATCGAAAGAAACCTTACTGAAACCATTTGTGAGTTAGAATACTAAACAAGAGCTTTTCATTGTTGAAACTGAGCGAAGAACATTTACGTCCTAAAGCAATTTTCATTTCGCAAACACACCATATTGAAGAGGGTTTTAAATGACAACATCAAACAAAAAGAAGCGGAAGGAAATAAAACAATTGAGAATAGGATGAAGTGAGGGACTAATAATTAGGTTTATGTTTTTCATCACTCCTGGGAGGGGAAGTCAAAAGTATGAACCTAGATAAACAGAAAGTCACACGAGAAACAGCAATGCTTATCCCAGTTTCGCACCTTCCGAGGTTTAAGTGAACATTCGTGAGAGGTGGAATTATGAACTTGGCTCCGTGACCGTACTTTGGTATATTTGATTAGATATGGGAGGGTTTAAAGGTCAAATTTTAAATGTTTTTGGAAGAAAACATAGTTAAACTGTACTGCAATAAAGGTGGTTCTTTACTCAATAGGAAAATATACCGACGCTCTAGATAAAATGTTCAGCATCCGGAGTACAAGAATAAAGAAGTGGTTGGTTAAAGAGATGGATAGTCGTAATCAGTTTTGAACATCATTGCCTTTTAAAGAAAGCGATAGAGATTGATCAATATAACCCTTGAAGAAGCCGCAAGTACTTCCCAGCTAGGGCCGGAGAAATGTCCAATGTTGTCCCATTGACAGAATGACTCTTATGGTGTTATCGATTCCCAAGAACAAACATCGGTTATGAAATGTTCCGCGTATCCATCTTCTAAAACGTAACCGGTCGTGATTGTCATTCTGCTGCCTTTTGCATCTCGTTGGCGCTTTAAGCAACGGCTTTTATCAGGAATATCATCGCCACGGTTCAACTTTCTTCAATGACGCACAACATCCGTTCCGGCCCGGACGTAAGACGCGAGCTATTTTGTACAAGCGGCGATTGAATGCTTCGATACGCCGGTAGCACTTTTTCGCAGTACGATTCTAATTTCCCACTATCCCCAACCGGCTTTTCTCGGGCTCAGCTGGGCAATGACTTAAAATAGTTTCACTTTCATGCCTTTCCCTCCGCAAGCGGGTGAGCTTGAAGTGGCTCGCACTCCTGGCTCCTTTGGCGATTAAGCCGACTGGCAAAGAAGGGCACCGACCGTTGAAGCATCGGCATCGCTACTCGTAATTACATTCGACCAATTAACGTTATGCATATTGCACTTTGCATTTGCATACAGCCGCTGGTACGATGAGCGTTAGAATCTGTACATCCCGGAAAATGGAATCGTCGTTGGAGGAAGAAATTGGGTGAATGGGGGAAAAAATACCGCCACGATCGTATCACACACCCGGGAAATCCATTTGAAGCCATCTGTCTTGGTTGAGGTGGTCATGTATGCCTGTATGTTTGTCAATGCCGCATGTTTGATCTATGAATCTTTCGACTATGCTTGGACGGTTTTTTTTCTCTCGTGTAGAGTTTTTCCTTTTTCGCACGACGCGCATTTTGCACTTTGCCCCCTCCAACCGCATTTTTCCTCAGCTCAATTTCAGTTTTAACTTTTTTTTCACCCACTTCTGGCTCACCTTGGCAGACCTTACTCAAAGCCTAAACGAGATATCTCCCGGGAGCTTCAGGGAAAAAGAGTCGAACGAGCGTAACATTCTCCCCTCGTGCAGAACATATTTCAAACCAACGTCGACACCATCCTGCACCTACCTTGCGCCTCAAAACTGTCCAAATTTCGCCCGTCGATGGATTTACGGCACGAGCTCAAACACCGATGTCATCATACACCTTTCCGAGTATGACGTGGGCTCGCGTCCGAGAGGCACTTCAAGAAGAATTTTAAATTGACACCCTTTTCCCAGCTCGTGTGATATCCGCGTAGCTCTACATTTTTCTTCTATTTTATGCCACCCACACAAACACTATCTAGCAAAGGAAATGCTTAAAATATGTTTAAAACAAAATTGAAAAAAAAAACACTATCACCAACCATGATGGGTTCAGGATCGAATTGCAGCAAACGATCAACCGGTTGGTCACGTGATGGTAGTATTTTTGATGGACAATTTTCATGTGGAAAAAATCCAACACCAACTCACTCAACTCTCGTGAGTGCAGGACGTTTCGAAGCAGACATGTTGTTACTTCACGTCTAACCAAGCAGGTCCCGCGAAGGAAGACCTCCTAGCTTGGTTAGGGTGAGCAACTGAGAGAAAGTGAAATTAATTGCTGCCGGCTAATGGCTGAAGTCCCTGGATCCCTATTACCTTCCAAGCTAGTTGCCTCTGCGTATAGAGGAGGCCTATGCTTCGAAAGGGGGGACTGGGCGCTTCAAGCTTTTCGGATATGGCAGTGAGTGTAGCGGTCAAAAATAAACTACGAAGTGAATCGTCTGAGTTTCAACTTAACACTGGTTTATTCTAAAATTTCTTACCATTATATACCCAAAATCGCATTTGTTTACGATTTTAAAAGTAGAGCAACGAGCCGGCCGGCCGTTGACGGAGGGCTGCTGACGAAGCAACGCGCGTCGGCCGGACACTTGGCGCACCGTAGGGTGTATCGATTATTGATAAGTAGGGCAGTAAGCCGGCCTGCCAACGATCGAGGGCTGCCGACGCAGCAACGCGCGCTGGCCGAACACTTGGTGCGCCGTGGGTTGTATTGACGCAGCAATACGCGCCAACGGGTCGCCCGGAACGGCATTTAACTCGCTGATGCAGCACGGTGCAGCACGGCGGCAGCCATCGAAATTAACTTCTATTTGCGAAATCGAATTTAACTTGTTTGGGCATTTGGTTTCCGGTACGTCGCGTCCCTCTCGGAAAGGTTCTTTATTTGGATCAACGATCGTACCGGTTACCGAAATGTTACAGTTATCCAAAGGTGGGCTTATTTCTTAACTAAGCCTTAACTAACTTAAACACCTCGTTGGTGCAGCAACATTCTCCCCCTCGTAATTCAACTCGGTGAATTACCTCTATATTTTGGCCCGAATCGAGGTTTGTTAAAGAACTCGGTCATTTCTGTTTTTTCTTCTTGTTTTGCTTCCATGGCTTCTAGCTTTTTAATGATACATTTTCCCTGTGCGCACATTATGATCGTCATGATAGCTACAACTAATATTATTATGATTGTACCAATGACGATTTGTACCAATGTGACGTGGAGTACGAAGATGCTTGGGACCTTTGTTTCCGTGTTTTCGATGACCTCTGGTTCTTGAGTTTCTTCATGCTTCTTAAAGTAGGATTTTGTTATTTTCCTAAATGAAATATCGGCCTTTATAGTCTCATTGGCTGATTCAATAACGCAGTTATCTTCCAATTCCACAATTGCCGCGTAGCTGCTAAGTGCTATATCTGTACTATTGCAATGTAATCTGATACTTTTAATGTTGTCTGTGTAGTAAAGCACGGAATTTGCTTCTTTCATGTGAATCAATTTTGTATATGGTGTTTCCAATTTTCTTGTAGTACAGTTCGTTGATTCATTTACTGAGAGTATTTTTCCTGACAAGCAATCTATTCGTTTTTCAATTATTGGATGGTTTACAATGAAATGGGTTTGATTCAGTTCGATTAGGTAAGATGGATAGAAGTGAGCCCAATGATCATTTATGGCTATTTTCGTTTTTTTAATCGTTATGATCGAGTCCCTTACTCTGTCTGGAACGGGATAGGCTTGGAATACCTCGAAGGGAATAGTTTCTACTAATATTGTTGTTACTAAAATAGTCAGAGATTTCTCTCCTTCTTCAATGGAAAATGAGGGATGTGTTCGAACTATGCGGACGGTTTCTGGTAGTTCTTTCTCTATTCGGTCATACAGTATTTCTAGCTCTTCTTTTTGTATAGGACTGGTTCTAAGCAACCTATATTTTTCAGCAATATTATTGATTACTTGATGGGCTAGCAAGGTCAGCTCTACAATGTGTAATTTTATCGAAATATCTTGTTGTTCTGAATTGGCTTGCTTTATGTGTGATAACAACTTATCGCTTTTATCCTTAAACTTTTGTGCTAATTCTTTAGACCTTTCGTTAACCATTGTGACAGTACTTAGTATTCTCTTGTATTTAATTTCTTCTGCGGTTTGCATTTCATCGAGTTCTTTTTCTACGTCACTTCCACCTACCAGTAAATCTTTTAGAAACCCTAGAATACCTCCGACTCTCCTTACACGAGAGGTAAAACGTATCTCCCTTTCCGCGGCTCTACTTTGTATATTTACCATTGTGACGGCCTCCTTCAGCGTGTCGTCCGGTAATTGACTTTTACTGGCGAAATTTGTGTACAACGATCGCAGCTCGAAACGGAGTTGATGCATGTGACCTATATCGTCCCTGGGGACGATGTCCAGCGGTATGCGTCTTTGTAGAATTCCTCGTTGAACTAAGCAGCTGCCTAGATGATTGAAGAAGATTCCGCCTTCGTTCGCCGGTTGAATGTTGACGGCTTCCATGATCCCGACACCGAGTATTAGGAGTGTCAGGAGCAATTTTTGAGCCCAGTTGCATGGCGCAATGTTAATGGCGCGTTTTACTATTTTCTTGGCCGACGGTTCTTCTGGTAGGGGTTGGGCGGTTTCATTGGGTCGCTTAGGCGGTGCCGGGGTGGATATAGAGTGTAGAAGAAGGTGCTCCTTTTGCTCTAAATCCACGACTGCAACCTTGACGACTGGGCGTTTGGGGGTGGTGCTGGCTGTTTTAACTTCCACCGATCGTAGTTGTCCATCCGGGGCGACTTGTGTTTTGACAACTGGCACGTTGCTGGATGGTGCATCAAGACATTTGACGGTCGTCTTAGATTTGTCATGGCTGCTTGGTTGTCTTGTAGCTTTGGCGGGTTCATCCTGCAGTTGATCTGCGCAGTGTAGATTGTTGAGTTGCTCAGCCGAAGAATTTTTTCGCTGAATATTGTGCTTAGTTGTACATACTGAAGCTCTGCTAGATGTTATACTTGATGGGATAGTCTGCGGCGGATGCTGTATACTCTTTATCTGGTTGTCTACTACCAATGATGATTCATGTGGTTGATTCGGCGTAGTTCGATAAGTGAGCAAGAACTTATCCATTGCATCTATCATTTCGGCACTATCCATTTTGAATCTTGAGACTGACGTTTTGACGAAGTTCTCAAATCGTATTACATGATTTTCATAGTCTTTTTGTTTCTTTTTCTTTTCATTAATACGTGGTTCGCTCTTAGTTCGATTCTCTTTGGGACGTTCTGCTGTTGCGTTGCATGCGTTGTCTACCAAAACGTTTCGCTGCTGTTTTCCTTCATGAGGAATTTTAACCTTTTCGGTTCGAATATTGAAGCATTCCTTTGTATGATTTTCATTCAGCTTGTCTTCTTTTTGATTACTCAACGGCTTTTCCTTAGATGAGCTACAATGCATTAGCGGATGATGTCGTCTGTTACAGAATTCTCTGGAACATTCTTTAGATACTTTACAGTGCCGCATACGATGATCGTCGGTCAGGAGACATGAAAGGCACAGGCGATGTCTAATCGCAACATCGTGTCTTTGCTCTGCGGGAAGTTTGCAGAATTCTTCGCACTGTGTGAGCACATGAAGTCCACTGCAGTGTTGGCATGCTTCCTTCTTTCTGAAGTTTTCACATTTTGGTGATGAAAACGTGCTCATAATGTTTTCTTGAGGCATAGCTGTCTTCTCTGACTTTTCACGTTCTAGCTTTTTAAACGTAGGAGGTTTCCTATACTCCGGTTTTGCTTCAATATGAACTCCAACGTATACGTTTGTTGGACTCTGGCCGATGTCGTGGTAGTTTATTGGTACATTTTGCACGGTCGTGAGGTGTATCATACGGTGATGTTTTTCTTGGCACCCGTTGATACCGCATTCTCTGGCAAACCAACATGTGTTTACATCGTGCCCGTTGGATCGAAGGCAGCTCGAGCAGAGTTTCTCCCTTTTTATTACTTCGTACCTTTCTTCTGGCGTCTTGTTTTTGAATTGATCGCAATTCAGAAGATTGTGATTGCCGTTACAGTTTGGACAACCTCGATGCCAGTCGTTTGGAGTGGTGTAGCGTTCTTGTTTTGGACTTGCATTCTTTGATGGCTTCGTAGTGTCATGTAGATGCAATGGTTTTCGGTCGATCGCTTTGGGTAGGCGACGAAGTTCACTCGCGATGTTCGCTAGCCAGGTGCTGAAGTGTTCTAATGTCGGCATCTCTCTTTGTTCTTCCAATTCATCCGTTATTCTAAGCCACTTCAGCTGCTTGTCTTGTGGCAATTTGCTGGCAAGTTCGTTGATGAGTCGGTGGTCGCTAAGGTAGGAAGGTTTGTTCAGCGTTTTTATGTTCGCCACTAAATTCTCCAGTGCGATGCTTAAATCTGGTATCCGGTTTGGATCCGCCTTCCTTTGAACCTCTCTTAAGAGTTCTTGGTAGACTTGCTCTGATCTACCAAAAAGAGTTCTTAAGCGTTCGATTATAATGTCGACATTCTCGGGATCGAAGAAAAGTGCCTTGACGTTCCTCAGGGCGTCGCCTCTCAGGCATCTCTGCAGTCGATTCATATTTTCTAAGTCGTTGAAATTAGCTGCCTCTGTGGTTTCCCTGAAGGCTTTGTCGAATGCAGGCCAATCTCTCGGATTGCCATCGAAGTAGGGTAGGTCGTTAAGCGACATTCGAAGTAAGTGATTTGTGCTGACCTTGTTACCAACGGTCAATGCTGCTACCAGCTCGGCTATGGTGGTAACTTCCGGTTCGGCGGTTTTAGCTTTCTTCTCCTTTCTATCGCCTTTTTCTCCTCCCGATGGTCCTGCTTCATCTTGCGCTTTGGCTCGGTCGGCGCTGCACTTGATGCACATAAATTCTTCTTCTGCTGTTGGCAACTTTGTTAGCTTCGCGCAAGTCAAATGGAACCATCGATCGCACTCGTCACACTGGACCATGTGCGAATCGCTCGGATCGGGTTTGTCGCACAACCGACAATTCCCATTCTTATTGTCCACAAAATACTTGCTCGGTCGTCGTGACATCTTGGTCGCGGTCGACATCTTTACTGAGTGGCTTTGAAAAGGCGTAGTCAAGCTACTGGGTTTTTTCCCGATGCCTAAGCTTCACTCTTTTTATCTCTCTGACGATTCTGATCGACAGAGAGCTTGCTGATATGATTCTTCTTGGTCCTGGTTACCCAAGCAAGAATTCAAACGTTTGAGGAGACTTTTCGTGAATGTCCTCTCTGGAGCCACCAATGTTACTTCACGTCTAACCAAGCAGGTCCCGCGAAGGAAGACCTCCTAGCTTGGTTAGGGTGAGCAACTGAGAGAAAGTGAAATTAATTGCTGCCGGCTAATGGCTGAAGTCCCTGGATCCCTATTACCTTCCAAGCTAGTTGCCTCTGCGTATAGAGGAGGCCTATGCTTCGAAAGGGGGGACTGGGCGCTTCAAGCTTTTCGGATATGGCAGTGAGTGTAGCGGTCAAAAATAAACTACGAAGTGAATCGTCTGAGTTTCAACTTAACACTGGTTTATTCTAAAATTTCTTACCATTATATACCCAAAATCGCATTTGTTTACGATTTTAAAAGTAGAGCAACGAGCCGGCCGGCCGTTGACGGAGGGCTGCTGACGAAGCAACGCGCGTCGGCCGGACACTTGGCGCACCGTAGGGTGTATCGATTATTGATAAGTAGGGCAGTAAGCCGGCCTGCCAACGATCGAGGGCTGCCGACGCAGCAACGCGCGCTGGCCGAACACTTGGTGCGCCGTGGGTTGTATTGACGCAGCAATACGCGCCAACGGGTCGCCCGGAACGGCATTTAACTCGCTGATGCAGCACGGTGCAGCACGGCGGCAGCCATCGAAATTAACTTCTATTTGCGAAATCGAATTTAACTTGTTTGGGCATTTGGTTTCCGGTACGTCGCGTCCCTCTCGGAAAGGTTCTTTATTTGGATCAACGATCGTACCGGTTACCGAAATGTTACAGTTATCCAAAGGTGGGCTTATTTCTTAACTAAGCCTTAACTAACTTAAACACCTCGTTGGTGCAGCAACACATGTGTTACATGTGTTACAAACAAAGTGTAAAATATTCTGAAAAGCAAACTCCACACTTGATTGCACAGAGTGCTCCAAACTAAAACGGAAAAGTAGAAAGTGGAAATGCATCCCGTGTGTAGCTCTAGTTGAATTTGCATCTCGAGTGCCTATTTTGATTAGCTTTGCAGTGCCAAACTCGTTACCAGTAATCCAAATTCGGTGCGAAATCTGATCCGTTACGTTTTTTCTTCTCACGGGAAGTTGGAGACCAGAGAAAGAGAGCTCTTGCCAGGGACTCTTTCACATCCTAACGGCATGAGCGATGGGGTTGAATTTCCTGCGTCCCGTTTAGTTCCATTTTTTGTTATCAATGAACTAGCGAACATATACAATATCCTTCTCTCAGAGTGGAAGAAAGGGATTTGTGGCCCAGCAGGAATTTAATGTCGGGAACGAAAAAGATTCCCACCGAAAACGATGATGGTGGTATAGCCTTTATATTTAGACAATTTCAAATCAAAATATGATGCAAGGATTTTGGGCAACAAAGAAACGATCTTTGCAAATCCTGCTGAAGAACATATAGAAAACCTAACGTTTGGGTTCCTCATTTCAACCTTTTTAAGCGAACGTGTTCGATGCTCAAAGGTCAACGTTATGATGTTCATTTTTCATAGAAAAAAGTAAGAACGAAAAACACATAACATTTATGGGAATGCTCGGAACGCCATGTTGATAACAAAAAAAAAATGATCCACAAAAACCCCACCGAAAGAACCGGATAACTTGCACTCCGTCGACCGGTTGCAGTAAAATGATATAAACCGTTTACTTCATGCTGCTCACCAATCCACACGGTGGAGGACGATTTTGATTTACAACATTCGAGCGCAAATTAATTCAACACCCAAAACGCCAGTGCAATCGTAGTCGTTCGAGCGCAATGCTTTTCGATTTCGAGCCGAATGAAAAACTCGCGCTCTGAAAGGCGTTCCACGTGGTGGAAAAGTGCGGGTGTAAACCGACCTAACCCTCGCGAAGGCCTTGAGTGGAAAAGTCATTCCATTTCCGAGGCAACATTTAACCCTCGGGACGGGAATGTACATTAGTCGCTCGGCGGGCGGTCGACCCGAGTTCGTCTTTAAGGACGTTCCAGACTCCGACCCGACTCTGGAGCGGGTAGGCGAAGACGGATGATCCTTAGGGAAGGGTGTAGTGTGGCCGGGAGAAAGGGAAAGCGGTTCTTGACGATGTAATCGACCGATAGAAACGCACTCACACACACACAGGCGCCCAGGAAAGCCCGCTCGAGAGACTTCGATTCGCGGCGAGTGGTAGGATGCCCTAGAATTATGCGTTTTCCTTCCTACAAAGCAAGGCAACCCCAGAGCCTCTGTCTTTCGCTTTCCCTCTTTCTCTCTCTCTCTCTCTCTCTCTCTCTCTCTCTCTCTCTCTCTTTCTTCCCGTCTTGAGACATTCATGCAGACAAATGATAACAGCATGTATTCCCGGAAAAGGCAACGAAAAGACCAACGCACCACCATCAAGTGGAGCCACCCCGAAAAGGGCGCCGTAAAATGGGGCGTCAACATTTTGCGCACCCGAGCATGGCAAGGGGCATGGATCGTGTCGGGTAGAACGTTTCGTTCGCAGATGAACTTCGGTCACTCCGTCCTGTGTCCTTTTTTACTACCGCTACGCTAACGAGTTGCCGTTCATTCCGGTTTTTGCCATGTACAGCATCCGAAGCGGACGCTCACGAATCTCTTGCTCGAAAAGTGGAAGCAGACCATGTACAACTTTTTGTGGCCGCGTGTAACACAAACATGGAATGGGCTATCAACACAGTGTTCCACTTTTAATCGAAAGATTTCGCTATGCTCTTACTAGCGTTTGTTCCATCGCAAAATTGGGCGGTTGAAAAATGATACTTTAACAAACCTCACAATTGAATTATTTCCCGTAAGGATATCCTGTTCGCTTTTACAGGGTCTGCGATACAACTCACGAATTAAAGTAGCAATGTACATTCAGTGTTTCAAAGCTTCTTCTAACATCTTTCAAGCAGTAGAATTAATAAAAGAAAATAAAAATTACTCACCCACTGGGCAACCCTCTTCGTCCGTCCCATCGGTACAGTCCAGCACACGATCACATTTCTGAGTCAAGCTTATGCACTTCGAATCGCACTTGAACTGATGAGGTCCACACACCAACCCTCCTGTTGAGTGAAAGCAAACATAAAAAAATCATTAAAAGATGTTGTAGAAAAGTTATCCGAAGACGTTGAAACTAGACATGATATTTACTGTTTATAAGCATTAAATTGAATGATTCCCAATGTTAAGGAGTATGGTTTAATACAAAAAAACTGTCCCTTGTTTTCAAAATTATCCTCACTACTCCGAAGCTTCTGACGTCTGTGAGCTTTCGGAAATAAAAAGGAAAATTTCTCCGAACAAATCACGTACAAACGAGGGCGCAGCAACCGGCGATTACTTCACCATGAATGGGGGTTAACGGCTGATCCACGATCCTTAGCGAAAAGTTTTACGAATATAAACACACAGACTCACACAACAAACAAATGAAGACAAAATAAATAAAATAAGTCAATGTAGCTACGAAATAACATACAGCCTGATCAACCTAGATTGCAAACAGGAAATCAAGGTCGTTATATCTTCCCTCAATTTTTAATGCACCCCTAACTAAAAAGATATACAATTTATTTATCATCACTACTAACTCTTAAATCTCTTGTGTGAATTTCTTTTGTGTTCAATTCTAAGAATACTCTAAGCATTAAAAAATTGATCTAAATCGTTGTATTGAACGTCCCTTGTCTTGTGGAAAAATATAAATTGAGTATTTCTTGTGGAAAAATATAAATTGAGCATACTATTGTGGATTTACATTACTTGTACGGAGTGGAAATACTAACTAATAAATTACTGAGGACTAACACTTTTTTCAAAATTTTGATCAGGCTGCAGAGGGGTTTAAGTTAACGGAAATGTATGTAAAATAAATTGTGATTATGAAATCAATTTTCAATGAAACGCATGAAAGTAGCCAATGATAAATTGTAAACATGACATGAGATTTGCAAACTTGTGCATTTTTTTTTTCAAAAATAATTTAGGCAAATGAATGAAGCTTACAATTACGTTTGATCTTTCTAAAAAATTTACATAAATCTTCTCAACTGTATTATTTTAAAGCTGTTATGATTTTGTATAATGAAAGTAGTCAATGATCCCTAAAGTCGATGGAAACAAATATGAGGCGAAGCACAAGTTTATGTAAAAGACAAAACAAAAGGCATGTTTATAAACAGCGTTGCTGTAAGTCAAAACATAAATGAAGCAAACGCAGAGAAAAGCGAAACAATGAACATGGGTGAAAGACCAAAGGAAAAACCAGCGAATGAACACAACAAACGGAAAAAACAGAAAACATAAATAACCCGCAATTGGAAAATAGGAGCAATAATACAAAATCAACTACCGCACGCCTCCGCCGTCTCGTCTTCGCCGTTGGGACAGTCGCTCGTGCCATCGCACCGTTGTACCTCGCAAATGAAAACCGACGTTTTGCCGCACGGAATCTTGTCATCCCCGCGACATAAATCCGTAGTTTCGCCAGATCGATCTTGCTCAGGCGTCCGCGCTGGTTCGTGGACCGGCGTCCGTGGTGGTTCTTGCAATGGCGGCTTTGGTGGTCCTCGATTGGTTACAGTTTCGGCACTATTGCCCAGTTCGTTGTCAGTGGCGTAATCGTCGTCCCGGTCCTCATCGAGTGGGTCAAGAATCCCTGCGTTTGCGAAACGGAAAATCGAACACGGAATGTTTCGGAAGGGGAGCAGTGCAATTAGTAGGCTGTGAAGGAGTGGGTTTCAAACGGGGGTTGCAAAAGATTTCGAAGGCATCAAACAGTGCTGTGCGGACGCGATTCGTGTCGCCCAATCTACCAACAATTATTACAAAGTTGAAATGTCCTCGCTCGCGTTCGGAAAATCTTCACCGAAATACGGGAAGTTGCTAAGGGTTCCGTTGCATTCAAGCACACGCTACAAGAAAAAGATAGCAACAGTCAAATCCATCCTCTTGACAGCCCCAACATTACCGTCGTCCAGCTTCAGCTCCAGGCCATCGGGTCTCAGCAAAGTACCGCCCTCCTGGAGTCGCTTCCGGAGCTGTGCCTTTATATAGTCAACAGGAAACTCTTTGGGGACTTCTGTCAACTCTGCTTTGACGAGGGTCAGCTCCTCGTTCCCGGGGTAGGCTCTGAAAGAGAAAAACAAAATGGACAATATGTTATATAGTACAAATAACAATTTTACAGTTTTTATCTCACAATTGAACACATTTCGGTACCAAATTGTTCACCATCTAGAAAGGAGTTATTGGTCTTGGTTGCAATGCAAGGGCACACGTGTTTAAAATACGCGCGCCAACTTCTTCAAATTGAACCCACGTAAACCCCCCTCCCCCTCCCCATCTGACTGAATGTGACGGCGGAGAGAGTGGGCACAAATACGAAACGAAAGAGAGTCGGATGAACTAATCTCGAATCGTACAATCCGATCCGGTAAAAGCTTTTACGCGCTGCATGCAACATTGCACGCAATGCGCGTCCACGTGGGGCGAAAGGTTCATCTTGCCAGTTCGGCACTTTGCGTTCGGCTTAGCTCGGCCGTTGTTCGGCCGGCAGCTTATAAAAAAAAACGGAATCAACAACCCCCGAAACACTGCACGAAGTAAAGCCAGCCAAATTGTGGCCAAATCGGGACACGAATATTCAGAAAGATTTGGTTGGAAATTTCCGAAGCAAAACCGAAGTTGCCGCGGCAAAAACGAAAAATGGTGGCCCCTTTCGGGGCCCTCGCTCTTTTTCTCTTCTCTTCCTTCTACACATTCTCATGTCTCGAGCTGTTACGCGGAATTGAACCGCGTTGTTTCCACTCCGGCCTCTGCGCACCTACCGCAAGACCGTCGCTCTTTGTTGAGAACGGTGTGCTAAAGGCCCAATATATATCTACTGCGTAGTCGTTTGTATGGACTGTATGGGAATGCATCGTTCGCGCTCAACCCGCTCTAGCCATTTAAACCTCTCGCGGAGCGAATTCATATGGCCACCGCGTTTCGGTTTTTGCTCTTCATTTAGCGATCGCTTGCGCTGCGTACGTATGCATGAATGACCGCTCGCGCTGGGTATACTCGTACGGGTACCCGTACGTCCGTATTCGACCGCGCTGGGTATTCGACTGGTCTACGATTGCTCGCGCTGGGTTTTCGATCGCTCGCGCTGGGTCTTCGAAGACCCGATCGCGCAGGGCATTTAAACTTCGTACCGAATTGCATTGCGCATGCGCACTTTGATGCACAAACCTCGATTTTTCAGTTCGGATCAGCCGCCGCGGCAACAGATGGGCGCGGTAAGGAGAGATTTCTGGCAGTGGCGGGACGGGGGAATTTCTGCGTTGGTGTAAAAGAGACAAGAATATCACCATCTCGCTCTGGCCCATTGAATTCCCTATCTCCACCCGAAGCTATGGCTGGTAGGGAAATCCACCTCCCTCATCCTCCAAGTCCCAACAGGCACCAACGAAAAACCACAACGAGGTTAACTCGTTCGGAAAAACTTACACTAAATCGTCCAGGAGCACGCCGGAATTGACTAACAGCGCATTGTCAACCAGTTGCTTGATCAGTTGCTGCACCTCCGCGAATTTGGTGAAGTCAGACTTAATTTGATTGTACGGCTGGGCGAATGAGATGTTCATTTTATCTGCAAAACAATAAACAAATCTCATGAAGTAATTGGAACAGAGGCGTAACGATCCGATGGTTAGCTTACAGGTGGCATCTGACCGGTCTAGCTGGTCGTCGGGTCCATCGCCGGAATAACCGCCGGAACCTTCGATATCTTCCAGGCCATCCTGGGTGTGCTGCCTCTTTGGACGGTTCACACCCATCCGGTTCGATTTGCCGCTCGCGTACGTTGGAATCGCGTTCGGTGTCGCCACCGGAAGATTGCCGGTTCGACCGGGGGTCAGCGTTGGCTGATCAACTTCCCGATGTTCGCCCGTCAATCGTCGCTCCTGCTGGTGCTGCTCTTTCTTCTTCTTCTTGTCCTTCGGCTTGCGAGGCTTCTGGGAAGCCTTTTTCTTGCCCTTCTTTTCTGGATGCTCCTCCGGCGGCGCGGGTTCGGTGAACAGACTATCGAGGCTTCGCTTGATACGCTTCATGCTGCGCATCAGCCAGCCCTGCCCTTCTTCCCCGTCGTTGGCCGGCAGCGCGACATCGTTGGCCGATTCGTCCTCCTCCTCCTCCTCCGCTTCCTCGCCATCACCTTCGCTGTCGTCGTCGAATTCGTCCTCATCATTGACGTCGTCGTCAATGACACGAGCAAACACTTTGTCGCCCCACGGTTCGGCGGAGTCCTCGAAGTCTGTACCGACTGCCGATACTAGCGGCTGACCTCGCTCGCGGTCTGTGTCATCCAGTAGAAGCGGTTTCGCGAGTTCTAAAGCGGCCTTGGCTGTTGATCCGTCGTCCTCGAACACCAAGTCGCTGTCGTTGGTATTCTGTTAAAATAGAAAGAAGAAAAACGACATATTATCCACGTGAGAAAATAAACTGAAAGGCTATTTCGTTTCTAAACCATTGGTACCTATCGCGAAAGCAGTCGATAAAATTTACCAACCCGCTTGATTATATCGACCGATAAATTTATCTACTCGAATTGGTATCGCGAATGTATTCAACTGAGCAGTCGGTAAAATTATAACAACCCATAAAAATACCTATCGAGTAGTTTCTCCGTCTGTCAAATTACTATGGAAACCTAGAGTTTGTTTACTTGTAACAACGTTACAATTGATGCGACTTCTATCGTATCGAGAAGCATTTTAGTTCGTGAAGCATCCAAAACATTAGAATGATAAATTCATTATTCTTTTTAAATGATGCGGAGAATGAAGAGGAGATAGGCGATTGTAGAAGCATTTTGATCCGCTTGAATTATCGGATAAAACGTAAGCGTATTGGCTCAACAATCGTTGCCACTGTGTTTACATGTTCCTTTTTCAACTTCATTAACAAAAAAAAAAAAAAAAATATTAAATTTAACACTTCTTTATAAAATGCTGATTGGTAATGATCTTCTAGATATGTGACCACAGGCAAATGATCCTATTTGTAGATAATACAATACAAGCCCAATATCTTTATACTTAGAAGAAAAATGAAACAGTGGTGATCGAACGATGAAGCTGTTGGGTTTGTCTATTTACATATGACATTCTTGTACCCAATATTAATGATTTTTCTATTGATGTTTAGGGGACTCTGCTTACCCTTTAAAACCATGGATGATTAAGCAACGAATATTTCTATTTTTCTATTTCTTTCTTATACATTCGCGTACTTTTTTCTACCAAGTTTTTGACCTGCCATTATTCTAAGGTTGTCTTAGAGTGGTACAGGGCCAATAAGATTCATTTTGTACCAAAACCAAATTTCCCACAGTTTCGCCCCAAATGAAAAATACTGGGCAATCACAAAACTTTGTCTTAGGCGAAGTGGTGTAACAGTTAGAGATGTTCTTGGCAAGAGGAAGTGAACGGAAATTGCGAAAACGGTGTCTCCTTCCACGATACGGGCGCTAATGCAGGAAAAAAAACAAAATACGTGAATTTATAAGAACAGGGAACACAATGCATAACTGTACAAAAGAAAAATACTCATTTTTTTATATCGTTGAAATTCTTTGGAACCTCAAATTAATATACTTAATGAATTTTTGAAATTATAAAAGTTATACAATATTTTGGGAAACACCTTCAAGTATCTTCACTGAAAATTTCAACTCGATCCGACATCTCTATAAAATGAAAATTGGTCTGGACTTGGACAAAAAAAAATTCACCAGAAAAATACATTTTTTGATGGGCTAAAGTGGTTAAAAAATAATAAGTAGCGAAAAATTAACACAAAATAACATTTTTACATTTTTTTAAATAAATTTTTCCACGGTCAACAGCTCTTTTCAGTATATCGGATGGGTTGAGGCAGTAGTTAAATATATCGGTCGATATAAAAAAAATGTTTCGTTCGCGATGCAAATTAAAGACTTTTTTAACAACTGCTTGATTTTTTCCCCACGATTTGTACGGTAGCCATGGCAATTGTACACGCGTTTTTACGGGTTGATAAATTTGATGCGTTGCGATACCATTCCGCCATTACTGTCATTATATCGGTCGATATGTTTATCGACCGGTTGTTCAGTTGGTTCGCGATAGGTACCATTGGTTGGCTTCTTTGGAGTACCCAACTATCAATTAAATCAATAATAATTAATTAACAATCCATGAGGATTTCTTTTCGTTTTATGTAATCTTGTTGGTCTTACGTTGTACTGTAAAACGAGTGGAATCAGTACGCTGTTTTTATCATTTTAACCAAGCTTTCACGATCTTCAAGATTTTTTTTTTTTTAAATAAAAATTTGAATACCATTGTTATATTTAATCCTGTTCTAAAATCAACGATTCGAGAAATCGTTTAATCATTTAATAATTGTTTGGTTTATTAATTTTTCTATGTAAATTTTCTAGCACACAATTCTTTTCGAAATTCAATTCGTTTTAGAAATCTATGATTTCTTATGATAAAATATTTGACATGGTTTAATTTGTGCCTCCTAGTTTTTATAAAATTATTAAACCCAAGCAAAATCGATCGATTGAAACTATGAAAGGTGCCATCTTCGGCATCTTCTCCTCTTGGCGCTTCAAGTCTGGTGCAAATGCACAAACCGCTTGGTGGCCCATGCCACACCAGCTTCAAAACGTGCCCGTAGCGTAGTCCGAAAATAGCAATCAAAGGCTCCACTGACTTTCCGGTCCACCACAGGAACATTGAACGCCAACCAAGACGCAGCCCCGTGGCCAGCGTAACAAATCCCATTCGAAGCCATGCCAAAGTTGAAAGACCCTACTTTGACGGATACTTGTGCACCGGCACTTCGGTACTTTTCGCGTGCTTTTCCCGCCACCCCGCCACCGTGATTCTGCCCAATCTACCAACGCCCACAAAACCACGGAACCCTCCCCCAACCCGGCGAAAGCAAGTAAAAAGACAAGTTTAATCAAATATTCCAAGCACGCGACAGCAATTTTAACCGCTCGCATCACGACGCGCTCATTTTTCGCCCGTTTATTTGACTCGCTGCCGGTCGTGTGCTGGCTCGAAGGAAGTGAGACGAAAAAAAAAACGAAGTATTAAGGGCCCCCCCGAAAAAGGGCAACCTCAGTAATGTGAAACAAAGTGGGCGAAACGATCCACACCGGCCAGGCTGGGCAGGAGCCAGAAACAACCCCCAGAACGGAAAGCAAAGGTTGGCCAGCATTTCCCTTTCCAATCAGCGGGTTTTGTCTTCGTTTTTCCAGCTCGTTTATAAACGCGCTAGTGCCTTCGCGGTGGCGTAGGAAAGATGTTCTGATTTCCGATGATAAACAACTTCGTTCCCTTCGCTTGAAGAAGAGCTTTTCGGATCCAGTTAGTGTAAAGCCTTTATGAAAAGTGTGTTCCAGCCAAATAGGAGCTAACATTTATGAACTCTGATATTTTAGGTCATGAGTATATAGGATTGCTTTCCTTTTTAAAATCAATTGATCTACTAAAACAGGTAGAATGTTGTTTTCAGTATATCTCACTTTGTTATCAACACAAAAACAAACGTGTTAATATCCCCTGTTGCTTCACGGCTGCAGGATTTTCATTGAAAAATAAAAATAATCCGACGCCTGATGAGGGTAGACCATTTTGTAAACATGAACACGTATAAGTTCCTGTGGAGTCGACGTTCCTCCTCCCACCTGCTGCAATTGGATCCCGCGAGGGAATGGTCAACTCTCTGGCACACCACACAACGGAAGGACAAAAAGCTAGGTTCGGAAAAGTGACCGTTGATGAGTTTTTACACCACCGCGCTGTACTCCTGGATGAGTTTTCCCCATTTTATCTACTTTCTTACAGTTTTTTTTTCTGAGACTGTCCACGGAAAGGCGTGCTGTGGTCTTTTGCGGGTCATTAATGTTACTCGTCTGTGGTATTTTCTCAGTTTTTTTGCCACCCAGTCTAGTGCCTGGATGTGAACAACGCGTTAATGGAGCAATTGAGAAGTGGATCGAGCCAACAATAGGCAAGAAGATGGATACTGGAGTGAGGAACGTTATGAGGGTGTTCTTATTTTGAAGCAAAATAACCAAAGGAAAACATTATTTGTACTAGAATATTGATGGTACTTCTTCAAAGCTACAAACTACATAACAAAAATATTTTTCATATGCTTAGGATATTTTATTCTTTGTAAGTATTTTGTTATGAATGCAAATCAAGTAGATAAAACAAATTCTGTATTGTTGTTCTAACTTTTATTCATCGCTTCTACATTTGAGGAGTATGTAAGTCTTAAAAGATGTTGAAAAGGGGGAAGCAAGAAACATTTGACAGAATACACGCTTCGGGGCGGCAACACGCGACACTTATGGACTGGTTTAAGACCATTTCAAGCTCCGGACCATTAGCAGCACATAAATTAAAGCTTCTCGAAGCATAAACGGGTATCCACTTCCAAGACTAGCACAACAGCAAAACCACTGATGGCGCTAGGCGTACTTTAAATTCCATTCGAGTCCGCCAAACAATCCTCCGCGAAGCGGGATGCGACGAGACAGGAGTGGGCGCTATACAATCACAACGAGAAGCGGTAGACGAGCTCAAGAAACAGCTGTACTTTTTTACGATCTGCATTTGAGGAAGCATTACCAGTGAGATCGGTGTTGCGCAACGGTAAAAAGCATCGACATGGACACGGGGTCGGGTCAAAAGACGAACTAAGGGCGCACTAGAGAAACGTAGTACTGCACATAAGACTAGCAGCGTATATACAGTAAGGGTTAGAAAAAAGCAGCACTGTCTTTTTTGAAAACAAGCAACCAAGTTCTATCGAAAGGAGTGTCGCTACAAAGTTGTGAACAAAAAGTTACGCCAGAATTAAAGCCAATCAATCGTATTAAACATTTAACGGCGTAATCATTCCCAATCATCAATCAATTTGTGGTGCAAACGCTCGGAAAGTGTAACTCATGCCTTAATTGGCCGAGTTGAAGTGGTCAATCATTGTAAATACGGGTCTGGTCGACTTTGACTTCACTAACATATGTCTTACAGGAAGTATTTCAGCAGAATCAGCTATTGGAAACGTTTTGTCCCGCCTTTTCTCCGACTGATCCGGGTGGATTAGAATGGAATCGTTTGTGTCGTGGAACGGATCTACCGACGATCGTGGGACGATCGCCAAGCTACATCATCATTAGCATCTCGAGCATCCTCCGCAGGAAAGTCTGCAGAGAACATGCAAATTGGACTTGCAAACAGAACCTCCCCGAACTGTGGACACATTTTGCTCCGGCTCCGCCACCTCGGATAAATAAAAGCACGCGGTGCTCGAGTAAATTGACACGAGAGCGAGATTTTCCTCGCTCGAAACGAAGTTTATGATAGGGGCTCGCGTGTGCGGATATACGCCACCAGGCGCTAATGAAATCGTATGACAACAGTCGACGATGCCAAGTGGAATGATATCATCTTGTCGATTAAGTCTCTTGTCCTCCTTCGCATTATCAAACGTATCCCGCCTTTAGCCGCGAGATCCACGCACCGTAAAGCGTTGGAATCCGGTCGTTTAGTGCGGCACCGGAAGCGAGCAGTTTGTCAGTGTTGAATTGAGACAAAGTGTTCCAGAAGTGAGCATACAATCCACGGTTTCAAGGGCCTAAGGGAGGAACTCAGATCTAGCAGTTTCCATGTTTCACGTGAGTCCAATAACATTCCTGGAATGCCTGAATTGTAATGCCGCCAGGCAGAGTAGGTGCATCGAGCAGCTTGTAGACATTCGGAACCCATTACTCAAACTCCGACTGAAGAAAAATTGTGTAAAAGACAACACACCCTCGCTACCAGTTCGTTTTGGGGCAAGTAAAACATTCCCAGACACATATTTAGGACGCATCGGAGCGCTAAAAATAGATCCCTAACGATGACTGTTTCTACGCCCTAACCGGGAAACCGCGTGTGAAGATGCGACCACAGGGCTACGCACCGGAACACAGGATGCACGAGCGACCAGGAAAAACCACAGACCTCAGATGGGCCAAGTCGCCACCCGCCAGCACGGTCGGCTGCATCTAACGTGCGTGTTGACTTTTAGACCGGTTGTTCCGCTTCCAGCGGGACCTACATTTCCCCGCATCGGCCGGTACAATCGAACCTATTCATACGTATCTTCCAAACCCCTACACAGCTCCACTTCCCCAAACGCAAATGATGATGATGAAAGGTGGTAATGGTAGCTCGACACGACGTTGATTACCTCGATGCAAATGATTCGACCATTCTTCGGATCGTTTGATGTTTATGACGTCTCCCTAGACGCACCTTTACCCTCGTAGACGCGATCTAGTTCATGCTCGAAGATCCTCGGTTTACGATCAGTGGCGAGCAAGCTCGAGCTATTCACCGGTTTATGACAGAAAGGCGTATGTCTAACTCTCGTTTTAATTAGATAGTTTCAGAACGCACGCAGCTACATTTTGACAGCTGGCATTCGACCTACAGTGCCTAGGAATCGTCTTACAACGCACCACCCATGGTTTCACTTTCACGACTGCGATCGTTATGTCATTCCGATGATGTCTAGATCCCGCATTAGGGGAACAGGACGGACGCAGCAGAATGCAAAGTGCCACTTGATTTCCGTAATTTATTATCATTGACTGCTTCAGAATTGTCCACGGCTCATGATGGTAGGTCATTACACATGCAGTCACGCGCGCGCACACTCCGCTGACTCAGCATTCAAATGGGATATAATTAAGACTAAACTGGGCTGTCCAAAAGGGGTGCACAACTTAATCCTCTACCCAGACCGCCCCGGAGTCGAGCCCAAAGTACAACCCGAGGATCGCGAGGGCTCCCAAGGAAACTGTCCACCACAATGTATCATTGAGACCATCCTTACAGAATGACGTATTCGATTTCACACGCCCAACCATTTTCGCTTCTTAATGTCTATTTGTGGATAATTGAGTCGCTGATGTCATATACTGTCGCGTCCCTTGGCCGGTGGTTCATTTCGAAAGGAAACGTCTATCTGTGTTGAGTTGGCTGGACATTTTATTTCTCGTACCCAACTGTCATCCATCATCACCGTGATGTAATGATGAGTCCCAACGGCATGCCTGGGTGGTGTTTTATCGTTTTACATCATCGTGTCTATTAAGTTGTACCGTGGGTGTTTGGTTCTGCTGACCGTCGACATTCCGTAGAATATTGCTCGTAGGTTCTCGTTCTATGATCCTCTATTACTAAAGCGCGCGTTTTATGATACTTTGGTCACTTCTAGGTTGAACTTTGTGCTCAAGAAATCTCAAGTCATATTTTGCCGTAAAATCTTGTTATTGAATTCTGGTTGATGCGGGTTGGCCTTTTACAAATGGCGAACCTCTAGCGACCTCATTCAGCGTTTTATACCTTTCGATATACCAAATATCAAAACACCAGACCTATCACATTGTTTGACACCAAAGATATTAAAAATAGGATGCAGGAAAATTGGATTTTCAAAACAACATCAAAGACGGCACCAAAGTGCCTCCTGGTTTTTTTTTCTCCACAAAATATTTACACCCTACATCCCAAACCGGCCACAGTTCTAATGTACTCAAGCTATTTCCATCGCCGATCTCCAAGACCTGTTCAACCGGCTAGCTCCGTTTTGAAGGGCAACGATTTGTAAACGCAGTGTGCTCAGTGTGTTTTGGTGTCGAAATATTTATCAGTTTCCACACGAGGCGCGGAAGGGCCACGGGTCCACGCCCTTCAGTTTCATCTTCAGCTCGGAGTTTACTCGGCGAGGACCTTGAAATTCGTATTGACTCATGCTGATGAGCGATAAAGGGAGTTTGGTGTCAAGTAACAAATAGCATACCAATCAGCAGACATTTTGTAGCGGATTAATTTCTGGCCGAAATTAAATGAAAAATGGTTGAAAAGTCAAAAATGAAAAGATTCACTATCTGTTAGCAATTTATGTTGAAAATCAGATATTCAATTTCCTCTTCGTATGGTGCGATGGACATTTGCATTTGATTGAAACAAATGACAGCGATCAAAATATTCCTGCGCTCCAAAAATAACCAACGAGATTTCAAATTTCTCCCACGCCTAGTCTTAAAGAATCCAATCTCTTAAGCGTCTTTACCAACTTGGGGATGTACAAAACATTCATTTGGTTGGCCGGTGTTTAACAATCACACTTTTTCAACCATTTTATTATTGTATTGATACTAAACCGAAGCATCCTCGCAGACCGAGACTAAGAAGCCCATCGCACAACCGGCTCCCCAAAAGCCTGATTTATGATAAATGTTTTCCTAAGACGTTGATCCCCGGCGACGGACCCCAAAAGCGAAATTAAGTAAATAGCCAACATTACAAGCCCAACAACCTGTTGCGGCCACTTTCGATACACCGTAACCGGTTAGCGTGGATTGTAAATCTTGGAATAATCAATTGGAAGCCGCTCCGGTCGAGGTCTGAACCGGCTAAATTTGTCCAATTGGTGACGATCCCCGCATGATCACTTCGACCCTAGAGCTGCTGAGGATTAGAATTTTGGCTTACTTCAAAGCAGATGATTATGTCATTGCGTACGATCAGATATGGCGACTGGGCTGTTTGTGTGGCCAGTTCTTCTATCTCTCCCTCTTTCCTTAAGGATCCCCGTCAAGTGTGGAGGCTCCAGCAGATACTGGCTGTAGTACCGGTTGCCGAATGTCAAGGTTTAGCTAAAAGCGTCTGTAAACAACATCTCGTCTGGTACCGGACCGGTTTTTGCCCGGTTGGAGCTTTGGATGAGCTCTTCCAAAGGAGAGGAAGGCACGCTGGTTCGACTACAAGCCAAAGCCAGCTGATCCGACGACCACTTCGAGACCGGGTGGAGGGGGTCACTAGCACCTGAGTTCGCTTACCTTCGTGGTAAACATCGCAATCGAAATGAACGATCTCATCTTCTGCACCGCAGAAGTGTTTTGCCTGCCGTGTGCATTTTTATGGCCGCGAGGTCAGCAGAGTTTAAGTCGCTACACGCCCGCACGACGGTTGGATCCGCTACCGAGAGCCGTCAGCGCTTCCGCTAATGACACCGGCTGCGGTACCTCGACAGCGTTAATGACGGCGATGAACGCACGCTGCAAACCGGAGATGGTGCGAAAATCTTGGGGCGCGAGCGGAAGAAAAGCGCGCCCGCGTGCAAATAGCGCGAACCGGTAAATATTTGCGCCATCATAACATGTGCCCGTGTGGTGTCGCCCTGTCGTGACCGTGCTAGGCGCAGAGCTGCATGTCTTCACTCACGCTCGGACTCGTCACTAATTGGGGTCGCGAGGGCTAGAATATCCGATGTCAAATTCACAGCCAGCAGCGCACTGCTGGTGTTGACCGTTCGACTATTGATTGGTCGTAAAATTGACGGTCCGCAGAGATTATATTTACCTTCGATATGAGATGGGTGTTTCATATTGGTTTTGTTTCATCCTCTGGCGTTCTTTTCTGTACGCGATTTGCGACGAACGGCCACTTATTTTCCGAGTCTGAACGCACATCAGCTTCGATAAACACTCGAATCTTCGACGGGCGCAATATGAATGATAGATTCCTAATTAAAGTGACCAGTAAAGACGGCTGGTCCATTGAGGGCGGGGGTAATGGTGAAGCAGCAAAGATAGTGGTGATAGTGGTACGTGTGGGACCGTGGAATGTAAGTCGATTGCATCATGCCACCGAAGATGGACGTGTTTGCTTAACGCCAGGAGAGGTGTCTATTTTACGACAGGTTTTGGAGATGTTTGTTCCGATTTTGTTGGATGATAAAATCGTGACTACATCTTTGGTGCGTTTGAATGGGAGTGTTTGAATATGAATTAAGGAAGCAACGATATGTGCAAACACCGGATGCAAAGAGCTGTCTATGTGATTTTTTATGCATACATTGTGCAAACAATCAGCATTAAATGTATTAAAATATTCTGAAACAACAAATTGCTACCGAGCGTTTTGTGCAATTAAAAGATTTACAAACTCGCTTTGACGTCCAACTACAATAAGTTTGGATAAAATTCGTTTATAAAACGGATACCACGACTTGATTTCAAACTAAAAACAAATAGAACAATCTTTCAAACAAAATCATAAGAATAATATAGCCTATTCTATATTCGTGCTATACAATATTAGTTTCAATACAATATGGGGGTCATTGACAAACTGTTAACACGTTGACTGTCATGTTGCTTAGGTTTAGTTCAGTTTTGGTACAATCTTTTTTGTTAAAATTTGGTTGTACTTTTTTTCATACAGGCTGTTTTCGAAAACAAAGCCAAACAAAATAAGCCCACTTATCTGTGTTAAGGGTTTATGAGGGCAATTCTATGCTACACCCGCAATTAGGTGGTGTGACATTCAACGTGTTAATGCGTGAATAATAAGTGGTTCTAAACGAAACGATCAATTAAAATCAATCCCTGTAAAGCGATTCATATCAAAAGAAAAAGTACATATTGTAACTTAAGCACGCCGGCAGCACTTGGGGACCACAAAAAAAAAACAACCAGTTGCTGTGAGGACTGGTTTAGAATAAATTAAGTGCAATATTGTATCGAGAGTAAATCTATCCACACTTGCCACATTGTCTTATTTGCGTAATCATGGCCCAACACGCCTGGCGCACTTTATGCCACTTGCCACCGACGCGATGACGGAATTATCATTTACTTGCGCTCGGCGTTTCCGAAGTTTCCGAAGAAGGAGTTAAGAACTTGCCTTTTCTTGCCTCTATGCTCCACAAAATGAGCTGCCGAATTGGATCACAAGTTGTTTTTTTTTTCTTTACGCTACCAACTTTTTCAACTCGCACGTATTCACGCGCGGGAACTCGCTCCGCGGCAAGTCAAGTTCAAGTTGGTTGGAAATAAAAATTTATTAGCCACCCACAAGTCCACCCCCTTACATGCCGCTTGCGGTGCTGAAGTGCCAGATTTCTGCCTTGCTTCTTTGTGCCAGAAGCGTTCGACTTGCCAGATGGCGTTCTAAGGCACTATGTCTTTCCTTTTTCCTATCTCTCGATATGGCTGGAGTTGGCCGCAAATTGGCTCCAGCATTCCATTACGGCATGGGGAAGAAAACTTACCGCTTTTTTCGCTCTCAATTAGTTCGTTTTCATCTGAGACAACCCGAGTTAGATGTTGGGTCGTCGGTACCAGAAGGTGTAATAACCCAGGGTCCGTCAGAATGCCGATATAGAAGAGACCACACTAGTGATACCTGGAGGTGATAAAACTCTACCAATTTCTTCGGTGAAGACGTTTAAAACTATCGAAAATGTCTAGCGAAACCGTTTGCGCAACAGCTGAACGAGACTAGGAATTCTATCTTCAAGTCGTTCTCTTACTCTGCGCGACCCCCATTTCGAATGCTCTTCCCAGGCGAGTTGGTCGCATCGATTCGGCGTTTCTTCCATCGTAACCCGCGTGAGAAGCTCGCACGGCTCGATCGATCGTATGCATTATGCATTGTTATGGTAAAGGATGGTGATACCGAGAAATCGCTACCGTTTGGCGCGTATTCCAGGCAGCACCTCGTGAAGATGATGGTGTTTCTTCAATATATTTTTCCCGACCCCACGCCGCTTACCCATGGAAACTTCCTCCGGGACGTAGAGCCTCGGCCTGCCGCGTGCCTACAAGCAGTGAATAATGATAGCTTCACCAATCGGCCTCGCCAAACCCGGACCTCTTCATCTCGACCGTCCTTTTGGCTGCTTGATTTGCTCGGGCCCAATAGCCATTTCGACAACCGCTTGAGCACTTGCGAAAGTACCACCGACAGCCATGGACACGACGACGACGACGACATCCCAAGGAACCACCGAAATGGGGATGTAAGGAGTGAAAAATGGACCGCGCAGTGGCACACGAACGCCCACACCGAGCGAAGCCCAGGACGGCAGCGCCGTAGGAAATCTAAAATGGTAAGCTTAAGAACTTAACAAGAGAAACGTGACCAAAATTTGCAATGGCCATTTCACACCGCCACGGCTCGGCTGGTGCTCCGGTCAACGGCCACGAAGCTTTTTGGGCCCGCGAACCCTGCTCGTACAATGGAGCCGGCCGAGTCGGGCATGCTGTCATCAGGAATCTGTCAACGAGCGTGCTCGGGTGTCGATGGGGTACAAGAAATGGGTTCCCTTAAGAAAAACCAAAAGAAAAGCAACATGCCTTGCACGGGCGGTTTATTTATTCCATTTTTTTACGATTGACTCGCTTCACTAAGCGAACCGCATAACCGAAGGAACAAAAACAGGAAACGGTGGCGACAAACATCTTACTAACTCAACGGGGACAAGAAAAAAACAACGGAAGACAAGTCGAGCCCCCAATTTGGACCCAATGAATTTTGTTGTCCTATCTTTATTCACCTCTCCATCTCCGGAGGAAAGGAAGACCTTCCGGTGCAAAAATATTTCGGAAGGGCATCGTAGAACAAGAATAACAAAATTAGCCACAATGATGGTGATGATGGCGATGATGGGATGTTTGATAAGTCTCTCACGGTGGGACGTAGCCGGTTGGTGCGGTGGTAGCTTTTTACATATAAATTTACCCCGCCATTGGAACACCCAACCTAAGGATAGCCGTACGTGTTTTCATGTTCGCCGCCAACTGCATTCTAAGTATCCATCATGGCGCGCTAGAGATGGGTTGCGGCTCATTAAGTGAGATTGATGAATGAGGCTAACTGCGGCCGGAGACCAAACACCGAATAGTCAACGTTTGCGGAAGTATCAGGTGACTTTGGGGAAAAATAAGTTCTAGTGCTCGATTTATGAGGCGAACTTGATAGGGCGGGTGCTCCACTTGGTATCGTTAGTATTCCTATGACGCCAGCATTCATGTTTTCATAGGTATAGACAATGCTGAGAATAGTTCAGAATCTATCATTGAGTATATTTATTACCGCATATCGTCACCACCAATCAATGCAAATCAAAACCACATTCGTACAGCTGTTGTTCGCAAGTTAAAATCATAAACTGATGGCGACGGCGACGACGACGACTCCTCCAGGACGGACACGCAAACCTTTGGTGAACTGCAATTTACGAGCCGATTCATTCCACCACTGACGCCATCCGCGCATCAAGCGAATGAAAAACTCATTACCGTTAAACGCGACACTCGTTAAAACAGATCATAAATGTGGCATTCCCCCAAACGACTCTTGATGGTCGGCTATCAAAGAATCAAGAGCTGATGCCATCGGTCCCGGTGACCCTAATGACCACGGCGGTTGTGGTTATTTTTGAACTGCCTAGTCACACCGCTACAAGGCAAGATCAACAAGTTTTCTATTAGATCATGATCATCGGGACTAGTGGCAAATGGGCCCGAACGGTTGGTTCCAGAATCGCTCCAAGAACACGAACGCTGATGCTTTCGATCAGAATAAGAAGCTGAATAAGTTGGTTAAAGCTGAGTAAGAGAAAGGCTTCTCTGTTGCTTCTGATGCCGACGAATTGAAGTCATTTCGCAAACGATCCGCCAACTTAAAGGGTAAATGGCACAAAGAGCGTTCTCCAGCTGGATTGCGATAAATGATTACGACAGTTTTCGTGCCAAAATTCCGTGATTTAGACCTGCTCACTCTGGGAAGTAAAAAAAACAGGGAATCAGTATTTCGAATGGAAGTATGCGAAACACACGGAAGCCCTTTCCGAGTGTCACGCTTTTTAAGAGCTTTTCACATTCAGCTATAAGAAACCGATTAAAATCGCGATAAGCTCAGATTCTGCCCAAAAACTGAAACGCGAAACGAACATTCGTTTTTGAAAAGATCATATTAATTGTGGCCATTGCTTCGGACAGTTTTCGCAACGATCGTCTCAAAGGTAGCATTGCCCGGTTTTTTTGTCCATTCCTCAAGCACACCGAAATCAACGAACGAACCGAAATTTCTCGGAAAGGCGGAAAGGGGCATAAATGAATAAAGGTTAACTTCCATGATGATGTAATCAATATTCGCAGCATGCGCTAGAATATCGCGACAGCGCGCCACGCCGGGAATAAGAAAAACAAATTGATACATAACATATGGACAATCGCGGTAGAAATTGATGATTTATTGAGCCACAATTATAGCGGGCCGGCCGGCAAGCCTGCGCTGAGAAGCTCGTGCGAATTGCGCATGGGGGGGGGGGGGTAAACAACGCACACATAAAAACTAACACAACCCAATCGAATTTCAACGGATATAAAAAGGTACACAAAACTGCCCAAAAGAAAATCCCCAATCCGCAAACATGACAGACAGACGAGATAGGATTGTATATCCTGGGGTAAACGTTGCACAATATTTTGAAAAGGCCGTTACAGAACCTACGGGTTCTAAAAATAAAACATAGGCCCGCCGGTGTGCAAAACTTGGGCCGGTAAAGGTGTGGGCGGCCGGCAGCCCCGAGAGAGTGGAAGAAATTAATCTTCCACCAGAAGATTGGCGGCGATAGAGAGCAAAAACCCGTTTTCTTTGCCGGCCACTTCTCGAATCACGCGAAGACGAAAGCGAAAAAGTGAGCGAAAGCTTCAGAATCTGTGCGGCTGGAACGAACCGCGATGATGCTGGTCTCGAAGCCGGTTAGTGACGGGATTTGACGAGGACGACCATCCAACCGTCTGCGGCAAACGATCGGCAACTAGCTTAGTGTGTTTGCGTGTGTTTGGCTTTGCAGCTTAATTCTTGTTTTGACTCGAGCAGATCTAACACGAGCTTGGATGCATTCGGGAACGACTTCACCGTTGACTTCATACGACGTCGAACGACGAACACGTTTGCCAGACAGAATTTCAGGCAAACTACAAATGAGGTTCCGTATGTTATCCAGGTTTTGAAAGCGGAAATGTTTCATCCATTTTAATGTGATCGCAACGATTATTATCACTGCCATTTAAAAGAATGCATAAGATGGTGTTGGGATTGACGAAAATGGAACACGTAAGCCATTATTTGTAAAACAAAAGCCTTCATTATGCCAACTGGTAAGCTAATTCCAATATAAAAACAGCCTATAACCATAAATGGTGGCAAATTAAGGTCGAACAGCTTAATAAACAGCAAAGTTGCATTAAGTCGAGCATACCATGGAACCTCATTCCATGCCCGTTTCCTTTCGTGGTTCGTTTGTTCTGTGTGTTCGTTTGTGCTTTTGATAAAAATGCCATCAAATATCTAACATATAGCCCATGCGGCACAGCTTATTAGCGAGTTAAAAGTGTATTCTCAAGCACAAACCGGCGAACGAGCTCGCGACGGTGTCGTAATGCAAAAACCGGTTCTGCAACCCGTAAGTGCCGGCCAGCCTCGGTAAACCATCATCCACGCCCACGCGCCCCGAAACACGGCGAACTACAGCTTCCCTCTGCGTGCCATAATGGTCCGTGCTCCCCATGACCGCGGTGCCCTTTGGCTGGCCTCCCCGGGAAATGACGAAAGCAAGAAGTCTGCAAAACATATCTTTTTGCAGTGGCTTGCCGAGAAGAAGTGGCCGACACGGGATGACACAGATATTAAGAAGAGTGATTGAGGATGCTTATGAATTTGTGAGGCAAGAACCGGCCACCGTTCCACTCCGTCTCTGTCGCTTGTCTGTCGTTACGGCCCCCAGTTGAAGAAGGGAAAAGCCTGCGGACGAACAAAACGTCGAGAAAAAGCATTCTACTTTGTGGTCGGTCATATCGTCCTCGCAGACGCTGCAGCCAAGATGGAACGAATGCATTTCGCGAACGTACCTTCGCTCGAGAGCAACAAACTAACAGTCGGTGCCGATTTTTGGCTCTATTCAATTGGCAATGAAAAAAATGATTGAAAATGAAATGATCAAACGTTTTATTTTGAATTCTTAAGGCAAGGTTTTTCCATTTTGATGATGGATATAAAAACAAATATAATAAAACAACAATTAGCTTTAATACTACTGTTACTAATTGACTGTCAAACTAGGACTAGGGATAACTATTTTTTTCGTGTCTACGACCGTCTTCTGTGAGGAATTTTATTGTATTATTCAAAACAAAGTAAATAGAAACCACTTGAAATTTTGTTATTCAAAAAGAATGAAGTTTTTTAGCGAATATTCTTGTGTAATAAATTGAAATATAATTTCAAGATTAACTACTAGCTAAACCATAGCTTCCGTTGAAAAACTTGGCAAGAAGCTTGCTTCATGTTTGTGACTGCCTGTTTGTAGTAAGCCACGGCAAGTAACGCTCACATCGTAAATTTGCCTCGTAGGTGCAGATATTTGTTGTCGTTTGTCGTTATGCGGAGCCGCGAAAAGAAGTCGACTCGAGAAGTGCATTAAAGTGCATACAAGCACATTGTCAGTCCACTTCTTTCTCCTGCCTTTTTTTACCAGATTTATTTCCTCGTACACTCTTCAGACTCAAGTAAAACCGCGAGCCTTCCGGACCGCATTAGCTGACAAGCCTTTCCAGCGTTTGCATAGGCTGATCTCTACCCGCGTGGTCTTGTTCCCCAACCGACCAACAGACGACGGTGGCTACTCAGACGACAACCAGCGGGCCCCAAAAGAGGGGCGCACAACTAATGAATCGTACGATGGGATGCGTGCCCTTTATTTTGCGAACTTCTGCACGCCCCGCATGCACCACTCCCTTTACTCTGCCCTCTGTTTTCCCCCCGGCCATGGCTCCGTTCAAGGCCAGAGACTCGAGGCGGAGCCCGACTCACTCGACGACCACTTCAAACCCGCAAGAAGCGAACACCTCGCGTCCGGATAAACCCGCTGATTAAACATATTCTTCGTCGTTTTCCGCCAGCCCAGGCGGGGTCGGGCCATCGACGATCGCGCCATTCATGTTTCATGTTGCCGCGCACCGAACCGAACACGATAGCCGTACGCGGGAATGGCCGCTTGGTTTGGGCTCCAAAAGCTGCCTCGTCCGCAGGAAGCGGACTGGTTGGCCTGCGGGAGGGACGCCATTTCAAACAAAACGTGCCCGTACCGTGTCGGACAACAGTGTTGCATGCAGTCGACCGCGAGCGCAAATGTGTTCACCAGAAGGAGCACAACCATTGCCAAACGTCGATGCAACAAACATGGAAAAAGAAAAACAAACGAAAAGTTTCATTAAGAAAATTCATAAATTCAAAGCGTGCGATGCTGTGCTAAGCACGGAATGACATCACGCCGTTGTGTGCATGATTGTTTGCACAAACTGTCTTATTATTTTGACTTTGTTGTCCGATCGACAGCAATTGTAAAAGACAAAAAACATTCTAAATAAAACGCAAACAGGCCGCACCGTCTTCAAATATCATTTTCACGCGCGATTAGACAGCTAAGCCGTGGATCACTGTTTGGCTTAGGAGTACCGGGAAGATATCATTACAGGCAAACACACATAAACGGGTTGCTTACCCTCGCGTCGGAGATTTTGAAGGCGTTAGGCGAAGCTAGACGGTGTTTGCGATTCGTCATTTCTACGTTTGTGACTACCTTAGTGTCTATTTTTGGACAATCACTTGACCTTTGAAGGACTTTTGTGCAGTGAAGAGGGTAGCTATCCATTGATTAATACGTTCATTTAAAACAGTTGCGTTGTAAACGCATGATATTCCTCCGGGAAATCCGAACACTTTGAGAGCATAATTTGTGTGCATAAATTCTAAAGTCAAAATTAAACAATTACGAATGGGTAAACCACGTTTTACTTCTTTTTGAAAATGAACAAACTATTCAGTTATCATAATATTTAATAATTCATATAAAACAGGGGTCGGCAAAGTCCGGCCCGCCAACTGATTTTATCCGGCCCGTAAGAAAATTTTTAGTGGTTCATACAAAAAACCCATCTCAATTTTTATCGGATTTGTCAGGTTTGTTTTCTTGCCAAAAATGAAGATCAAAATTGATCAACGAGGTGTTCCTGTTATATGTAGGGATCCAAAATCAAAATTCAACAAAAACAAGTATGAAAATGTTTTAAAAAGTTTAATGCTAAAATTTCAAATATTTTATCTTTTACCACTTTTTATATAACTTTACTATTTAGAAAGATGATACTCCATTAACAAGGTTATTACTATGAAAATATTCAGTCATCGTTTAAGGTATCCGGCCCGTGTTGCATGCACGGGCCCAGTTTCAGTTTCCTTTGAATCATCTGGCCCTTAAGGGAAATGTATGCCGACCCCTGATATAAAACACAAAGTGTTTCAAGCCAAACATAATGGCATGTCACATGTTTTAAAAGAGACAAATTTATTGTTCATTCTTCCATGACATTCCCTTCAAAATTCCTTTCAACACGAGCGTTTCTTGATTGCTATAATTTCTTATTCAAGCTGGCTGTCAATTAATTTTGATAAACATACTAAATGTGGCTCGATCTACCCTTGGTGGGGCGAACAAGAAGCAAACGAAAAACACTCCCAGTTGCGTTCCCCTCCCGGCTCCCGGCGTTGCCGCGGTAGATTTTCTTCACCCGACGACTTCCGCCGGGACCAAACTGTCCGAGAAGGGGTAGAAATGGGGGGGGGGGGGGGGGGGGATTAATTTTCGCACATCGGTGCACAAACGTTGCAAGTGTTGCGCATCTGTTCGGAATGCACCGCAGCCAACGGACGGGTACGAGGGGAGGGGCATCGATCAACGCATCGCCGGGCCAGGACGTTGGAAGGAAGAACGCGCTTAACAAGCATGAAAAATTCCATGTAGAGCACTGTACGGTCAGTAATAAATTAGGGAAAAAACGTGTTTTCCGCCAAATATCGTTGGAGGTTTTTTGTTTGTGTTGCCTTCCGCCCGGTTTTCTAGTGCTTGTCGTTGAAGCACGATGGTGCTTGAGCCATAGAAACGTCTCAATTACGGCATTCGCAACGGAGTACTCTGGGAATTTTTGTTCAAGAAGCTTAAATATATCATAGTTTGTAAAAAAAAGCTCTATAAGAGCCTTTTATACAGTGGAAACTAATCCTTTAATATTCTTTGGAACGCACAAAACCTTAATGAATATGATTTTTAACCAAAAGCAAAACAAAAATGTCCACATATTGGTTTTACAAACGAATGTTACACGTCGTCAGCAAACTTGTGTATAAAACCGATCAAAGCGCAATCAATTGTTGACAAGAAAAACATAAAAACGGGGACACACAGTTTCCCACCCAGTGTAGATGCACATGTTCCACCGAACGGACTCCCATCATGTGGCCCCATTCTGTGGCTTTATTTCAACATGTTGATACACGGTCGGTCGTCGAAACATTATTGCACATTTTTAAAGTGCTCCGAGTCGGTACCACGACAAATAAAGAATTTGAATTTTCTCAGCGTCCACATTCGGTTCGACGACACAGCGGGTTGCCAGCCTGCTCCTGCCCCAACGTAAATTAAAATAAATCAACCACATATTTCGGGCATTGGGCGAAGGGTGCTAAGCGGGGAAGAGGCGCTGAGTTCACGAACTACAATTCTCTCAACCGCGCGCTGAGCCAGTGTCAACCCTCTTCCACCGTCCCTCGAACCACGCGCCTTCCGTCGGCTTGCAATATTCAAAAACATGCTCATGGTATGCCTGTCGAAATGCATTCAAACGCATTCCTACCACCAGTGTGCGGCGCTCTCCCAAGCGAGCTGCTTGCTTACTCACCTTTTGGTGCAGGTTATATGCCGTTGATCATCTGCAAAAGTTCGGCCTGCCCGATTTGCCCACCACCAAACCGCGCCCGGAACTAAAGGGACCGAGGCGGCATCTTGAACTACTTTTGACGAATGTATACATTTGTTTAGTTGCAGCTAAAAATATGCTGCCATTCGAGAAGCCAAGTTCCTACACGCAGCGAACAAGACTCGAACCGAAACGATCGTGTTCGGGGGAAGAATAACAAATTCGCGCTCGTTGGATGGAAAACCCGACGAACCAACCGTTCGCTGGAAAATTTGGATGACACACACAAAAAACCAAAAATCTCCTACTCTCGCCCAAGATTAATCCGAACATGAGCACGCCAGCGAGGGGGAAGAAACGCGACGCCATTTTTCAACCACTCACAAATAAACAAAGTTTCCCTCTTTCGCAAAACTCGCCGAGGCCTCCCAGGGCGGTAGGTTCATGGTTTCATGAAGGAGTGCAGTAGCAAGCAAGTAGTAAAAAATAGAAACAGATTATAAAACTAACAAAAACAATACCGAACGGCAGCAGGATCCGTGTTCTGGACCGTTTATTTATACCTTTACACACCTCGGCTCTCGGGATGAGTTCTCGCACTCATGGCCATCTCACCTACTGGCCACCATGGCGACTTTCATGTTGTAATTTTCATCGACATAAACCATAAGATTAGGGCCGTGGAACATGTCATGCGTTTTACGTTTAGGGTGTCCCAAATTTCATCCTCATCGCGGGGAGTTTTCCATCGAAATCGACGCCCATTAGCACTACACAAACACTACTGGAGAGTGTCTATCCACGGTGGTGGAAAACTCATGTAACCCCACGTCAACAGTGGTTGGAAAAATCTCGAATGAAATCATCTCCTGTTTTTTTTTCTTCTAGTTTTTTTTTTTTTATTTTTAAACACTCAACGATGGTAAACACGTGTGCCAAAAAGTCTGAACACCCACCAAGGTCATCTAAAAACCCCACAATAGAATGGGGGAATGATGCATAGCAACATTTATCAGCAGCATTTAACACCCATTTTCCTTGGGGCGGCACTTGAGAAATGTTCGAGCGCACGCACGAGATGCTGTTTCTGCTGCTTCTGTTTTAGTTTCCTATTCACAGCTACCACGACCGTCTGCTCACGCGTGCGTGAGTTCCCTTCCGAGAACGAAAAACGTGCCGGATGGAGATGCCTGGTGTTTTGATCAGACATTTTTTGCATTTGTTTTGTTTACGTGCGTAAAGCCAAACGGTTAATTAGCACTCGCTTGAAAGCGGGAAACGTCGTTAAAATCTGCTTTATCATCGTGCCGATTCGGCCTCCGATCGTACCGCGCCCGGACGTTCCACATCTTGATATTAAGAAAACAGATACCAGAGATGCCCTACAGCACATCTTTCGCGAGAGTGAAGATCTTCCACCGTTTGCGTGATCTCATGGGCCAAAAAGATCGCGGTATGTGCGAGTGCGATCCGCATGGGAAATGTGGCGATCGGTGAAACCGCAATCCGCAGCCAGGGTGCCGAGTGTGGTGGCCACAATGGGCCACTGAGTCAACCAGCTACATAGCCCACCCGAGACATAAATAATGGTGTGCTGAGGGACGATACATTCTCCCCCTGCCGAAATTGGGGAAGCGTGTGAAAACTGTGCTCTGCCCCGAATTTTGCGGCATCAAAGCAAATGGGGTTCCTTCCCTATCTACAGGGACATTAACTTTCCACCGTTCACCGATGGTGAATCAGATGGAACACGCTGAAAAGCGGGAAAACGCGAGCGAACCCCGAAACACTCACAAAACGTGAACCAACCGATCGTCTCATGACATCACCATCTTGATGGGAGGAAAAAGGTTCTGAACATGTTCGTACCACATGTTGATACAAGACGGTGCCATCCCTAAGCAGCGATTGAGATTGATGTCGCCAAATTTTAAGAGCAGATCTCGGTTATGTTACCCAGAAGGTTTCATGATTATTTTCTTCTCATGCTTTTTGTCTATGTTGTACTGACAACGTTTGTCTTCGTAGTGATTCACCGAAGTGATTGGAAAGGTTGTCTACAGCGTTGACATGTATTGTAAACCAAGCGGATCATATTCTGTTCAACGAATTATAAATCACAATCACACGTTTTTCCTTATCCGATTTCAAATGAAATTTTTCGGTAGTCCGGGTAGATATCTGAAGCATTTTAATATTCTTGTGCTATGAAAGATTTCCGTTTATTATGGTAAGAAACCTCAGTTTTCCTGCCCGCCATTAAACGACATTTCTCAGAAGTTTAGTGCGGAAATATTTTTAACTTCCGAATCGCCCGGTCTGGGTCGGAATGGCTCCGGTGTTGCGCCGGACGCCGGACGACGACCTACAACGCCGGTCTATTTCGATCGATGCCACGCCGATAAACAATGTCGGCCGGAGCGGACCCGACCCGGTCGGAAGCGATGAATTTAGCCATTAGGTCACCGGCCAGCTGCGCGCGACTGCAGCTTAAATCAATATTTTTCTCCCACGCCCGACGGGCCCCGGTGAAAACAGGCCGATTTTCCGTCGTCCGAAGCGTCCGGACTTCTTGTAGCAACAAACAAAATGGACCCCGCTGCCGATGCTGAGGAAATTCCGTGCCGAGGAAATTCGTGGTCTCTCGTTTCAGTTTTTTTTTTCATTCAAAAAGTCCAGCAAACCCCGAACGGGCAAGTATGCATTCCGGCAGCCGGTTCTCGCTCCTGTTCGGTGTTTTATTTCGCAACTCGAATCCAACGCCTTCGCTAACGGGTTGGTGAGGTTTTATTTTGTCTAGCATCAGTCGCTGGCCATGCGATGCGAGCGCGCGTCTAGTTTTCCTCGCCTGGTGAAAACCCGCCGGAAAACACCAGCCAGTCCGGTCAGATGTGCAATGGTAAGAGAAAAAGGAAAACAAACGAACGGACAACTTGAACCTTTATTGGTGCTTCTGGGATGACGGACTGTTATCGATTTCTAGTCACGATTTTGAAGGACTTCCGTGCAGTTATAACTGTTGAAGTGGCGGTAACAAATTAGAGAGAAAGTAACGTTTTCTTTTTCTGGGGGAAAAATAAAACAACACAAAACACTTCGTTCTTTTATCACGCGCTGACTTTACTGCTATTTTATGACGATTAATAGTGCAAAACTTATTCTTAAACTTTGTCAAATATCTCACTTTACATATCTGATCTTCTGCGTCTGCAGTCTCCGCGATCGTATATTTTCGACACATTATAGCATCGCAAATGGCGACCCGTTTATTTATTACTTCGTTTTTATTATCTTGAACCACATGCAGCATCCTCGTGGAAGGCACAAAGGAACAGAGAGAAAGACAGAGAAAGATCCTGCAAAAGCCATCAACAAGCAATGTAAGTACATTGTGTCAACACAACCCACCCTAGAGGAAAAGCAGTTTATTTACGAACCCTCCCCGCTGTTTGATGGCAACCTTTTTTGGAGCGAATCCAGCGGAGATGGGCTTCCCAACCCCCCGCCTCAGACGGGGTCGGCGCGAGCTAAATCATCATCATTAATTTAATCGCTGCGCGCAATGCGTCGTCGCCTCGTCGACGAGACGGGACCATTATTAAGCGCAACTCGCGAGACTGTTTTATTTGTGCCTATTTCTGTGTGCCGTTCCCGGCACACTGCAGTTTCAACCCGAGAGGGCACAATGTTGCGGTGCACCAAACATTCCCGGGTGCATTCGGGATCGCGCCCAATCGATGACGTAAGCTGTGTGAGTCATGGAATCGATCGTTGTCCATGGCAGGAGCCAAAATTAAAAAGGATACAAAATACGCTGAACCTACCCGCACCCGAACGGTACTTGCTGCGTGCGCTTGGAAATGGTATTGCGTCTTGTAAATGTCAGCCAGCGAATGAAGGAGCGATGTTTGCAAACGTCTTCGGAGTCACAATACTACGCGCGATGATTCAAGTACCAACCGCTGCACGAAGAAAGCAAAAACCGGTCCTCCATCGGGACGAGGAGGGAATGTCGGATCCATCCGGAGGCATAAGCAACACACCCGCAGACAGCCGGGGTGAGTTACAAAATATGCAAATGCATTCGCACTGCAGCAATGCAATTTAACGGTGCATTGTATATTAGCATAGAAAAGAATCAGACGTGCTGGGAAAAGAAAAGGAAAAACTGAGCGTGTGCAGCGTGCAACGTCGATGATGAATGTTTCGCAGCAGAGTATGCGATCGTACTGCCAATGATGGAACCGTGATCGATTAATCCTTCGACCGGTATCAAAGTCGGATAATGTGTGGAATATCGCATCAAACCACCTTCTAATGAATTTCATGGTTGATTTCAAATTACGCCGAGATTAGTTTCAATACTTGTTGATTGAACATTTAAATGCGTATTGTTTCTTAAGCGTTAACACGTTGACTGCCATGTCACCCAAAAGTGAGTGACAGTAAAATTCAGTTTTAAAAAGTTTTTGACCCATAAATAAATGGAAATGCAACATAAAAATTATAGTAATATTTTATATCAATTCTTTGAGAAGCTAAGTTTTTGCTTGGCCTTCAAAAATCGTTGGTTTAATGAATGTTATAACCAAATTATATTAAAAAAGACTGTACTAAAAAAGTGTCCTAAAAACGCTTAGCAGTCAACGTGTTAAACGGGACGGAATCCCTTTAGACCAATTTTTCCTTAGTGGTACATCTAACCCCCATTAAAAAAGAGCTTAAATAATAATCCTGAAGGGCTGCAACTGCACTTCAAAATAAATAATTTTTAACTCCCAGTCAACAACACGCGTGAACGCCAACCGTGCCAATATCAATCTAATTGACCCCGGCCAATTGTGGAAACATTGAGCAGAACACTGTTTCAGTTAAAATAGTGATATTCCTCGACTTTAAAGCGTCCTCGAGTGATGTCAATCGACCACCTCGCCGATCGTGCGTACGCATCAATCAAGCGGCCGCTGCCAACGTGGGGAGAGATTCGATTTGTTCTGGCATGGAAAAACCGAGCCCTTCACCTAGAGGAACCTAAAAAAAGGGGTTCCGACTGCGAGTTGAGCCATCGACAGCAAACGGTCTCATGTTACGGGCGGTAAGATGCATGCTGTCTGGGGCCGGTTTTGCAGCTCAGTTGATGGCGATACGATGCAATCAATCCCGCCAATCCCGTCGGTGGTGCAACTGGCGCGGGGGGCGATCCACCCGGGATCCAAACTCCAAACCGAAAGCCTCCCCACCCCGATGCACCCTGATCGAGAAAGACGATAATCTACTCCAGCCAGTGGTCCGAGACCAGAAAATTAATTGATTCTCACCGCCCACCCGGGGAAAAGGTGAGGTGTCAGGTTAGGTTGGCCCAGTTACTCGGTTCCAAACTCTCCCCGACATCGATTCGGACACCAGAGATCCAAACCCGGAACACACACACAAGCACCGATTTCCTGTTATGGTTGCGCCCTGACAGCTGAGCGCGCGTCACAACATAGAACATAGATATGTCGTGTGCCACGTGGTGGAGAGCGTAACGGAGAAACGGGGCACAAACAATAACGCCCGGGAAGGCCTGAAATCCAGCTACCGGAAAAGAAGAAGCAGTAGAAGGTTCATCTATCACTCTAAGCCAACCTACGGACTGGATTGCGTGCCGGTGGGTGCAATTATTAAGAAAACAATCCGTACGCCAACTTCTGTTCTGGATTACGCTGTTGTGGCATGATTAATGGACCTCAGTCCCCATGAGAAGTCGAAATGAAGTCGCTAGTTCACAATGTTAATATGTGTCACGCGCGTTGTTATGAGTGGGCGACAGGTTTCAAAAGGATTATGTATAACACTTCAAAAGCAGCAGAAATCATATAAAATGAAAAGCCTTCGGAAGATCTGAAGACATTTAATTGTAGATCCAAAGAAATCAACAATAACCTTTCTTTGCGTATCAACAAACAGTATTTTCCACGGTAAATTGATTTTCATCTATTGTTGCCTCGTTTTTCTCTGTGCATCACTGATTGCACACGACACGAAGCGAGAAAATTCCTGCAACGAAAATCTTTCGACCATTTGATAAACAAACTTGCTAACGTTTACACAAGATTTCGCTACAAACAAAATGATTGTAAATCTTTTTTCTCCTCGTCTCGCGCAATCGATGCCTCTTTCCTTCTATTTTTTTTAAATTTTCATACCATGTTTACATTGGTTGCGTTCGAAGAACCAGCGATGACTATGCCTGTGGAAAATCGACTGCATCGTTTTTGGTTGCGTAAATTTTCCGTTTTGCTTTTGAATTTCATCGAAATATGAAAATAAAATTTTCGAATTAAAAGGCTTCTATCAAAATCACCTTCCATCCATAGTGCTTTAAGAACCACTATCTCTCACTCTCTTCTGTGACACCAATATGGAAAGCTGAACAGAACAATCCACAGATTAGTTTACCAAGTTCTAACAGCATAAATCTCGCCAAGCGCTCCGGGGTTCACCTTTTGCTTTCGAATGCAGGCCGTAAAAAAAGCCGAGTCGGGAGATTTGTAGAGGAAAGAATCAATTACAAACTAATTATGTCGCTTAATTTATCTTTATTTTGTAAATAAATTTGAAATCAACCCAACCCTTCCGAGGTGCTTGTCGTGCCGGAAATGGGAGGCCTCAAGTTTCCACACCCAAGGGCGGTATTACTTTTCACCGTTCATTTCCTTCCAGTCGCGGCGCGGGTGGTGATAAATTCATATTAAAATCCCTTAATCGATACGACTGCCGGATGAGTGATGGCACAGGCGACGGCTGGAGTAGGCTGGGAAATGGTTTAATAAATTTTCCGCCTCCAACCTCCGAAGCGCGACGAACCCCGTCGCTCGACACGTGCGGCATGTGTGAAAAGGTAAAAAAAAGGGTGGACACTAGCCGTTTATAAATACCGTACCGTGGGTGACCGTATTGACTGAGATTTTCCCTTGCGTTCTACGGGTGGTTTACGCCATAGCAAGCTCAAAGATGGGGCAAGAGAAAAGTCTTCTTTTTGCTTTAACCCTCCAGCAAACCATTCCTGCACAAGCCCCAGGGTCAGTCAACCGAGTGGATCTGCACGCGCAAACTAACCACCAATTCAAATCGTAAAAACACGTTCATACTGACCGTCTGCTGCCGAAAGTTTACACCGACGTGTAGCTCCTTTCGAAGACGGCCATTTCGGCCGCAGGTACAACAACGCAAAGAATTAATGTTTCCCCGAACGCTCACTCGACTCGGGGATTGTCTTACCCGGTGTCGGCTATAAAAAAGGAAACCATTTCAATCCAACAAGAAACCAGAGGGAAAACCAGAGGATACCATAATCCGTCCAACCGTTGGCTAACCTCTAATGTTAGTGAGAGAGGGGAGAGGTTCCGAAAATGTGTTTCAATCTGGTGCCGGAGGCTGGCGTAATTTGCGAGTGATTATAAAAAAATTCATCATAACATCCGTCCGTCAAGCGGATTTAAATTTCCGTTGAACTTGGGATTATACAGGAAGGTGGAAGTAGAAGAGTTTGTGGTTTGGGCGAAGGAAGCAAGGTTAGGGAAAATTAGGAAAAATTAGAGGTGAAATAAAAAGCTAATTATTTGTTGAATAATTCATCGGTCTCGGCGGGAGGGCCCGGAGTTGCGATGTAGCCATTTGTTCTTGGTGATGAAATTTTCACATTTCCAACCCGAACATTTTTGGCTTCCAAGCAGTAGTTGAGTGTGTTCTTGCAGAATTTGTTCTACATCCTTTTTTATCATTCTTTTCTTTTTCAAGACGAATTAAACATTTGCCAATCTGACCACGCCGGTGCGTGTGCTGACGTAACATGGAGCAACCTTCATCGGCAAAACTCCTTTTAGGAAAGGTTAAATAAACTTCAGCAAATCCACCCACACCCACAAGACGCTCAGATAATCTCATCTTCCAAATCGGCATGAAATATGCAAGAAGAAAGCAAGTGGGTGCACATTATTTGCTAGTTTATTCTCATGAATGAGGTTGAAGCTGGACAAAAGTGAATGGATTCAAATTGGGAAACTACAACTCTGACATCATAGCTGGCAAGAAGCAGAAAAATAAGATATTTTATTTCAATAAGCTGAGCGATTTATTAATTTAGTAGTATCACTAAAAAAATCCATTAAAGTTTGCCGTCGTTGAAATGCTTTGAATGCCTCTGATTTGTTTTTCCTATGAATCATTTATTACTTTGAGGCTATAAATGTTACGATATTTTAATATAATGCACCGTGTTTTGTTGATTTACTATATTCTTTATTCTTTCCAAACAAAAGCATATCGAAAACTGCAAACAAAAAAATTTCTATGCTGAACTAAACCCATGCATAACAATATGAAACTCGTGTCCCACTATTCTCGAACGATACTGAGACGACGTCAACTTTCCTTAAGCGGATCAGCGGCATTCCATAAATTTCAAAAGTGTGAAGCGAATGAGAGATGTTAATTATTAGCGATGTATTCCTAAAGCCGTTTGCCTTCTCCCGTTGCCTTTTTTTTAAACCGCTCGGCGTGATTCACCATCGCTGCCTAATTTCACTAAATTGTCCCCCGCAAAGCAGCCCGGTATCGCAGTTTGCCTCTAGACAGAAAAAAGGGGATAAATAAAACCCCATCCTACACCATCCTCCTAGTCTGACGTCGTCGAGACATCCCGGGGATTGCCCTGGTCCGGGGGGGAGGGACGATGGTGTTGATAATGGTGGATGGTGGTGTCGGTTTTATGGTTGTTTAAATTAATCATCAGCCCACAGGGAGATAACATCTTTAATGTGCAAAGGCCGGCATCGTCGTGCAGCATGACTGTGTTTTTTTTTCTCTACTTTGTTTATGAATACAGGCCATTTAATAATGCACACGTTTATTTTTGGACGGTTCGTATGTAGATTTCGTTGTAGATGGGTTTCGCTACCAACACTACAGAGGCCTTAATTCATTAAACTAGCATTTCGAGTGATTGTAATGATATTCCCATAAACATTTTATTACTTAATTGTTGTGCAATATGCCTTTTTCATGCAATTCAATCAACGCTCAATGACAAAGCTATTTCGGATCAACGTCTATTTGCACGTAAGTGCTAGGCAATTTGTAAATATGTATTAATCAAACTTCGCTGGATCTTCCCATACAATTGTGCTAACTATTTATCTTTGACGTTGTGGTTTTCATTTCACAGTTCATCTTTAAACAGTCCGATTTTTTAGTCCTCTTATCTGTTTGTTTCCGTGAGAAACGTGAGAATTTGCATGTAGCTCCATTGTAGCAACCACGTTTTGTCAAATTTCCTCCATCGCAGCACTGTGCAAATTTGTTTTCAACTTTATCGTGACCTCCTATCACTCATGGTTGACTTATATTTATCGTACATTTACATTCCAAAATACCTCGTCACTCCAGAGGCGACAAAGCTACTTCGCATAGATATACACGACATTAACATCTGTTTTCGATGCGTTTACCATTTGTTTTATCAACCGATGATGGCAATCCGAAGGTGGGGGTGGTACATTTCAATCACCAAATGAGCCACCAATCGAACTGCCTACCAGCTGGTACGAAACGGAAGAAAGAAGACCAGGCTTATCGACGAAAGATTAGGCCGACTGTTGAAAGGAGGGAAAGGTGGTAAAGCAAACCGGCACAAATGTTGTTCTGCGAATTTGTTGATCACTTGAAAAGTATGATGTAATCGAGCCAACTAAGGACAGCTCAGCGTGTCCATGGTTCGAGGTGACAGACTGTTGAAATGTGTCATATTAATAAACATGATGCACTCACTCGCCCCTTCTTACCAAAACAAGATACATTACCAAGAATCGAGAGCCTTCTTTCTTTAGGCTCGTGACAAAATGAAATCATTTTCAGCTGAAACAATTGATGAAATCACGGGTGCTCTATCTAGCGTGAGCAATACTAGGAAAGTAAAGGCGCTGTGCTTCACTCAGCAAAATTGAGATAGTTCTTCACACTGATAACGAGTAACTTCTAAAGAACTTCTATAAAAAAAAACATTGAGTAATAAATTTATTATAGTTTACCGATACATAAAAAAGACGTCAGCTGTCAACGATTCAGTTGCAGGAAAAGCGTGCCCTCCCATATGTAGCTGTAAGTGCAACCCTTTTAATGTCACCGAAGGTGAGAAATAGTGTCAATTCTCGACAGTCTTTAAATCGAACAAATTGATTGGCCGACTCCAGCGGCTTCTGCGGTAATAATATGATAATTAGCCGATCGGCTACGGTCTCGAAATGAAAGACACCGCGGCGTTGGGTTGCTTCAGAAGGCCAACGCCAGGAAAGGGGGAAAGGAAAGGAATAAAAAGGAGGGGAAAAACAAGCCTGTCCCTTGGCAGAAGATAGATTAAAGCGGTGACCAGCGACACGCGCGATCGCATGATCGCCTTCGGCAATGCCATGTGCGCAGCCGAAGACACCGTCCGCTACGTTTGGACGCTATGCGCCATGCCCTTTTACGGTGCCTCTAAATGGTCAGCCGTTGTGGCGGCTTGTGGGTTTTAGTGATCGACCTCGGGTGGCCCTGCTCGGGTTTTTCCTTCTCCCGGTCCAGGGCCACCAGACCCGAAGGCGGGACGCACCAAATATGGCAGTTTTTGCCCCTCTGCAGCGCTAGTGGAAGTCAGCTCGACCGTTGCTTTTTAGGTTGCCCAAGCCGTGTGTGAAGCTTCTTGGGGCGTGAAACCGAGCGTCTCAAAACAGATCAACTCCAATCACAGCCAGCCGATTGTATGAGCACCGACTTCTAGGCACTTCTTTCTCGCGATATCTATTTCTATCCATCAGATTTTAAAAAGGCGATCCCTGCCGTCTCGGGAGCCACCCCAGTGTCAGATTGATTTCTCCTCTTTCACATCTCCGTTAGTAAATGAAAGCATGCTGCAATAAAGTGCGACACTTCCCCCTGTCCGGCCCACGAAACATGCGATCGCCCCGGTTACAATGACCTCGGGTTCGGAAGAGAAGGAAAGCTTATCCTTCAGACATCTCGCTTTATGTTCCTTCTCGGTTTTTATTCCGCTGCTCGTGCACTGAAAAACAAAACCACAGCCAATGTAAATCAGCTAACGCCAGGGGGAGACATGCCGCGAGGGAGGGAAAGGGATCAACGACGACGAGACCTTGCAAACGCCACAAGATGACGCAGCCCGATAGGTACGCCGGCCAACCCGAAGATCAGTGCTCGCGAGCCTCCCCAAAGTCGGCCGGTAAGTTGGGAGCGCTGGGGAGCGTTAATTGAAAACAGGTTCTGAGTTGGTCTGATTCCGTTTAGTATTTTTATTTTTGTCTTTGGCAAAATTAAATGAGAAATGGGCTCAGAACAGCCCAGCAGTAGCAAAGGCGAATCCCAGTGGAGTCGTTGCCGAAGTGGGAATCGTGCAAATAAAAAAAACCCAAATACCTTCACCTTCAGCATTAAATGTTCCGATGCGCGTTCGTAACAGAAATCGCCCGAGGAAGGGAAGAAAATACCAAAAAAACAAAGCCACCAAAAAGCTAATGTGTGGCCTCTGTGTGAACGTGGAACGATCGTGCAAATTGCGAACTCATCGCTCTAAAAAAAAAAAAACGGTCGGAAAACGAAATGGTGCCAAAATGGAAGGTTTTTATTGCTAAATGCATCGGAATAATTTGCAACGGCTCCAGAAATGCATCGCAGCATGCGGTCTCAGCAATTCTCAGCGGCATCGTGTTAATCAATGAGCCATTTTCTTGGAACGACATGGTCGGTAGTAGCCAACATTAGCACTTCATTGCTGATACGATCGTGTTTGGCAAGTTTTACTGCTGAATAAAGCTAACATTCGCGTAAGTTATGTGGTGTTGTTCGGTTGGACTAGCTTATCTACTTCAAACATGCCCTATATAAAGCATTTGTTATCACAGCATAACGTAAATCGATTAGCTTGCATAAGAAGGCATTTTTGTGCTGTTATTTTTCATAAACTATTTTATTGGTCAGCTTGACGCAATAAGGAACTCTATTGAACCCACCGTTATCAGAATTTTATTTTTTCAATTACTTCTATAAACTTCAAACTTGAAGGAAATGAAAGCCTTCAAAAACAAAAACACGAGTTTTCGATTTGTTGCAGCGATAACCAGATAAAGCTAAATAATCCAATTGCCCTTGTTTACCGAAGACGATCACGTTTGTGAATTTTGAACATCCAGATTCGGTGATACGAAAAGAAGCAATGGACAAATATTGTCTGCAGACTTCTCCACCACCACAGATGTAAGATGTAACTTCGTCGGGGGATGGAATTTTCTACGCTTAAGCCCCCGAGCATCAACTGAAACCGACAAACCCGAAAGGGGTAAAGGGCATCAGCATTAGCATCTCTGCCAAGATCAGGAGGTCGCTTAGGCGGCTTGAAGGGAGGATTTTGTCTACAACGTACCGGCAAAGCTCCACCCAAATCCCATCAGTAAATCCCTGAGACTAAAAAACGTTCAAGTCCTAACCCCACCCGCGAGCTGCCGATGCCGATGATGGTGGTGTTGGTGGTGGTACTGATGATGGCGGTTTGTCTTCGACACGCTTTATCTACGGCAACAGCAACACACGTTCTTATCGCGCCCCGATACGGGAATGCGCGTCCGCGCCCGCTTACATCATGCAGCCCCAAAATATGCACCTCTGTGGAGCAGCTGTGGACGAATGCCTTCCACGAATCGGCCGGGAAGGAACGCCGTCTGCATGCCCCCGGGGTCGGCGTTTTTCTATTTGGTTTTCTTTCCCCAAACCAATTTCTTCTCCCAGCTCCCAATCTTATCGAGAACATCGGCTCTAGCGCACAGCGCTCGCGAGCAATCTAAGGTATTTGATTTGTGGGTAATCAAGATCGGAAGCGACCGCGTGGAGAGGGGGATAGATGGCGCTGATGGCGGAGGGTCAGCGAATTGGATCACCCTAGTGGAAAGCGATCGCGAGTAGTGGAGCGCACTCCACGGGCGTACATTGTAGCTACGAGCCTGTCGCGCCACTGAGTCGAAGGTGAAGAATCCAATGTCCCGAGGAGAACTCAACTGAAGTAGTTCAGACGGGCTTAGCGTTTAGGCAATTTGGGTGCACACACACACACACATCCGCATACAGCGGATAGGCTGCACCTGGTGAAGAGCTGTTGAGATACTGATAACCTTTTTTTCTAATTTCATAACGATCCCTTACCACGCGTTCCACCTTACGCTACCCTCAAGGGAACGATACCCCGGAGTTCCTTCGTGCGGGAGCTGCACTCAGGGCCGCCGGATGCAATCCACCCTGGGGCCACTCGAGCACCGAGTCGTGCAAGTGTTCGGCCCGATAAATCAACATCCCAACTGTTTACACTCCAAAAGTGTGGCGACTGTGAGGTGCGTACCCTCGGCACCTTCCTAGAGGGTGTGCTCAGGGCCCGCGTGTACGGCACGCACTTACCTCTGCCTCGACGAGGGCCGGTGATGTTGCATCGCCGATGGTGGCTAGGAGCAGCAGCAGCAGACCCGCCGCCACCGCGCTCCGTACGGCCGCCATTGCCGGGACGGCCAAACCGTGGCTCCTTCGGGGTGGATGGGAACCCTGGGATGGTAGGAACCTTCCGGGGTCTCTACAACCGACCCGCCGACGTACGAGTGTCTCGCAGTTCCGGTTGGAACTCCGGAGGGCTCTCGTTGGCTGCCAATACTTAAAACTGCACTAGGTTTGTTCCGACACTAACACTACACACTCTTACACACTCAAACAAACACTTTATCTAAGGAAAATAATTCACACCAAACCAAACCAAAGATGCCCTCTAAGCTGTAGTAGATTAAGAAAGAAATACTATGTAGTGTGAGCCAGAAATTAATCCTCGAAGTACTCGAAAGGAACAATCTGAGAACTGAATATTCCCTGAAAGTCCTTAAAAATCAGTTATTTATCAGCAATTCAACTATGTAAATTGAAAAATTGTTCCTACCTAGTGAGCAAATTTTGGGGAAAAGTTTAATTTTCAATTCTGACTCAAAACTAGATTCGATAAAATGTGACGATGAATAGAATAAAATATATTTGAACTTGATAGTGTTGTGCGATAGCTCAAAGCGCTTATTTTGAGGGATCCTGGACTTTCGTTCAAATACACTTCCAAAATTGACTATTTATGTTCTTATTTTCGTCGTTTTCAGTGTTTTAATACTATTTCTCTAGTTGAACTTCGCAGTTACTTTCACGATTTTAGGATATCCGTTTAGATCCTAAGTTAACTTGTTCAAAACTTATTGTTATTTCTACCGATCAAACGCCACAGGCAACTACGATCACGAAATTTCCCAACAAGTGTGTCCTACTGTCGGTTACATCAGTAAGGTTGGTTTCTGGAGTAGTTGATCTGCCAATGGGCATAGTTTCCTTTGATGTTTGTATTAATCTTTTTGGGTAGGGGTTGAAAAACACCTTACAATTCTCCCGAAGAGTACATTGTCAACCTCGTGAAAATAACTTCTCCAACGGGGGAAACTAACTATTGCTAGCTTACGTCACGAGATCACGAAAAGTTTCGGGTGTTCACGAAAGCATGAAACCTAGAAAAAAAACACACACACACACACGCGCACAGGGTAGAAAGGAGGCCGGCAACCTCAAGATAAATATTAGCGAACGCTCGCCAACAATGCAACACAAACTAGACGAAGATAGCGATGGCGCGGTGGCGTGCGCACCTACACCGGGCCAACTTCCTTCCGTCCTTCCTGCCCTGGTATCCCGGACGCCCTTTGCCGAAAAAATGCCACCACCTTTCCGAGGTCCGGTTTGTTGTAGGATGGAGCGCGCGCGGTTACGATAACGTGAGTGCCGAGGATAGGAAGAGTTCGATGCGCATCAAGACGTTGCCAAGGTGGTCGCTGGGTGGTTGAGTCCAAAGGGAGTCGAAATTTTTCGGCCGTTCGGCGACGTGCCCTCGAAAGCCCTTCCCGTTTCGGTAAAACGGCATCCGATCGTTCGGTCAAGGCTGGGCTTCAAGAGACCGGTTGTGCGCATCTGTTGTGTGCATCTAATTTTGGCCATCACCTTCGATTCCCGCGCACGGAACGGAACAGTTTCAGATTCGTTGTCCACCCCCCTCGTTGTCTTTTCCACTTGCACGGGCCGGTTTTCCGCCCACGGGGGAAATAGTGACGTTAATGTCTAGACCGGTGGAAGTGCCTTCCGTCAAGCAACTTCCTGACGGTTCGGTGTCTGATGGCGAGGTGGCGTGACATCCCCAACCGATCTTCCCCAAAACGAACCGAGCGCTTCGCGCCACTCCATGACGAGTCAGCGCCTCGTGCGAACATGATCGGTTTCATGACGTGAGACATTGTCAACGCGGACCGGCGGCTTTTCTGCTGACGGGCCTCGCGCCCGGGAAATAGGAGCATAAGTCTGGCGGCTCGGAGGAGTAAAAAGAAAGCAAAAAAAACAACTAATAAATACACACACACACACATGCGTGCGGGCGCACGCTGACACCGACGGTCGCGCGGGAACCGGAGCAAGCGATAAAAGGGCGGACCGACGCCAAGAAGAGGAACCGTAAGAAAAAAATAAAAGCCACCGCGTAACACCCGCGCACACCGGGTCCGCGTGCTAGATATATATTCTCCTCGGGCGCATCATCTGTCCCCATCAAGCCGAAAATACACGCGGCTCACGCAGGTACACCTCACGCACGCACGAACGCATGTACACACACACATATACAGACACTGATATAGATACACGCGGACACCTCTTGCAAAGGGGAGATGGCGACGGAAAAACGGGGAGCGGATGGTACAACTAACCCCAAACAGGAGCACACCGGGAACGCAAAAGGGGAACACCACAGTTGGTGCCACAAAATTGTCGAACCTCACTGGCTGAGCGGCGGCCACGAACTGAGCCGCCAGAACGCATGGGCCGGTGCGCGAACCGTTCGAGGCCGGATCGTCTCAAGACTTGAAATGAACCCCCCGCGGGGAAAGGCTAAGCTCGCGTCACCACAGTATCGCGTTTTTCTCTCGAACGGCTCGCCAGAGAGAACGACTCCCGCCGGTCCAAGCACGTGTTCGACTGTGCCGCTCTCCACTGTCCCATAGCATGTGCGGATGCTGTGGCAGCATGCACGGTATGTTGGTATCCCAAAATTGATCTTAACTCCCGAGTGCATCCAAGCCAGCTCGTGCGTGTTCGTCGACCGAGATGCGATGCACCGATTGGTCCGACAAGCGCACGTGTCCAGCCTCCCGCCCGGGCGGCTAGAAGGTGGAGTTCGCACGACTATGGCGAATTGGCCAAGGAGCCACGCAAGGAGAAACACCCGAACGGGATAATACGAACGATAACCGATGCTTATCACTTCCCCGGCGCCTAATGCGCTGACTTGCGCTTTAAGAAGCCCGCCACGTGGTTTGCCATTTCTCCTATCGCGTTCATCTGAGGAATTTTTTGAGGCAATATTTAACAACAAACAGGAGATCTAAAGGGTATGAGTCTTTACCAATAAACAGCGGTGTTAAAAATTGTTGGCATAATTTTTTAATTTATAAAACAACATAACTCAAGTTTTCTTTTATGTAAACGAAATAGTTAATTTTCCTCATATAATGACGATATTAAAAAAAATCTGAAATATAGTTTATAAATCCATATAAAATGTTGATAATTTTCCATAACATGTCAAATTGTTAGGAAAATGGGGAAAAAATATTGTTTTGTGTGTAAACAACAGTGGGGAGAACCTGCGCTACAACTTTCTAACCAACTTGCATGAAAGCAAGCTCCACTGTCTTGGAGCTTTTCTTACCGTTTTGTTTACCCCCAGAGGGCGGTTGTGAACATGTTGTGTGAACGGTTGTTTCTTTTGTTTGTTTGGTTGCTTCGAAAAAATAGAATACATTTACAGTTACTGATGGAGTCAACTAATCGATAGAATATTCCTAAAATTATGTTGTCCTTCTCGTTTTCATGTATTTTGGTGACTTTGTTCATTTTCGCCCAATCGACATAATTTTGTTACTTAATTTTATTGGTTTATACTGTGAAGTAGCCACCTTGGAGCACCTTACTTCAGTAAACTTCTAAACAATCTGTCTTTCTTTCACAAATCTTCTTATCTCTAAGAAGTGGCAAGTCACATCTGGGGTAACAACAATTAGGCAAGATTTGTTTATGCAAATGAGCCACATTTTTACACCGTATCGCGTTAAGAAAATATGCTTAGTTTCGTCCAGTAAATGATTCACCAAGTAACGAATGTAAGAAAATGCAAATATATACTGTTTATAAGCCACTCACACACCCACACGCATCCAATAATTCTGCCGCAGCATTCACATCCAATTTGTTTAAAACTGCCCCAAACTTTCCGAGGCCTCCTTTGTTCTTTTCCTCCACGGTGTGTGTCCGTGAGTTTTCCTGCTCAATGGCGTTTGTTCTTTTCCTTCAATGACGGTGGTGGTTTCCGTTTCCTTTTTCTCTTTTATCCCTCCCTTCCTCCCTCTCGCGCCCTTCCTGGCGGCATTTTCACTCCGCAGCGAGGTGCGAGGAAAACTTTTTACCGACTTGCCCGGCGCTTGGTGACGCAGATGCTGCAAGCAACGGGTCGCACAACTTCCCTAAACGGACGAACGGACGGGGTGGGTGGAAACCCTGCCAAATGTTTGCAAAAAAAAAACAAAAACATGGGCACAAATTGCTGCCAGAACGACATACATTTGCGATGGAACATTTGGCCCGTGGCTCGCGTGAATCGTTGGTCACCTTGCCGTTGGGAGTTCTGCCGCCTTTCCCTTCCGAGCGAGCCGAGCAGCTCCGTTCGGTTCGAATGTGTTTTTTTGTTTGTACCGGAAGGTGGCAACCGTGTTTGGGAAACCGGAAAGTAAGTTCCCAACACACTCTAAAGGCACGTGGCACAGAAGCTAGCTAGAAGGAAAATGGAGTGTTCCGACGCGTTGTATCCCGCCCCGATTGGTTGGCTCACTTGTTTCAACCATCAACACGTGACTCCTTGACGAATGTGAGGGGCAAACCGGCGACGATTGAAACTTTGTCCCGTATGCCAGGTGGTTGGAACAAGGAAGCCGAAGAAGCTGGTAGAAACGCTCAGAACCTTACGCCTGTCGAAGACACATTTCGACCAGAGGCACGACCGAACGCTGGGAGTTGGTCGGTTGAATGCTTGACCAGAGTTTGATATTAGCTTCGGACGATTGTTTTCAGCCAGATGACAACGGCAGTAATCAATCGAAACGAATGTTTTATGACGGTTCGTTCTTTCGCGTAAAAACATATAAAGTATTTAGCTTTGAAACAAAATATGGTAAGACTTGCATAGACAAACAATGGAGCTAAGTGAAAAATAGAACTTGTTTTAATCTGTTTTATGGTTGAATTACGTTGAAATTTAACTCACTGTGCTATTTAGCATTCATCTATTGCACGCATTAATACAGCAGGATACTTACATAATTTCTTCGAAAGCTTATTGAAGACATACAACTGCAAACATCATTACGCATACGAGCACGACAAAAGGGTACGGTTTACTCAATAGATCGCTTTTCGCCTTACTATAAGGTTGCAGTTTGGTAAGAGTTTGTTTTTGATTAGTTCCATCATGCGAGTTTATGGATGCGGTGAAAAGTATTTTAAACATCAAGTTCGTTTTATCAACTTTACCTACATTACCTTTTTTGTTGTTTTCATTCACTTAGTTGAAAAATTACTTTTTGTCTCACATATTTTGTTGTATCATATTTTGTCTATTTCGAACTAAAAGTTATTCAACGCTAAGAATATGGGGCTTAAAACTTATGCAATTGTAAGATGTGATAAAGTGAGAGAGGCAAATTAACCTGAATAATAAAGCATCGTTTTAGAAACGCAGTTAACCCCATGTCTAAACAGCTTGCTAAATGCTGTTTTTGGCAATTAATCGCTTCTTGGAAATGGCGCTAACCTCAACGTTCATCGTGTTGTCAATCGGCGTCCCAACCGGAATCACTTTCTGTGGTATCAGAGCCTGGGTGTCCCTTTTTTTCATGCTGGTTGTGCTGCCCAATTTCGAGCCGGCACCACATTTAGTATCCCGCCTCGTTCTCGGATGCTTGTTGCTTATTTTTTATGCAACAGCTCCGACCGCTACCTAACGCGTTTTTGACGGCCCATCTCCGGGAGCCAAAGTACTTCGCTACGGTACGTTGCCTTCGGGAGACTCTGGTTTTGGTTTCCTTTCTCGTTTGCCTTCTTCCCATCGCCAGCCGTAATGGCAAATTAGATGACCGTAAAACAATTCGAAGCTTGTCAGCAACAGGCTGCGCCGAGCACGCCAACGCATTCCGGTAGCGGGCTCGTGCAGTTTATGAGTCCGCTAGTCTCGGTCGATTTCCTCCCAAACTTGGCGCCCCGCGCGGCCAATAACTGTGCGTCTGCACGTCCCGCGTGTTTGGTGGTGAACGGGGGGTAGTTTGGGAGTGTATTGGGCGGAGAAAGGTGGAGAAAGTAATGTCACACAGACGAGTAGGTAGGAAGCATATCATGTTTTGTTTTGTTTTGTATATTTTTCCAACAAACAACACATACTCTACACATACTGGACCGAAACGAAAAGCCCCCGCGTCGTCCCGTTGCTTTCTTTTCGCTTCCAACGCAGGTTCTCGGTCAGTCTGCTCGGTGACGTGCTGTGAGCTCACGGAACGGAAATATGACAGACAACTGAAGTGGAAAACTGCATCCGGCGGCCATACAGAAGCCATCCATCTTTTGCACTGGCCATTGCGACGGTTCGTTCGAAAGGTCACTCGTCTCTCGGGCCATCTCGGGACCCTACCGGCGTTTACATCACTGCAGATGGCGATTAGCCACAGGTCGTACTGATCAATCATGTGCAAAAAATGGTAATTATAGCGCCGGACACGCTCCGTAGCGCATTCCAATTAAAATGGCTGTGAATTACGAAAACCGGCGGGGCGGGGGCGGTGAAGCAGGGGAATAATATTATCTTTCGGCGGATTTCCAACGAACACACGTCTTTCGTTCACGTGCTGGCCCGGGCTACACCATGGCGGATTGGTTTGTTCCCTGCCAACCGCATTTTCTTTGCCGTTTATTTTCAACTACCAAGAACATGCAAACCGAAACTACAAATGTTGGCTCAATCAATCTCGGGGAGTTGCTATCCAGGCTTCATTCTATCGTATCCATCTCCGCTTTCTGTCTTCCCTCTCACTTGACAAACTATCTGTTTGATCCTGGTAGTCACTAAGGCACAGCATGTAGTTTTGCGTGCAAAACCATCACCACTGGGGAAAGCCGCTTAATTAAACCGGCGTCAAATTACAGCGGAAAGTGTCGAAAGTTTTGATAAACAGCACTAATTATATCGCTAAACAAAATGATCGTCGCAACGACGCAAGAGACGAAAAGGGTAACTTTCTCGCTTCGGTTTGACGAATCAAATTTGACGTGGATAAGGCGAGCTGTTCGAAGGATATTTTGAGTATAATCTCCACTCAATGGTTCCATGCCAAATGCTTCATCAAAGACGATTTGTTAAGGTTACCGTATCATTCTACTTATACCTACTCATCACATCTTACTTTACGCAACGAATATCGATAAATATTGCTCAATTTTTTAGAATTGTGTAAATCTGATTCGGATTCATAAATCTGAAAAAATCTCTGGTTTATAAGAGATTCATGAATCTTTCGTCGAGAGATTCATGAATCCCAAAAACACACCAAATTATAATAAGTCACCGGCCAAAAATGGGTTGATGGACCCCTTTTTTGTTTGGTCGCGTTGTCCACGCCTATGAAAGAATCGGGGAGATTCATGACAGATCCATCAAAGATTCATGAAGATTCATTAAGGTTTCGAAAGATTCATTAAGCTTTGAAGATTCGAATTCGCAGATTTCAGATTCATGAATCCATCTGAATGAATCTTAGGTGAAAGATCAAATAAATCAATCTCGCCAAAAGATTCATTAAGCACAACACTACAATTTTTGCATCACTCTCATAAACCCTTAATAATTTCAGTTTAATATTACATTCGCCATCATTTTTATCTTACCATTATTCCTTACTTATAATTCAATTAGAACATAACTACAAAAAAACTTTTACTTGTATGATAATAATTGTATAAAACTCGTACGATCGCTCATAGCATCTTTTGCCTGAAAGTTTCTATCTGATCTAATGCAATTATTGTTTGTTCATTTTGCGAAATTGACAGTTCTTTCTGCCTAAAGAACTAAACTGTAGAACGTACCTCAGAAGTGATCAGAAATGCCATAAAAAGTTTCATTGATTGTTCCCTCTAATGTCCTTGCAATATCTTTACTTTTATTCCTACTCGTGCCCAATTACCTGCAGGTGTATTCACCCACACTGCTTCCGACGGGTACTAAACGTTGCCAGTCGTTCGGGAATGTTGATAGTTCTTGCAACCGCTCGCTTTCGTTCAAACACCGCCGGTCCCATAAGTTTTCGTCATTCGAACTTCTGCGCCAGGAAAATCTTATTGTTCCGCCCGCAAAGTGTTCGTGTGTGTGTGTGTGTGTCGGGAGAAATGCCCGGCGGGAGATGACTGCGGCAAAGCGGACGATGATGTACGGTTCGGTGGGTCACAAGAATGGCCCCGGTCTGGTGCCTATAAAAGCGAATTGTAGTAAAAGCTGTCATTATGTGCCTTACATCAAATTGATTTTAATAATTGATGCACGGTCCCTGGTTAGGTCGCAGCGTCGCTTTAACGGTTGACTTTCGCAGGGCACACTTCCGGCCGGTTTTTCTGCGCTACGATGAAACGGGAACGGTGGGGAAGGGCAAAAAAGCGGTGCACCTGCGACACCCCGAATGTCCTTTGGTTCGGGGCCAACGGACAAAGGTTCGGTGTGGTTGATGATTCCAGAAGGTTAATTTATTTTTAAACATTTCCTCTCCTGGGCTTTTGTAGCCGAATCTGATTCGCAGCCTATTTCTCCCCGGTGGTGAATCTATTCAGCATCTCGGGGGATTCTAGACTTTCCATTTTTCTGCATATCGCAATCATTGTCACATGCCGCCCAGGCGAGTTCTACCGAGAAAATCCCTACAAATATTCCATTGCAACAAACCGTGCTTCACTTTCATTTGTCATACATTTCGGTTTCAGTGTAATCGTAGATCGGTGTTGTACCGGCTGTCAAACAAAGCCAATGACTCTAATGTCCACAGAGATGCTCGTTGATCGCTGGATCAAACGCAACCCTCTCGAGCGTTGTAAAGGTAATAAAGAACCCCTTCAGAAGTCTGGAGGACGACCCGAAACCTGTTCTCGCCGATGCCGGGCGCGCGCGGATCACGTGATGGCTGAAGATTCCGCGCTTCCTAGCAAACCCTGACCGACCCGGTTGAACTGCCACGAACAGCCTGCAATCACCACACGAGTCCGGGCGAGCGAAACCATACTACATCCGTACTTCTGCGGCATTTCTCTATTGACACGGGCGAAACTTTTTCAATATAACGCGCACCCACCCACCACTCCCACCCTCCCAGCCACGTGCTTGCTCGGCTTTAGTTCTTCTGCTTACCAGGCCCCCCTCAGTCCATGACCATTGTTAAAAGCGTACAGATTTCCAGCACCCCAGTACTCCCACACGCCCTGCGCCAACTTCGGACACGCAAACCTTCTTGAAAGAAAGGTCAGTTCAAGAAACACTTCCAGCACGCAGAGCACAAGTGTGGGAAAGTGGGTGCCGGTTTCCGCTGGCCAAGCAGTTTCCAAGCTGCGAGCGTCTGTCCAGCTTTCTTTTCTTTTCCCCACTCCCCCATGAAAGCAGCTGCCCGGAGGAATGGTGAATTCATCGGGGCACACGACAGCGCTTCACATTATACTGTTACAACTCGTTGCGACGAGCAAATGGGCTCGTCCGTCCCCGGTACTTGCGGAAAAAGGCGGAGCGAAGAGACGAGCGCCGACGGCAACAACAATAACGAGAAAAAAAAACACAGGAGAATCCCGGGAAAACGGAATGGCCAGTAAGTGATTTGCGAACGCAATCTTCGGACCGGGTGGAAAGAATGGAGGGCAGTGGAGAGAAGCGGATCGGGTGCGTAGAGCAGCAGGACGGTAAATATAAAAAGGAGATTATTAAGTGAAAAACATGCTCGAAGAAAAGGATCCATCTTTCGAGCACCATTGTAGTCGGTGAATGAATGCAAATGACACAACTGTTCAAGTATATATGTCATAATCAAGCAAATTGTGGGAAGTTCCGATGGGGCGAACACTGGGCGAACTTAACTGGGTGGAATAATATATTTATTTAAAGAACTTTTTTTTCATTTGGAAAAAATATATTCGTTTAAACAGAAAGCCCAAAGAGATAACATTCTATACTAACTGAAAAATTATAGTGGAATTTAAGAAAAATTTATTACAACCAAAACCATCTTGTTTTTAATAACACGTTCATGTTAAATCAAGCTTATTTTAACCAACAACTGGAAAAAAGATCAGTTGTTAAAAATGTCAAACAATTGTTATGAAACTAAATGGACATTTGTGTTCACGTTGTCGCTGTGTGCGTCTCCTTTTTCCGAGCTTTTGTACCACAATGGGACGAGCTTCGGAAAATTACACAGCAGCCCGACATCATGGTGGCCATCCTGCGGACACCACCTTATAATGATGATTTGGTGATCTTCGCTGGACCGAAATCTAAGCACCGATAGTGCCGCCTTCCTTCCCCCTTCCGCCGACGTGCTCGAACTGTAATCGGAAGCGTTGTTGTTACGAGAGAACGATAGCGCGCGAGAGGGATGTGAAAAAAAACAACTCGAAAGATGAATGGACACCGAGCAAACGAGAATCGGTACGGGAAAAAAAGGAAGAGACGCTTCCCGTGGTTTTTTGTGCGGTACGGCAGCGGCGACGTTCGAGCGGAAATGTTTCGAGACGCACCAAATTGAAGAGTGGACACGGTCAAGGGCGTGAAGCCTCGGTGCGCGCTTGTTATATAATCCGCCGATTCTTCTTCCCAGCCACCGCGGAACCAGGCGACCCTTATTCGGTCTACGGCGCACCGGTTTTTTGCCGAACACACACAACACACAAACACCAGTGGCCCCCAAAATAGTGCGGGACTGGGCGCCTCCATTCTCGGTCAACAAAGGTGGCGAATTTCTTTTGCCACGCTTTTTAAAACCCTCATTAATCTTTAATTGCTAACCGTGCACGATGAGCTGCAGACCTTCGGTTCATTACTGCCTCCGGCCACCGCTGGACGGGTTGGCGAATGGTGGGTGACGGGGGGAGGCGAACTCCCCACAGGCAGCCTTTTGCAATCTCGTTTCGCGAAAGTGTAGCCAATTAGAAGGGTAAGTCTGCCCGTGCACCCAAATGGGCGAAAACATGTGCAGCGACTTCTTGGAACCAGTTAATTTTGTTAATTTTTTTGCTCTCATCAAGATAAATGCAAAGGTTTTTTGAACATGAACGATTTTCTATGCATTAAATTAGACAACTTCATGCGCTTTTCAACATTTGGAGCGGGAAAATACAATCTTAAATAAAAACAGTCAGATAATATTTGTTGGCTACACAACGTAGCAAAATAGGTTACGTTAAAGGTCGTGCTACTGTATTGAAAATTAAAGTTACGCTTAGCGAATTTTATAATGCACGATCCTTGATATAATAAGGCTTCGGCAAACATGTCGTATGTATTACAGTATTTTAGAAGCTCGTACACTCCTGTTTAACGGCGACCCCGACTGCTCTCATCAATCACTATCCATTCTGATTACTCTGCCAAACGAAGCATGGATACGCCGGTATAACACAAACACACTAACACACTCTCACACACATTCACACACATATGTACACACACATGAAACCGCGATGTTAAAGCTAAGATGAGATCCTGGTGCTGGAAAGCCCCGATATTCCGTTCCCATGAATTGTTATCCGCTTTTGGCGAGCTCGCGATTTATTTCCAACCTTTCGTGGGTGGGTTTTCCTTTCACGGTAACGCGAAAAAGGTCAGAAGGAAATAAAGGAGAGCAAACCGAATAAGGCCCTTCCCTGCAGCGCCTACCGGGCGCGGTTGAGCTGCATATCGAATTTAACCAAATTCGCTCGATTAGATTGCATTACCGAAGGGGTTTCGTCGACGGGGAAAATTTAGTAAACTCCTTTAAACGAGGTATTTTATCCCTTCTTGTTGGACCTCAATAGTATCAGCATATAGATTGATCGATGATCGCAAAAAACAACGAGTAAAAGCGATCAAATCGATAACAACCATCTTGCACCACGTGCTTTCCCTGAAGCTTTATTATTTTTTCTTTGGTAACAATGTTTTCTGCAAATCTACAAAACTGTGCTGGACGTGCCTTTAAATCTACCCAAGCTAATTGAAAACTCAAAATTATATACTTTTTATTGATGATGTTGGCAATAAAAAAATGATCAATATTTCTAGTGCATCCATCACATTTGACAAATGCACAAAATTTCTTCGGAAATAAAAAATGAAGCACAACGACATGCACTACATTTGATTTGCTTAAGCAAAAAACAAAATTGGGATGTAAACAAATGATTTTAAAGTTTATTTAAACTTCTTTTGGTTCTTTCTACTTTCCACTATACCCAACTACATGAACATAAAATTAGTAAAATAATAGGTGAAATTATAAAAATAAAACTATCCTTCAATTAATTCTAATTGTAATGGAGTCAGATGTAGCCAGAGGAAAAAGAAATTCAATCTTCTCCCGGCAGCGCATTTGAACACAGTTTCATCTTTCACTAGCAGCACAAAGTAGTGAACTTCAACAGAACGACTTCACACTTCCGACGGAGTTCTAGGTGCGAGGCAAACTTTACAGCAAGTATGCGCGGTCGTACTTGGCACCTCTCGCTGTACGGCCGACGCGTTGTCTAGAAAGTTTGCCCACACCGAAAATGATCTGTTTGTTTTCCCAATCCGTCCGGCCGCCGCGAGCTCCCAAGACCAAACCGCAAGAAAAATGGGGAAATTCGTCAGTGTCAGAGGATTGAAAATAAGGTTGTTTACTAAAAGCGTCAACACCAGTTGATCAAACGGTTTAAAAGTTCATTGTCGAGCTGAACGGAAACATCTTCACAGACAGCCTTCAAATAAGTTGAAGCGTTTGGACACTTGAATTAAAAAGACGTTGAAAATGCAAAATGCAGACAACATTTGGACATTGCATGAAGCTGAACAAATAAAAGTAACGTTCCCACAAGGCTGCTACTGACAACCATTAGATAGATTCTCGCACGTTTGAGGTGTACCACCAAAGCACTTTTTCTCGTAATTAAGTGTCACAAATGCCAAACATTGTTGGCCAACATTTCGTTCGACTCATTATCGGGCACATTAAGTTCAGTTTAGCGTTGGGCGAATAACTTCAAGCAAAAAGTTGAGTTTCATGTTTGCGGAGAGAAGGCGAAACTGAATGCCATGACCACCCTTAAGTCTGTTACTAAAATAGATCAAAGTTGCCCGATCAAAATTTATGATACTCCGGGGAAAAATATGTTATTAAAGAGAGATAGAAAAGAAGAATGTTTCTTATGACTTTTCAACAACATGATGAAACTGTTCCACAGATAGTTCTATATAATTGAAAGAACTTCAACAACAGTTCTAGTGTCGTGTTTTCCAAATAAACTGTTGGCTAACGGAGAGTTCTGCTAGCACAGAACCACGAAAGACACACGGAGAAGAATTCTTTCCATTCGGTTTTATTTCACGCCGGTGAACATTTTATCACCCAGTGAAGGAAATTGTACGACCAGAGGCAGCTCTAACAGGAAACCCAACTTTCCCTGCACACCTGCACCCACCCCGTGACCGGAAATCCTGCCATCCACCTGTAGCATGTACCGAGCCGAAGATCCCCGAAGGAATGAAAGGAGTTTCACAGGAATATGAAGATGGGTGGAGGTATGCAAAGAAGAAAAAAACACAAAACTCAAATAACAACAAACCCCACGTCCGGACCACCCGCCCCGCACGCTGGTCAGACGAAAACGCATGAATGTGACCAGCACAGGAGTCCTTCGGCGTGGAAATTGCCAATTCGGAAAAGCATCGAATCCGATCACGCACGAAGCCACGAAAGGCCCGGCAGCAGGCGGGAAATTGCAGTGGGTTCGGCTCACCGTCGGGTGGAAAAGATTTTCCGCGTGAAAACCCGACGCTGCCCAGCTGGTTCGGTCTCGTGGCGGCTCGTGTTACGATCAGTATCGCGCGGCGTGCGCGCTTCCATATTTCTATATCCCGCCGCGAACGCTGCTGACGCCAGTCAGTCAGCTGCCGGCCGTCGGTGCGTGCACAACCGGAAACCGCCCGGAATCGGAACCGCCTTTCGAGAAGTGTCTCCCCTCCAGTGGTGGGCGGTGCAGAGAGAGAGAGAGAAAGGGTAGCAATCTTTAGTGCATTCCTACACTCTTAAACACGCACAAAAGGCCCAGCAGGGACGATGGGTTTCGAAATAGACAACTCGGAAATAGTTTAACCGCAAGTTTGTAGTGATCTCTATCGGATATTGTTTGAGCCACCGCAACTTCAAAAGGAAAAACCAACGAAGAAGGTGCATTATTTAAACACTTTCCCAGGGGTAGTACGGTTAAAGTTCTTCCCGATCGCAGTGTGCTGCGTTTTGCGGTGTTTGTATTTCCCACGCTTAACGGTCCCTTCGCAACGAGAACCTCCTGTTGATCCTTGACGCAGCGCGACCTGGAGCGTTGCTGATGGAAATGTTCATTACATTCTCAAGTGCCGGACAGTGAAGTGAAACAAATCATCGAAATCGAAACAAAAAATAAATAAGGAAAAAAGAACGTAGGGAGAAAAGGCGAAAACCGAAAACGGTACCGCAAAGTGCGCGAAACAAAGTTAAAGTCCGAGTGGTTAAGGGCACAACCCGGAAACGGTCAAGTGTAGCGAACGCCAAACGGTTGCGCCACGGGTTGTACCGCAAAATGAAACGATCGTAACGGGTGGACCGCGTAGAAAAACCAACCACCGTTCACAGGAAGTTTGAGGCAACCGGTGGAATAAAATGGAAATTTGAAACGAAACCGAAGGAAAAACGACAGGAAACATCGAACAATCGAGTGTCAGAATCGTCCGGACTCTGTGTGCGAATGGTGGCAGTGTGCCTATGACGAGTGAGGGAGCCCATGAACTCATCAACAACCGTCCGGCCGAGGGGAACGTGGACGCTTCTTGATTGCGAAACTGCGAGGACGAAGCGCGGAAAAAGTCATCAATATCCCGGCGTCACGGGTACGATTGACTGAAGTCTGACTCTCGCTGCAGGTTAGTCCACCAAATATGGAGAAAAATGAAAGAAGCCACAGCGACTGTTCATTACCGGTCGCTAATTGAGATACGGAACGTCCGTACGAGGTGGTCCATCCAATTTCTGTAAATTGGTCCAACTTTCGCGGAACTAGTTTTGGTTGAGGATCAGAAACGACGGCACTCATTGCTCTGTTCCGTTGGATACCTATCAAGGTCGTGGTAATTCCACTTGGTACACGCCACAGTGCGGCTCCTGTTTGAGGTTGGCAAAGCTCCTCCGGGAAGACCAAAACGAACCTTTCCGCTAGCCCATGGAAATGGAAAGGCAACCGGCTGAGGGGAAAGCTTTGATAGAATGTTACCCTAATTGTAATTGTTACTTGCCGGAACACATCTAAACCATACACTTGTGATACCGATCAGTGCACCGAGCTTGGCTTGGGCTTTTACAACCCCGTCCAGGCTGGTTTTATCCAACAATTTTGTCGACGTCCAAGATGCTCTACAGTTATAGTTCCCTCCCTTTTCCCTCGAGCCCCGCTTGTCGATGGTTTTCCTATGCGGCAGGGATTGAGTGTGCGGCATGATTGTGTTGTGATTGTATAATTAAAACCCTGCGGTTTTCCGTAAGATTCGTTCCACCGAACCGTAAGATGCTGCCCCAGCGTCGGCTACGAGAGGTGCAAGCTGGTGGAACGTACCTGTTACGGAAGGCAAGAGTCACACGAGTCCAAGGTAACGACAGGGTGTCGCAGTGGCGTAGTTTGCGTTAGTGCTGGTCGCATTCGCCGGTCGTCCACCACATGGCTCCTCTCTCGGTTTATCCAATTTCAGTCCACACCACCGGGCACACCCTCTTCCCTCAACGCGTTGTCCCCGCCGCCATCCGTCAGATGCACTGAAAGCCGCAGCCTCTCACAGCGAGTGCATTTCCCCGATGCGAGCCCTAACCGACAGTCGGGTCCGGGTATGCTTTGATTTGTCCTCCACAGTGCGGCCAGCGTGGAACAGGGAAGGATGGGAAGGGCGGGTGGGGGTACTGAAATCAGAAGGGAACAAAAACAGACGCACACGCTTGCCCCGACCGAGCGGGTTAACCGGTGCAGTCGACGGTAATTGTCAGCCTCCTAAACTCTACCCGACGCGTTCGGATCTCGTGCCGGGCTGCTCCCATTATCAAACCGCCACCGAGCGGATCCGGTTACCTATTGTGCCACGCTTCTGCCGTTGTGTCGGGGTGCCGGTTTGCCGGAAACCGTTTAGGATTACCGGTGGAGTGATAACATTCACCGGGGAGGGGAGGTGTTTCGCTTGCGTGCGGGTAGTTGGACGCACCGCCACCGGCTTTTGCTAACTGCACCACCACCGTCCACATACCGGCGAGGTCCTTCACGCCCTGCTGCCCCCTGCTCCGATGTCTGATGGCGCGATGATTGCGTTGAAGCACTTGCCCGAGATCCGGAACGTGCCAGAATGCTGAGGCAGCAAATCCGTCACCGTAGCACGCGTTACACACATATTCCCCAGGCGAACCAGTCCGCTCAAGCTCAAGAACTCCTCCGGCAACTCCAGCGTTATCGACAATTCGCCATCATTCTCGAGGGGGTTTGTCCCGTCCTCCCCGGACAGCCGAACCGGTTCCCACAATCGAGGACCCGTGTTTCGGAGAGCACTTTCACCGCGGCGTTCGTTACCTCCCCGGGCGTTGGTTGGCTTGCCAGTCATAATGTAGCAATAGCATTAACGTCGAATTTCGGCGAAACAGCCCATCCCATCCCGCAAACTGCTGCTCTCGTTAAACAATCGAATCTTTCCACTTTCGCCCACTACGTGCCGACAGGAGGAGCGTCTTCCACGCTGAAGCCAAGAGACAAGAAGAGCACGGCTAAGCTTTGTGCAATGATCCACCGGTTAATCGGTTCAGAAGTTTGGGCCACGGCGTGCGATTGTACGAGTCGCTGGTGAGCAGTGATTCTCAACCGTCTGGCCGCGACATGTAAGTCATGGGTTTTCTAAAAACCACAAACAGAACGTCAGCGGACACAAGCGAACCATTTAACCGTTTATTGACCGAAGCTACCAAGTGCATCGGACAAATGGTGCAATTTCAATTAAACTTTACAAAGACTGACAACGTATCTAAATGGGTTGGCACGACCTGTTTACTCCAATGCTGATGTTCTGATAGGAGAAACATCAGCACGTGTTGTACTTCAAGCACTCTTTTATTTTTCACTATTTGCCTTTGGGCAAAGAAAACTAAGCCCACCATCATATAAGAAAATCATGAGAAAACATCAACATTGAACGTGTCGAATGATATAAATTCTATGAAATTCCTATGATCCTTAAGTGTTTTCTTGTGGATTGTCACACTCCAAGTTTTACATCCTAGGTCCATCAAACTAAATTTTAAATATTGAAATTATATTAAAATTATACTTTACACCTTTTAAACTGTATTTAGGCATATCTTCAAAACTGTATTATCCTTATCAGATCCTCTCGTATTATTTGAAATGTCATTGTATTAAGGGAGTAGCACAGCTGAGATTTTTCCGAGTTGAAGAACTCGTTTAGAATCTCTGCTCAGGCGTATTCCTGGCACGATCCGACCTTTTGAGACCAGGACCCTCCGGAAGCTGCACAAACATGTACGAACCGGCGAGACATCTCCGTTGTTCCCTGCTGCCCTTCTTCCCCGTCGCACCACCTCTATACCGTCCTTTGTCAAGCGCCGTATTTTCTTAGGCCGTAAAACCGACGGCTTTGGGCCATATTTCGGGCAGTGGAAAATGGCAAACGATGCTTCATGCCGGATGGAAAATGTTGGCAGTGGCTTATCGGGAAATTCTGCCCAAAACCGACACGGGCGGGCGATACATCTTGCAGTACAAGATTTCTTCAAATGGAGAAAAGAGCAACAAATGTGTGTGTGTGGGTGAGTGTGGGTGTGTGTGTGAGGAGGTTTCTTTTATCTTCTCTTCTTTTCGGTTCTCCTTTAAATACCACTGAGGTCTATGAGGTTATCTTGATGACCTGCATCTTCTGCTCTAAGTTTTTTTTTTTGTTCTTATCGAAGATCAACATCGTTACCATCTACTTTTCTTCGAGGAAATATCTTCAGCCCAAACAGGGGCTTGCTTTCGTGATGTAAAATATTGACTGAACCACGCACCCTTCAGTACACGGGCTTCGCAAAGCACACAGACACACGAAGCGTTGTGTTGTTTGGAAGATGTATATCTTTGATTAAACGATTACTTGTGCGTTTTAACTAATTCATCCAGCCCACGGTGGGGAGAAAGCAAATGATGTGGAAAAGTTCCTATTCCTACAAATTCGACAACAACCAACGTCAAGAACCACATCAACCCATCACGCTGTAATATTATCCCATCGGAAACTTTTCATCGCAAAATGTATGCTAGAACGGTGGCGAAAAATAAATAAGTCGAAAATATCCTTCGTTTCGCTGCATGGGCCGAGGGTTATGTCAGCATTATGAATTGACTTTTGGCGCAAAAACAAAATATTGACTCTAGGACGCCCACACCGACGCTCAGTAGGATAATAAGTAAAAAAAATACAGATGTACAGATTTACTGTTCAGCTCAAGTCCTCAAGTCCAAGGAGTTTTGGCATCTCTACACCGTTCGGCGGTGTCTGCTTGTTTTGCAAGTCGCCTGTGCACGTGGTATAGTTGGAGCTGCTTCTGATCTTTGCTATTCTTCGCGTTTCATTTTACTCAATAATATATGAAATGTATCATAGGATAAACCGACATCTCGCAATTCATCTACAACTGTCATGGTTTATTTCTGCTTCGGTTTGTTTTTTCAAAACTGAAAACTGAGAATAAGATCGTATAAAGTTCTCAATGCCATTTCGCTAAGTTTAGTCTGTTTCTTATAAATGAACAATATTTAAAACATGGATTGAAAACCTCTGTACCTCATTCAAGAGATGAACATAGGTGATTCCATGATGTAGCACGGATCAGTACAGTAAGCACATCTGTCAGTCATCCGTTCGACTCCCGACGGAATTTAACTCCATTCATTTGAACCTAATCGGTCATATCCAACAATGGGATGTCTCGGAAAGCTAAGAGTGACGCAGGGAGAAGGAAACCAAAATGGAATGACAAAAAAGTAAGAAGGTAGATGGATCCATTTGCTCGTCTTGGCATATTATAAATGTCCAAAGCTGCACCCTCAAGCCCGTGACGTGGTGTCGGGTGGATGGAAACCCTCATCCTAAGCCACCGCGTTACCTTTGGGTCGTGGAAAAAAAACTTCCAATACAATAACCAGCATGGTATCACGTTTAGGAGCCCATGAATGCTCCAAGGATCCAATTCGTAAACCCTGTTGCTGGAATTTCCACCAATCAGCGGCCGTTTTTGCTTTTAGTCCAAGTAGTTTTAAACTATAGAAATCTTCGCAATGTCACAGGCTTCGAACTGACCAACCCAAAACACCCTCCCCGCAGTGTCGATTTCCAGCCAAACCCGGATCTGCCCGGAAACGATGTAAACCGAAAAGGGAATTCCAACCCAGATGTGATGTGGGCCTCAAAACCCACATTGATGTTTCCGGCAGCACTCCGGATCGATCATAAAAGACGCACGAGCTTATGCAGTCCAGTGAATTCGTGTTCACAGATTGCGTCACGTCGAGGGTGACGTTTGGAAATCGTGCAAATTCGACAGCTTTATCGATCGAGCACCGGCATTATTCATACATTTTTGGCGTGATTTCTTACGTGGATGGGGAGAAGTGCGCAAACTATGGATACTAAATTCGACCGGTCAGCTCACAACCATCGGATTCATCCCTGGACAGGCCTTTGACAATCAAATTAACTGTGGATCCCAAATCGAGAGGAGTCTGTTTCTCCGCCGCAAAGAAACCTCCAAACACAGTGTGACCTTCATCCATCGACCCCCTTCTCGGCCCTGGTAACCGTAGCCGGAATGCAACCAGATTACGCCACACCGTTCCGGCGGGTATATTTCATCCCCAGCGTACTTTGATCTTCGAGCGCACTGCAATTAGATGATGAGATGGCAGCTGGGCACGGGGAACGTGGGGGGGTGGGGGCACTGTGGGGGAACGGAGGGACCTCGTTGCTGATGCTTTCGGAATAATATGCTCCCGACTTTTCGTTGTGAGCTGCATTCCTGCACACACCCGGCAGGGCAGCGTAGGTCGCAGAAACGTGATGACGATCGTTGGGGAAATGAACATTTCCGATTACTTCCCTTTTTTAGTTGCCTTCTCCCCTTCCCGTCACCATCCGTTTTATCACCAACCTCCGTTCTTCGCATGGAAGTACCAACTAGAATTCGTTGGTAAACCTTTGCAACAAAATTTTACGCTGTCAAGGACACCAACTAAAACTCCCGAACCCTAATCCTTTTTTCTTCCCCGAGCCAGCGAGCGGGGGGAAAAACCATGCCCGTTGTACCGAGCCATTTTCCACGTTCCATTCCATCCGGTCAGCGATGCTGGCGGAAGAGAACGACAGTGCCGACACTGCCAGGCTCGTGCCAGGTGCTTCGGTTGCCGTTCGTCATTCTCGCCGGATGCCATAAACAACCGTATGTGGCCATTTTTTATTTCTTTAGCCATTTTTTAGTTCTTTCCCCTGCATCCATCAGCCACGGAAATGCCAACGGTGAAACAGAGATTTGCCCGCGTGCGACTTGCCCGAAAGGAATGTTTGATTCACGCACCATAACATAAATAAAGAAAGGAAAACAAACATGAAAAAAAATGTGCGAATTCAAACGCATTGGCAAAAGGACCTTCGAACCCGAACATCAACGTTTCGAATTGGAAGATCGACGCTTAGTGTCGATCCCAAAATCGGGAGATGGATGCCACGCGGGCGATGAGATGCTTTGGTGGCTGGCCGGCTGGCAATAAATCAAAATCAAAGTATAATTTTACGATCTCTCTCCGACACCGTCTCTGGCGCGGGGCGGAAGTGTTCTGTGGCATTGGGGAAATGGTTTGGCAGCCATCGTTGATTTACCGCGCCTCGATCGGTCCAGGTTCGCGTGCCGCCACGATGGCGCAAGTTCGGCGGTGGCGTGTTTGTATGCATGTGTGTGTGTGTGTGTTGTTAGTGTTCCCACGACGAGTGCCGGGGGTCGTCACGGTAATCGGAAAGTGCTGTCCGTTGTATCTGCTGCAGGCGCGCGTTGAGTGTTTGTGTTTAGCGCCCCGAAGTGTGATGTTGCCCGAGACGTCAGATGCAATCAATTTCAAGTGTTTTCCGGTCGGAAGGCATCGGAATTTGTTTACACAATGCTGCATAAAGATCGATGGCAATGTGATGCGGGAGGAGGAAGAGGAGGAGGAAGGAGACGACGACCTGCCGGACGTGGCCGTGGCAGTTTGGCTAAAAACACAACCGCACGTCCGTTTGAGAGGAAGCGAATGTGTTTATTGGCGATTCGAGCGGACGGTGCACAGCCTGGGTGAATCATTTCGATTGCGAATGATTGCCGTTAGCTGGAATCCATTCAAAATCGGCGAAACCTAACAACATACATAATTATATCGTTGATCGGAAAGTCAATGGTATCGTAACTTCGTTTAATTTTCGTGAATGTTAAAAATCTTTCCCAGCACAAGGCAGCAGGAAATTATGTCGATGATAATTTCATCGCCAAAGTATTGTATTCTTCACCGTTCCCCACTCCATGCCACGGCTTCTTGCCTTTGTAAACATTATGTGCCCCCTTTTTTGGGCCACCAACCATCACGCACGTTCTTGTGGGTGGCCTAAAATAGCACTCTCCAAACTTTCCCGTAGCCTCCTGGGAGAACGACGAGCGGAAACATGAATTTTAGCTCCGAGCCCTGAAACACAAAAGACACCTTCTTTGTGGTGGAAAATGGGGAAAAACCAATGGAAAGTTAGCTCGAGGCAAACCGACCGGAGGGGGCACGAGCCGCCGGTAAGAAGCATAGATTATGAGGAGTTATAAATTTATCACTCGAAACCACCTCTCCTGGCTTAAAGGTGGAAGGTAAAAACATAATGCATGCAGCTTTTTTGCGAATTCCAACAAAACATCCACACGAAGCGTGCTTCCAATGCTATTCCGCCGAGAGCTCAGTTTTAATCCCGTGAGTGAAAAATCAACAGAAGTAATTAGATATGTGGAATTGAAGCACCATTTCCTATGCAATTACCATCTTTTCCATCCAAGCGAACGGTAGTCGCCACGTGTTAATTCATTCTTGCAGCAAAATGCCAAAGAACTGCTCCACCATAGATCATCCCAAAGTCCCCAAGCCTATTTACGTTTCTGTCTGATACGGTGCTGATATTTGAAAAACGGCCCTACACATTCCCTTTCCGGCGAAATGGTTTGCATTTGTAGATGGGTCTTTAACATAAGGCCGCAACCAAACAGCTCTGCTGCGTTTGTCCGCATTATTTTATTGTAGGCAGTATTATTACTTTTTTAAGAGTACGTTTGATTTTCATTGTTCTGTACCGATGGTTCAACAATTCGTTTAATGAAACCATCACGGTTTGATTGATTCATCACATAGCGTGTGGAATTTGAAGCATTCCATGGTAGTTAAATCGTGCAGCAAATACTTAACGGTTCCTTTGTCCATTTGTTAACATGCTCCACGCTTGGTGTTACCCATGAACATATCAATAAAAGGTTTACAACCCAAAACGAACGAAACGAGCCCAGTTTTCGTGTAACCTTTCGGTTTTTATCGCAATGCGCGAATAAAATGCCAATCCGTCCACAGGCCAAGGCAAGCAGATACGCGAAGAATAATATAGTTGGCGTCTTTCCCGTCGACGTGCGGCTCTCTGCGGGCGAATCATTTGAATTGTTAATCATATTTACCATCTTAGCAACTCGTTCATTTCCTTCCATCGCTACCGCGCCGCTACGTATTGCACCGGGTCCCCATTTCCACCGGGCGCTAGAACCGATCCTAGGTAATCGACGGTATTAAATTACTTCCAACGAGCAGCTCCTCTCGGGAAGAGTAACAACGGAGCTGCTCGGCTCATCGGCCTCTCGCCGGGTCTTGATAATAGCAAATTAGCGGAAAATGTTCTTCCCCCAACAACTTCCTAGTCGTCGGTGGTGTAGCCTGCGAGTCATACGCAGAAAAGGCTCTCCAGTCGGCGCACCGTGCGTCCCCGGTGGAAACACTGAACATCCTACTTGCCTTTTGAGCTACCTCCGACACGACCGCAAACATGGCCGCACGGCAGACATGGCGTGCGCTAGGTGGGCTTTGTTTTCGTTTCTGCTTTAAAAAATCAACATTATCGGGGTAGTATCGAAAAGGGTTCGCTGGAAAGCGCGGTGAAAACAGAGCCCCGAAAAGGGCACGGTATCATAAGCAGAAATTAAGTTGGATGTACAAAATTTGCGCCAAAACAAGTCGGCGGGGGTTGTTCGAAGTCTATCCAATCAAACATTAATGGATCTACGGTGCCGCCGTAGTACGTTGCTAAATTAGTTACGGGAATAAAGAATAATCATCCAAGTTGGCCTTAACCATAGATTAATGCTTTGCATTTATATTCGCTTTCTTTTCTGTGCGCTGCATACCACTGGACTCGTAGACGAAAAGGAACCGAGTTTAGTTGGAGTAACGAAAATTGGATTAGGCAGTCTTCTCAAGGATGTTCACCATTCCCGTATAAAACAGTTAATAAAGGGCGCCTCGATCGAAACGCCCCAATTCTTCATCGATGGACAGCGCGAAGGATAACAAAAACATTCTCCTTTTTATCATAACATCCAACGGAAAGCATTCCAATGTTAAATGATTATATCCAGAAACATTGTTGTAGTGAATCAAAATACCGTTCATTGAAAACAACAGAATCTTACCGTTTAAAAAACTGCTATAGAAATTGAAAAAAAACCGGATTGAAATATTCCATTGTTTACAAATTAAAAATTCTAAACATCATGGAATGAAAAATTGGTTCATGTCAATTAACTTAACTTTCAATTAATTAAAAGTTAATTCATCGCTTTTCTATTGAATTTGTGACTGGGGAATTTAATTAAATGAAACAACTGCTCACCCATCAGGATCAATACTGTTTATAGTTTTCTGTTCCATTATGTACAGCTCTAATAAGTTTTACGACCCTAGTTAGATAAAAATTTAACTGGAATTAATATAAACATATAATTCAAGTTACCGAAATTGTGTTTTAGAGTTTTTTAATGAATATCGAAAAAGGAAAACAAAACGAATATTTCCTAACAGCTAAAATATTACAATAATCCTTAATTCAAATTTGTGATTTGTTCACTAACCACCCAATGACATACGTAATGGTTACTTGCTTCACTTTTTTATTCTAATGAACTAACATATTTCACAGCATCATTATGTTTCCTCCATCGCCAAAAGTGATCGCCTCATTTGGTAGAGAATAATACTCAATGCCGATGCCGTATTAAGGCTTTCCACTCCATTCGCCAACGGAATGTGTGCCAAGAACTTTCGATCGGGCAGTTGCCCATCGGTCGCCTGCGTGAGCTGATGGACCAGTCTAGGGGAGATAAAAGAGAAAGACAGGAATCATTATCCACTGCGTACTGCTTTTGCTCACCCCCCTCATCCCTCCCCCAAACCCGAAGCCACATACTTTCTTATGTCGTCGCTGACGCCGTACGTCTCACCGCCAATTACCAGCACCACATGGTCAGCACTTCCGTAATCGATGCGGTCGTAATGACGCCACAGGAACCCTTCACGCTCATCGTTCTTCCTCTTGTTGTCAGCTATCACAAACATCGAGCTGGTACGAGTGTGCTCGGGCAACTGGTACAACTCCTTCGGCCCATAGATGGGTACGCGAAAGTGTGCCCCGGCCCCACCACGCAAGCACTTAAGATCCCACGGGTGGGCGCAGCCCTTCAGCAGGACAATCTCCTGGGCGGACACAGCCGCACAGCTCCGTATCACACTGCCCAGATTGTTTGGCTCGCGTATGTTGTCGCAAACCACCGTGAGCGGAAGTCGCTTGCTACCGGCAGCATTCCGAGCGATCACATCGGCCAGGTTGGGTGGTTCGGCAAAGATACCTACGGGGAGAAGTGACACACAAACGTTGAAAATCAATTATCAGATAGTTCAAGTACTTGGTCATAGGACGAAGCAGGTCAACGTTACCTATTAACCCCGGGCTGGTAGTCAACGAAGACCATTCCATCATAGTCTGGCGCGTGACAAGAAAATACGGACAATCTTTCGGTTTCGGTTTCATCCGCAAGTCGGCGAGCAGCCTCAGATCGCTCGTTACGACCGCTTCCAAGTGCAAACCGGCGGCACAGCCATCCATTATCAATCGCCTTCCCTCCAGCACCAACCGTTTCTCCCGCTCACGATATTTCCGCGAGCCAATCAGCGCCATCAGATCACGGTACCGGTCATCGTTCGACTGTAGAATGGTGTAGCGTAATTTCAACACCTTGTCGTACCGCTCCTCCGACTCGCACGGGTCCTGGTAGCGATGCTGCAATATCTGTAGCGTATCCTTCTCAATGGCGGTCTTCTTATGGGTCGGCTTGGGCGGTTGCTTTTTACGTTCGCCCCCATCATCGGCCCTTCGCGCCAACTTTGTACGCGGTACATCTTTCAACAGCTCGGCTAATTTCAGATTCGGTACGTTCTTACGGTTATCCAGCAGCTCGTCTTCGGCCGCAAGCTCATCGGCCGGACCGATGGCCAATTTCTCCGGTGCCGGCTGTTCGAGCGAACGGCTTCCGCGTGGTGCTAGCAATTCCGGTGATAACTTTTGCTGTGCAAATGGAACCACACTGAAGCGTCTGTAAAATTGTAGCACCGAGGGTCCGCTTCTTCTAGCGCAAATGCGTATCACTTCCATCGTCCGGAACATTGTACTTTTCACTACGAAAATGGCACTCCGGTGCGGCACGAATCGTCCGCAGCGAATGTAAACAAACGAATGTACGCCGCTCTCGAGTCGAAGTGTTGCACGTGCGTATTAACTGTCAAAAACATATGGTGTCTGTCGGTTGGTGCGTTGTTTTGGTTTTTCGAAACCAGTCAAAATGCTTTTCGATGATCATTGATATTTACTCGTTATGTTTGTAATGAAAATGTTAAACAAATTGTGTAAACAGAATCACAACTCTATATAGGATTGATTTCAGCAGAAATTCAGTAGCTAACTTGACTGTCTCATTGATTGTAGCCAGAACAAGTAAAATAGAAAACAAATGACCACGTGTTCCGTCCGTTGGGAAATGCTAAACAAAATTACGTAGCAAGGAAATTTGGATACATTACATGTATCATTTTTTTCCACAAAAGCTGGTAATTGAAAAAAACATAATTACGTATTATTTGTGTAGCTTTGTTGTTAAGGGAGCCAAACGGCAACTTGCTTGTTATTGGCTGAATACATTTGAATTACTTATTAACATGACCCAATTCCCGCCTGACTTGAGAAACCATGCATGTATTTATTTCTTTTCGTAAATTAATGATGGATTTATTCAGACGAACGTTGTCCTCCTCCACTGAATATTTCGCGCGAGTCTGTTCACATTGGCTGCAAAATGGCTACGCACTTTCATGATTGCTTTAAGCTGCTCATCCTGCTGCTGATGCTCATCGATAATCAATAGTGAAGGCCCTATGCCGGAAAGACGATACTTAACACAACGCTATCGAGTACTTACGTCTAGATCCCATGGTTAATGAGCTTTTTACGGTGGATACCGCTGACAATGGCATTTCGCGTTCAATGAGCTGCTGCTGGCATGAATGAAAGGTAGCGGGCATGAATGAATTTTTAAATTGCTTTTCCCGGAACTACAGAACGGAAAAATTTCCTTGTAAAGGCAAGCATATCTTGAATTGTATGAATGAAAGCACAATGTTCTTTTCATTTTGATAGTGTTTCCAAACACAATTGTTAGTTGAATTTTGAATTTAGTTTATAATAGTAGAAGTAGTTGAAGAATAATTTTGTTGTTTAACCAAACTTGAAGCAGAATTAAACCACATGCTAGTGGCTAGGACAGCACCAGAAGGAACTTCAAACCACATTCGAACCATCAGACGTTGAAACTATTGATTTAAGATGCCCTTTTCTTTTCTTCCCGTGCTTCGTTACGCGTTCCTCTGTTTGCTCGCTCCTCTAAGCCGACCCCCGCTCGGAATTCGATTGTGATGACTCGCTCCACCAGCGGGGGAGCATAATAGCAACTGTTGATGACACTTGAAATAATACTTCAAAAAGTCCTGATTTTGCAGTTTCCTCTTCTCGTGGACGCTCCAAGGAGGTTTCATTATCCTCTTCATAATGTTATTCATCATCCGCGCGTTTCCAGCGTCGTGCCTGGTAGAGCAAAATGGGTCGGGAGGACATTGCGGGTGGACGAGGGAATTTTTCGTTTCCGCTTATTGTCCGCTTCACTGGAGTAAGTATCACCGAGCCGAAGTCATTCCGGAGGCCGTACGGGCGTTCCTCGTAGTAGACTAAGCTCTCCTTGTGCGGAGAGGACTCTCCGCACTGGCACTGGAGGTTATTCGCCATTTTGTGCCACGCTCCTTGAAGCGATGGCAGGCAACTTTCACTGCCAGTGATATCAGTGGGAAAGACTACCATAGGCAAACGATGTGCCAGCTTAGCCTGCCAACGAACGGAGCGTTATTTTCCCATCACGGCCATGCCAACGTGCTGCACTGATGCAAACCACAAAATGTGCACTCCAGGCCGCTTCCTAAGCACACTCTGGGGAAGTTAGCTGAAGTATTAAAACCATTATTTTATTTTTTTTTTTATTTTTCACCACACAGGAGCGGACGAACCCTGGACGATCGCGGAAGGGAAAGAAAATCGCCCGAAATACGCCCATCGGGAATACCTTAACTCGCTCGGCCCGTACAACACCGAGCTGCAAATCCGCTCGACCACTCGGAAGTGACCTTGCACCGACCGCTTTCGGTCACCGCACACACCCATCGGCCAACCATCGGCGTGCAGTTGACCGTGGCGGCTGCGGTCGGAATCGAACCAGCCCAACCTCGTCGTGCCACCGTGTCCCGGCCGAACCCGCAGGAGATATGGTCCGCCATGGTGTCGACAATCGGTGGCCCTTCTACTGTCGCCGCTACTGCGACCACGGTTGGCGCAACTGATGCGACCCAGCTGTTCATCAACACCACGCTTGACTCATGTGCCCTTAAGTATGAAGAGTTCGTTATACCGACTACAGGTAGGTCCAGATGGGCACTTGGGCACTTGGGGACACCGAAACCTCTTAAAGCGAATCTAACGCTATTCTTTTCTTTCGCTCCAGTTCCTTACTGCAATTGGACGTGGGACAGCATACTGTGCTGGCCACCGACGCCAGCCAACTTGACAATAAGACAGCGATGCCCTCCAGCACACGGAATCGATACCTCAAGTAAGTGGTGCCTCGGAAATCTGGGAAGGACTTGCTTGAAATACGAATGAAAAATAGAATTCAGACGAAAGTATTACATAGCTGGCAGGGGCGCAAGAAAATTCTGCGCTTTTTCTCGAATCCCTCCGAACCAAGTCGAACTCCATGTCAACCCATCGGGGGTGTTGGCACTGTTTACCCAAGCGAGGGCGAGAGCACAATGTGCACGTTAAGTACATTAATCCCCGCATTCATGCCGTTTATTTGCGAATTTGTGGCCTTTTTTCCGTTGGTTGGGTTCTTATTAAAAAGTGATCCTTTTTTCACCGCCGCTTGCCACCGAATCATTTCCCGTTTTGGGGGGATGGAAGGAGTTTCTGGTACATGCCGTAAACATGCCGTCATTGGGAATGTACATAAGCGCCGAAGAAAACAACATACACCGCACGAAAGGAAGGCAAGCTGTGGTGGGGACAGCAAAAGGATATTTGGTTATAAAAAGCTTGCCCGGAGTAACCAACGTTCAGTGCGTGCCACCTGCCTCCCTGTTTGTCAACCTCCGTAAGATGGCCGCCGCCGCCGGGGGGTTTCCACCGGTTGAGGACGTTGATTTGCAATCGCATAAAAATCGCGACTAGGTCAAAGCAAGATCCGTCCGCGAATTCGGCGAAGCAACCATTTTCCACCCGGGTTTTTTTTTCTCTCGATTTCCCTGTGATTCTATAACCATTTTGTTTGCCCGTGCTTAGAGAAACGTACAGCGGAAGGATGTACGAATAATAAACCCTCCCTCGTTTCGCTTCAACCCTTTTTTGAGTATATTTATTACGGGGCTGCATCTGTCTTAGTGGAGCCAACCCGAGCACCCACTTATCCGCCGCAGATAATACCGTTGCGTAACCAGCGCCGTTCCAACCTGTTGCTCGGTCCTACCCCCCACTCGTCCCTTGCACCTGCTGCAAGGGTGATTGTCAACCTCCACACATGTTCGGTACACTCGTTCGGTGGTTCGGATCCCGTGTTGCGCAACGGTACAGAGCCAGAGATCCGTTCCGGCTTCTCCCGAACCTTCCGGTGGTATTGTACCGACGCTTTCTGCAGGACCTTACCGGTTCGTCCTAGCCTTATCAAATTTCCAGCCCCACGCGTGTCTCGTGTTTCGTTCCGAACATTCCCCCGACCAGGATAATGATCTAACGAACCGTTATCGATTGAAGCGGAAGTTAATCTGTCGGTACCTCAGTTCTCTCGCACCAACCGGGAATGGAATCGTATAACTTATAGTCCGTGCAGACATAACGGTTACGCTAATTGTGCCTTTACGTAAGCCGGTTGTGGGCCGCAACCTCATGAGCTGCGGTTGCTAACCATTTCTTTTCGAAGTTTGGATTGCGTTTCTCATAACCCGGTCGGGTCGGGGAGAATATATTCATTACGGTTTGTGTTTCCCAAAATTGACCACAATTTAATTATGCCTCAATTCGACTGCAACTACCAACCGAGCGTTCGGTACAAAATCTAACAATTAAAACTTACTAAAAAAGGAATTACCACAGTGAAAACTTTTCCGACTTTTCCGGGCACACCTGTTGCATTCACTCCGACCGATTTCAACGTCCACACCAACGACTCACGCACACACACACATACACATCAAACAGGATTGGGAGGCTCCCTTTGAAGCTCCTTCCACCGGCATGCGAATAAAGTTTGTGAGACAATAATGCCACCAAGTTCCAAGCTTCCACCCGGAAGAGGAGGGGGCTAGTAGTACTAGGATTTCTTCTGGGACTGAAACGATGGTTTCCCTCCAACGATGCTCAAAGCGCATTGTACAATCGACTTTCCCTTCCCAACGGATTCATCCGATTTTCCTCGTCCCATTGCAGAGTTCGCCGAACGACGATGCAGCGCCGAGGGCCAGTGGGAGGGCAAACCGGGCTCCCCGGCGACCCTCGTCGGATGGACCAACTATACGCCCTGTTACAGCCCGGAAGTTATACAACTGTTTAGGAAACTGTACGCCGGCGGCAGCGACGACGACGCGAATGTACGCGACAACTGCATCCGCTTCATGTTGTATCACCATGCCTTCACGTCCTTCATCCTTTTGTTTTTTTGTTTTGCTCGTCGAGCCCGCTTTCGTCTAGTCTGACGCACATTTCGCGCTGACAAGCGCTGACGTTGGTGGCGAAAGGGGGCCAACGAAAATTACACCCTCTCATCACCCTACTGCCCTTGCACAGGGTCGCGAAAATTAGTTTTTCCCAAAACAAATAAATCTCCTCTGCTCCGGTTCCCGCCGGGGTTTTCTTCACTTCTCTTTCCCCGCAGATCAAAATCGACATAGCCGAACGGACGCGCACGCTGGAAACGGTTGGATTTAGTCTTTCACTCGTAGCGTTAATAATTTCATTGATAATATTTTGCAAGTTTAGGTAAGTACCAACACCGCCATTTCCCAGGCACGCCTCCGAGCGTCGAAACTTCTCATACCAAGGACGCCTCAGTTTCGGTAACGAAGTTAGGACAAAATCGCTCAATCCTTGCTAGGACACTGGTTCTTCTATCTCGGTGTATAAATAGCTGGTCGATGTTGAAGACACTTAATTAAATTACGTCCATACGTGTGACAGCCTGCTGGAATAACTAATGCACGACTTCATAGGCAGATCCTTGCTTGCCTTCACTTTCGCTCCAATCTCAGCTCGGTTCGATTGGCCGTTAGTTCAATTACATTGATGAAGAAAACGCCAGTGTTCAATTGGTTGTTACTTATGAATATTGGATGTTCTATTAGATTAAGCGCGGCGGTTGTTTAATTCTCGTTGTTTGGAGAGTATCGAAACATAGAAGATCTTCACATGACCCTCATTTTCGTGTGACATACAGAGGACACTCTTGTATTTATAGGCACGAAAGAGAAAGTTAAGCTGGCTTCTAATTGTGTGTGGTTAAAGGTTTCATTTATGAGATATGTCCTTGAAGCGTGCATTGAAACGTAGATCTAAAGATCGTTTAAGCACGCGTTACAAAATCTATAAAATTTAAACATGATGGCATAAGACAAATCAGACTTACATCAAGTAACCACTCTTTCCTGTCCTTGATTTTAACTGGTTGCCATTTTTACCCTTCTCTATGGTCTGAAACTTAAAAGATCTATTTAAGAGCAGCATTTTGTCTATTCCTTTTCTCATCTTAAACATTGATGTTAACACACCAGATGAAAAAAAAATTATATCATGAGTTTTCATAGTGATTTGTCCAAAAGAGAAGAAAGATATTTTAAAAACTTCACTGACCCATATCTCCTTAAATGACTTTATATTCATGTTGTTACTATTTAACCTGATATTTTACTTACCCTTTTCCGTACCAATCTCACCATTTTCTCAGGGGTTTACGTAACAACCGGACGAGAATACATAAAAATCTATTCGTTGCCATGGTGATACAGGTGGTGATCCGCCTGACATTGTACATCGACCAAGCGATCATACGCAGCGGCGGCAAAAAGTTTGGTAACGAAAGCTCCCGACAAGGAATCGATAACACTGTAAGCAAACGTTCGCAATAAAAATTATTTTCATAATTGTACCGAACGCGTGGGGCAAAAAAAGCATCCCAAAATCGAGCGTGTACACGTGTGCTGAGAAGACGGTGCTGCCGGATCATTCGAGTCAATGGGATGTAACATGGCCACGTTTTCCGCCCCCGCGCCACGCTTCGTTTGTGAAGCGAAACTCGCCAAACACTCGAAAACCCGACGTGCAGAAATGGCTGAGACATGTGCAATCTAAGGCTGACATCTTTTCCCCGGCTCACACGTGTACGTCTTTCGTTTGATTTTGGAGGAGCTTACTGAGGTTTTTTTTTCTTGCGTTGCCTCCGTCGCCTTCTTGATCCTTGTGCTATGCAAATTTACCATAGTCACAAGTTCCGAACGGAACGGAAGAGATCAAATAGAATTATTCCGTATTCTCCGGGTTCTGAATTGATCCGCACGCTGATGTTCCCAACCGGTTTCCGCGCCATCCGTCCACAGCCATTCCTCTGCGAAGCCTCGTACGTGCTGCTCGAGTACGCCAGGACCTGCATGTTTATGTGGATGTTTATAGAGGGACTATATTTACACAACGTAGTGACGGTGACGGTATTCCAGGGAAGGTTTCCACATACGCTTTACGCCGTCGTGGGCTGGGGTGGACCGGTCGTGCTGACCGTCATCTGGGCCATCACAACCGCGCAGTACATCCGGCAGCAGAAGTAAGTACCCCATCCGGACCGGAAGGACGTTTGCTTTCCAACTGTTCAATTTGGTCCTCCTTTCTGTAGATGCTGGTGGGGATACAACTTGACGCCTTATTACTGGATTTTGGAAGGTCCAAGACTAGCAGTAGTCGTGGTAGGTGTTCTCCAAATGCCCTCTCCGAAAGATTACTATTGTTTCGCTCATTCTCGCTCTCGTTGTAGTTGAATTTTATATTTTTACTAAATATTATAAGGGTCCTGATCGTTAAGCTGCGCCAGAGCCACACTAGCGATGTCGAGCAGGTCCGTAAGGCGGTCCGGGCGGCAGTTGTCCTCGTGCCACTGCTTGGAATCACCAACATACTTAACATGACCCAGGCACCACTCGATAAGACGGCGCTCGAGTTTGCCATCTGGTCGTACGTGACGCACTTCCTTACCTCTTTCCAGGGGTTCTTCATCGCGCTGCTCTACTGCTTCCTGAATGGCGAGGTAAGACGAACTACCGAGGTGTCCCCGGCGGTATTTACTACATGGTCTGCCCTGTTTCTTCCGCCGCCTTTAAGGTCCGCACGGCGCTGATGAAGAGTATAAGCGTGTATCTGTCGCTGCGTGGTCACCACGATTGGGCGATTCGTAGGCAGTCGCTCTTTTCCGCCGGCTATCCGACGGTTCCGGCCAACGAGGCACCAAACGCTGGAGAATCTAATCGGTAGGACACAAAAACACCACCCCATCCGAACGTGGGATTCATCCGGTTAGTTTATCCGGAAGTGACTTCATTTATCCTTTTCCCCATACCAGAAACACCAACCGTAATGCGACCATCAACAACAACCTCCTAGCCAGTGCCACCAATCACACCGCCAACGGGGGCGCGGCCAACGCGGCGAATGGCCGGTCCGGAGCCGGCTGGTTCCGCCGTTGCTTTGTAGTACAAAAAAATGCCAACCCGTCCGCCCCGGAGCCGGCACCGCCTGAGTCAGTTGTATTTGATATTTCCGATTAGCGAGCTGCTCCCACCCGTTCTGTTGAAGTGCGTTTTATGTTTTACTTTTCTGTTTTCTCCTAGTTCTGACTTTATTTGTCTCCTCCAGGTGAACTGACGGTATTTCTGTTTATGTGTTCTTTTGGAATCTGGTCCTATTTTCATCCAACACTTCTTAAGTTCAACCTGTCGATTGTATTTTATTTTCGTCGCTCTACTAAACTTACTCTAGTCTAGTACCCCGTTGTTCTCAAAACAAATCTCTCATGTCCTTTGCAGAACCAGCGTGTGATGGCGCCCTTACCGGAACCACGGGGTGCGCCCGTTCGCACTCGCAGCACATTAATCCAAGAGACTCTATAAGAAAACCGTAAAGCTTTACCTGCATGACCGAGCGTCACCAGGAACCGGAAACTGCTATCAGGGTAGCAAGCGCACCAATCGATTACATTACACTACCTAGCGGGCATGCAGCGGGATGCATGTCAATGTAGGAAAAGATTAAACTATAAAACGATTTTACAAACGGAGAAAACATATGCACTCGCATTGCAGCTGCATTGACAACGGCGTGACAATTTGTTCCGAAAAGCAGACCTACTTTTTAAGCCCCGTTCGGGCGGGAAGAATGCACAAAACACACAAGAATCAAATTATTTCGAACGTACGAACCAGTTACGATATACAGACTCCGCGCACCGGCGAGGTTTAAATGCTTGTTACTGGCCCATTTGATGCCCATTATATACACATTACAACAGAAGGATATACATACACAAAGTAAATATTTTATGATAACAGAACCGGAGAGAGGGGTTGCCTCTCGCAGGTGGAACACTATGTCGATTGTTTTTTGTCGATTTCGTATCTGTTATAGCTAGGGTAAGAGGGACATACCCGCAGTGCCAGGCAGGTGGAGACAGCGAAGAAATCTTTCAACCAAACGGACTCAAACTACACAAATCTCCTCCCTCGGTCCTAGGAGCGGACGGAACACACCTTAGATTGATTTATGTGTAAGAATTGAAAACAAAACCTTTAATCGAATGAATAAATGCAATGTTGTCTGTTTTTGTACTTAAATCTGATGCTAATCTATTATTTTCGAACCGTTTAAACTATGTCTCGAAAAGGCTAGAATGTATGTATGACGTAGATAACTTTATTTAAAACCCCATTTAAGGCCCAAAGAGAGGTATAAAAAACTTCGACCTGCGTACAGTTTAACCACTGTGTGATGTTTCATTTGATGAAAATCTATTGGTTCAAGTAATTGTTTTTTGTGCGTTTTTAACGCTACTCAAGAGTAGCTTTCAGTACCATATCGCGTTTCATTTGTTCCAAGAGTGATGCAAATTTAAGAATTCTTCACTGGAATCCGGGTGATCACGCTCTTCACCTCCGTGTACGCCTGCAGTCCGTATTCTCCATTCTCGCGACCATGGCCCGACATCTTGTACCCACCGAAAGGAGCCTGTGCCGACAGCACGTTGTACGTGTTGACCCAAACCGTACCGGCACGCAGTCCCTGCACCAGGTAGTTTACCTTGTCGATGTCCTTGGAGAAAACGGCCGCCGCCAGTCCATAGTCGGTCGCGTTGGCTCGCTCGATTACTTCGTCGAGCGACTTGAAGCGGATCAGCTGCTGGACGGGGCCAAAAATCTCCTCCCGCGCGATGGTCATATCGTCCTGCACGTCAGCGAACACCGTCGGCTGGATGAAGTAACCCGGCATGTCGTCAACCTTGCTGCCTCCCGCCACCAATCGGGCACCCTGCTTCTTACCGGTATCGATAAGACCGAGGATTTTGTCGTACTGCTCCCGATCCACCTGCGGGCCGTGCTCCGTGGTCAAATCGAACGGATTGCCCACTGTCCGCTTCTTCGCCCGCTCGGCACTACGCTCGACGAACTCGTCGTAGATTTTGTCCTCGATGAACGTGCGCGATCCGGCACAGCAGCACTGGCCCATGTTGAAGAACAGCCCAAAGTGGGACGTCTCTACGGCGTGCTTCATGTCCGAATCGGACAGGATAATGTTCGGGCTCTTGCCGCCCAGCTCGAGGGTGGTTCGCTTCAGATTGCCCAGTCCGGAGCCCTGTTGAATCTTCTTGCCAACCTCCGTGGAGCCAGTGAACGCCACCTTGTCCACGTCCGGATGGTCAACGAGGGCTGCACCGGCATCGCCGTACCCGGGCACCACGTTAACCACGCCCGGCGGAAAACCGGCTTCCTTCGTCAGTTGGGCCAAGTAGAGAGCGGTCAGACTAGTCTGTTCGGCCGGCTTCAGGATGATGGTGTTACCGGTTGCGAGCGCTGGTCCGAACTTCCAGGCCGCCATCAGGATGGGGAAGTTCCAGGGAATGATCTGTCCGCAGACACCCACCGGTTCGTGGCGCGTGTACACGAAGAATTCCCCATCCATTGGGATCACCTTGCCGTGGTTCTTGTCGGCCCAGCCGGCATAGTACCGGAGGTTGCTGATGGCCATTGGGACATCGGCATTGTACGACATGAAATAAGGCTTACCATTGTCCAACGTTTCCAAGCTCTAAATTGTGAGGGGAAAAAGCACCATTTATAAAACTTCTATAAAAAAAAAAGTAAGAGCCCACATACCGCCAGATAAACACGATCGCGTTCCATCAAATCAGCTAGGCGGTACAAAAGCCGACCGCGGTTCGAGGCATCCATACGACGCCACGGAGATCCGAGACTAGAAGCAAATTCGTAGATAAGAATCACTATCTTCTCTTCGTCCTCTCCACAACAGTCGTCTCCTTACCGGAAGGCATCCCGGGCGGCGACAACGGCCTGATCGATGTCCGCCTTCGTTCCCTGCTGAATTTCGGCAATCACCTTCTCGTTGGTCGGATTGATCGTGGGGAACGTTTTACCACTCGAACTTTTGTGCCACTCATTGTTGATGAAAATCTAACGATAAGAACCGGGCCATTAGGAAATTGTTTAAACCACAGCAAAACTCCCGCCCCTTGACCTACTCCAGTGTAGAGGATTTCCGGCGAGGACTTCGGTGCCGGAATGGAGTAGTTTCTCGCACCGAGACCGGCGGCCGAGAACGCCCGGCAAACGCTGGCGGATTTTACCAAACGGAACATGGCGGAACAGGTGCGGGATGCAAAACGTAAATCTGCAAGTAACGAAGGCAAATTTACTACTGACACATAAGATACGGACACTGTGAAAGGCGTTCCCTCCTCGTAACACTGTAACCTTTGCTAATGAGCGATAAGAATATCCGTATCGGATTATTGTTTTGTTCACCCGGTCTTTGAAAGCGGTGCGCAATGCAATGATTGTGTCGCACCAAATGATCCGGAAAGATAGTGCTAAGATAATGGTTACCTCTGGAAAAAAAATCCTTTTTACGACCACCGAAGTAATTAAAATACAGAACAAGTCCCGCGATTAATCAAAAACACAGTCAAACCGAGCGATAAATGCAAATGACTGAATTCGAAGAATGCTGATAATATTTAGACTGCTAAGCACGTCCGCGAATGTCGCAGGAACTGACAGCAGCGTTGCCTAAAAGACCAAAATATTTGCAAAGGATTCGTCACATCCCAGACAAATTTAAATTAACAACAGATGGTTATAATTTATGATGATTTGAAAAAAAATTGATATTTCTCTATTGTTCATTTAATATACGCACAAAAAGGTAAAACAATAACCGTGAAATTAACCCTGCATTTCATCTAGATCAGTTTGACAGCTCAAAGTGAGCCGAGTTAGCCCTTTGCGTCAAACAAATGCAATCTGTCAAATAAAAAAGGTGACGACCAAAACGCCGAAACCATTATTTATACCGCACAACTCGATTTTTGCGGCTGTTTTAACTTACAATTGTAGTACAAAACCAAGTATTCAAACGCAAAAGTATCCACCCAACAATCATCCACGATGAAAGTGGCACTTATGGTGGCGGAGAAGCCGTCGCTCGCCGCATCGCTGGCGAACATTTTGAGCAATGGGAAGTGTTCGGTACGAAAAGGTACGATGGCGTTATTGTTTAACGTTTTGTGCAGGATTTATTTACCCATCGTTTCCATTCATGTTCTCCACTCATTCTCCTCCTAAGGTTCTAATAATGCCTGCTCAGTACACGAATGGGTGGGCCAGTTTAAAGGCGAAGTGACGCGCTTCAAGATGACATCCGTTTGCGGCCACATCATGGGGCTGGAGTTTGTGGGCAAGTACAACTCGTGGGACCGTGTCGATCCGGCGGAACTGTTTGCTTGTCCGACGGAAAAGAAAGAGTCCACGCCCAACCTCCGGATGCCCTACTTCCTGTCGCAGGAAGCTCGCGGTTGCGACTATCTCATCCTATGGCTCGATTGCGACAAGGAGGGTGAAAACATTTGCTTCGAGGTGATGGCGGCCGTATCCGGCTCGATCCACAACGTATCTTCCAACCGCGTCACCTACCGCGCAAAGTTCTCCGCCATCACGGAGAAGGACATCAAGTATGCGATGGATAACCTTATCCATCCGAACGAAAACGAAGCCAAGTCCGTCGATGCCAGACAGGAGCTGGACTTGCGCATCGGTTGCGCATTTACGCGGTTTCAAACGCGATTCTTCCAGGGCAAGTACGCCGATCTCGACTCGTCCCTCATATCGTACGGTCCGTGCCAGACGCCAACCCTTGGCTTTTGTGTGCAGCGTCACGACGAGATACAAACGTTCAAACCGGAGACGTTCTGGTACGTACAGGTGGCGGTGGGCGAGAATCCGGAGGTGAAGCTCGAATGGCACCGAGTAAGGGTGTTTGAAAAGGAGATCGCCTGCATATACCTAAACAAGGTCAAGGAACACAAAGAAGCTGTGTAAGTATGTCGACAAAATAAACCAATTCGTTGCACAAGGACTAACTGGCTTTAACGGGGATTTTTTTCAGTGTGGAAGCGGTCACTTCAAAGGAACAGGCTCGTACACGCCCACAGGCACTCAATACGGTCGAACTGATGCGAGCGGCAAGCTCTGGATTAGGCATCGGTCCACACACCGCAATGCAGATAGCGGAAAAGTATGCGGCACTCTTCTGGACCCCGAATTGGAATTAACTCATTTATCTGTTGTTTTTAGACTCTACACACGCGGATATATAAGCTACCCCCGAACGGAAACAACTCAATATCCTGCAAATTTTGATCTGAAGTAATGATGTCTTTAAACTTTGAGTCCTTAATACATTTTCAATTGCTGGGCATTCCTTTCTTTTTTCCAGTGGAGTCGTACGACTTCTACAACCTTCCAATGAGTTTGGCGAGGAGGCGAAAGCAATCGCCCGTGATATGAACAATCCGCGGAAGGGCAATGACGCCGGTGACCATCCTCCCATCACGCCGATGAAGCTGGCCTTCCGCAACGAGTTGGAAAGCGACAGCTGGCGAGTGTACGATTACATCTGTCGACATTTTCTCGGTACCATCTCGCGTGACCTCAAGTATCGGTCGCACACGACCAAGTTCCGCATCGGTGGGGAACTGTTTACGGCCACCACCAGCGCACTGATCGATCCGGGTTTCACGAAGGTAATGACGTGGCAAAGCTTCGGAAAGAACGAACTCGGCCACCAGTATACGGTGGGGGACAAGGTGAAGATTAACGATATTCGGCTGGTGGAAAGTCAAACCGGTCCGCCGGACTATCTGACCGAGTCCGAGCTGATTACGCTGATGGAAAAACATGGCATCGGGACGGATGCGTCGATTCCGGTGCATATAAACAATATCTGCCAGCGAAATTATGTCGCCATCGGGGGTGGACGTACCCTCACTCCGACCAATCTTGGAATTGTGCTTGTGCATGGGTATCAAAAGGTAGTTGCAGTACTTTACCCAAAGAAACCTTCCCGACGAATGGGTCTATATTATACCCCTTTTTATTTACAGATCGACCCCGAGCTTGTACTCCCAACGATGCGCTCCGCTCTGGAACAACAGCTGAATCTCATCGCGCACGGTTCCGCCGACTACCGGTTGGTGTTAAAACACGCGGTCGAGATTTTCCGCCTCAAGTTCCTCTACTTTGTGCAGAACATCAGCAACATGGACATGCTGTTCGAAGCGACCTTCTCGTCGCTCTGCTCGTCCGGCAAGTCGCTGTCCCGGTGCGGCAAGTGCCGCCGCTACATGAAGTACATCCAGTCGAAACCGGCCCGGCTGCATTGTTCGACGTGCGATGAAACGTACACCCTGCCGGTGAAGGGTATCATACGGGTGTACCGGGAGCTCAAGTGTCCGTTGGATGATTTCGAGCTGGTCGCATGGACGAACGGTGCGAAGGGTAAATCGTTCCCGCTCTGCCCGTACTGCTACAACCATCCGCCATTCAGGGACATGCCGAAGAACTCCGGCTGCAACAGCTGTCCCCATCCAACCTGTGCCCACTCGCTCTCGACGCTGGGCGTTTCGAGCTGCTTCGAGTGTGACCGGGGTGTGCTGGTACTCGACTGCACGATGGCACCGAAAACGTGGCGTTTGGTCTGCAACGGGCTGTGCGATGTCATCATTAGTTGTTTCGACGACGCACTGAAGGTTACGGTAGAAGGTAATTTTCATCCACAAATCAAACTGCGTATCGCTTGCGTACGGTTAACAAAACACTTTTCTCCCTTTCCAGCCGACTCGTGTGAGGAATGTGGAGCTCAACAGGTGACCGCCATCTATAAGCAGGAGAAAACACCCTTCCAGGGCGGTGTTACCGAGAAGAAGGGTTGCCTCTTCTGTTTCGCCGATTTCGTTCCTTTGGTAAGTGAATCCGCTATCGTATCCCGCCTTGGGATCCCTTTAACACCGCTTTATACATCCCCTCTTTGTCTGTTTTGTTTTTCCTCTCCCCGGTCAGGTGGAAAAGCACAAAGCTGTCGAAATGCGTCGCAATCAAGCCGGTGGCCGTGGGCGTGGACGAGGGTTCCGCGGCCGGGGAGGTAAAGGAGGCCGTGGGCGTAACAAACAGCCTAAGGACAAGATGGCTCAGCTGGCCGCCTATTTCGTATAGGGGGATCGCAACACCCAGGTACACAACCGAAGCATTCACTCGTGAGCGACAAACGAACGACTACTGCATTTCCACTCAATCAATCCCTTTATGTATGAAATCGTATTGAAAACGTGATTTTTGAAATCACACTACTTCAATAAATTTTTTGTCATTTGACTTTCAGTAGATTAACGTTCCTTTTTAGATTCAGCGCGAGCAAACGATTGTCAGATATCCAGAAATGGGTTTAGCACAACCCAATTTATTTTGTTTTGTGGTCACTTTCCTGTAGTGTAAAAAAGGTTTTCTCATGACTACCATTTATGATAATTCAGGGACGTTGTTGAAATACTTTATATTTACTTAATTTATGCGCTTTCTAACAATCAACACTGTTTTAACTTTAAATTCGTCAGATTCTTGATCCAATTCTTCGCATATGGTTTCCATATTGTACTTTTGTTTTCCTATTACAAAATGTGTCTACCCTACTCATCGACATCGCAGTAAAATGGTTGTATAAATTACTTGTATTGAGGAAATTTTTGCATCAATTAAAAATTATAATCTTCCGCTTATACCCTGAGAATAGGTTCTTTTATAACTGTAGCAACACTTTAAGCTTCTATCGTCGAAAAGTTTCCATTCACAGCTCCCCACAACCGTTCGGTCATGAGCGCCGGTGGCATCGATATGGATGAAAGTTGATCCAATGGGGCACTGAAGAAGAATATAAGCCGCGAGATATCGACTATCTGCTGATTGAAGATTGCTTCCGTATCGCGCTGGCTCAAGTACAGCCGTTTACCGTCGTGTACCGGCTGTTGGGCACGTTTGTCTGGGCCATTTCGCACAATGTCACCGGAAAGCAGCACAGGGCGTGTGGTGTCACAGATGGTCGTGGTGCGATTTCGCACGGCACTTTTCTTCGCCGCGCAGAGGACGAAATTTTTCGTCGGCATCGTCCATTCCAGCGCCTCGAGCAGAACACGCGTGTTCACAAAAGTTGCATCATCGACAAAGAGGAAATATCGCGCTCTTTTAACCGTCCCGCGCCGATTGATTCGAGCCAACCAGCCACTGATGTTGTGTTTTTTCACGTGTTCATTGGCTACCAACACAAATCTATGATCCAAACGGAAGTCCTCTCGGGCCCAGGTATGTCGAATGATTTTTCGCATCTCGTAATTCGTTTTCATCGATCGTATGACGATCGTTAGCAGTGGTACGTGAGACGCTGGCACGTGGGTATGCTGGGACGTACCTTCCTGCACTCTCAAAGTGTGAAATTCCTCCAACCGAGCTCTATTTTCGCCATTGATTCGATCGTCGAAACTATGCAACAGCTCTACCGACCCGATCAGAATGAGGGACAGTGTCGTGATCACGACCACTACGCAGAACAACGTGAACCTTTCGAACCACCCCATTGCCGAGGAGCTCTCCACAGTATCCACAACGAACCTCGCTCGCGCACGACTATTGTCATTGGCTTGCGTTGTTCGTAATCCGCGCGGGACTTTCGTTTCGCGCGTACGGCGCTCGACTAATTCAGCCGGAACATGCGGACGGTTTGTATGTGATTCGAATGTTAAATCGACCCTCCCCGAGGAGAGGGCGTTTGTGAGCGCACGTGGACGGATCGAAAAGGGACAGATACAAACGAACAGCAGAGGGAAGGGAATGGCCAGAGATTATCAAACATATGCTTATCGCTGTGAACAATGCCAATCTCTAGCAATTATCCAATATAAGTACAACAAACCCTACTGATTAATGATCTGTCCATCGTTTATGGATCCCCGAGCGAAGTGATAGGTGGGGATTGTTAGGCTCTCCATATGTCTGGACTGCGACGCGCATGTGTGTTTTTTTATGAATCAGTTGAGGTGAGGTCAATTGGTAAATCCTGAACCGGAAGAATTTTGAACTTGCCAGCTGATCGTTCGACTACGGGTTGTAATACTTTTGTTTTTCCCCTGCTATTGTTATTGTCGTATAACGATGTATATAAAATGTCTTAATGAAAAAAAGCCTTAGCTAATGATTTATATCATGAATTGAAACTTCGTTAACTTCCGCAAGGTTCAGGTTACACTAATGAGCAACCCAAAACCATTCTGGCTATCTATTTGTAACAGATTAAAAATCCTAAATATATGTTTGAAATTGCAAGTGGCTCTAAATTGAACACAACCGCCTTGAAAACATTTAACAAAACGATCAATTTTTTAAAAAAGTTTGAGTTCAAAAAGTTCAGGTGCAATTTTTATGTCCATGTAACTAAGTTCAGGAGCTAGGTTTTATCGACACTTGCCGTGAATGGTTGATTCTCTAATTTTCGGTAAAGAATTGAAAAAATGTTGCTAACACTTATTGTCGTTAAAATATCCTTCATTTATGCGATAGATTTTCCATTCCGATAATAAAAGTTGTTTGCTTGCTAATAAAACAGTAAAAAAATTGCTGTTGTAGCTATTTCATCAACTTGTGGCCAAAGCGCTTACAGCTTCGTTCAAGTAACCTTGGTTGGATGGTAAATATTTTGATTTCCTGACAACTCCGTTTTCAGTTTTATTTCATTCAGTCGTTAAGTGATCGCCGTGGCGCGTAGACGTTCGGATGTGACTTTCGTGTAGCCCCGTTCGCAGTTCGTGTGCACGCCTTAAAATAAATGCCGGGCGCGTTTCATCCGAGCATAAATATCTAGTGAAGGTGAGTGTGCTTGTGCCGAATTGGTGGTGACAAATGTGATTTTAACGTTCCTAGTGCGGCCTCGCGGCGTCGCGGATAAGCTTTCTTTTTGGCTGTGTGCGCTTTACTTTTCCACTTGTCTGCCGTCGCATGTTCCTCGCATGTTTTCCGTTCCCTCACCCACCTACCTCCGCTCCGGGCTAGTCAGCGGGAGTCCGGAGGGCAGGTTTTTGAATCTCTCGTGCGGTGCATTACCTGAGAAAGTGATAGAGAGATGGGGAGAATGTTGCTGGATGCGGCGGGCGATTGAGTCGTAAGGAAAAGGGGGTGCCTTTTTCCTGCTCCCCTCTCCCGGCCCCACCCTGAAGATACAACGGATGCATCATCCGGCAATGCATTGTTTTGTGTGCGTGTGTACGTGAGGAGTTTTTGTGACGAAATGCATAAACAAACAACGAGCATTGTAGAAAAGTTGTACAAGTGCACATTTCGCTGCCGTTGTTTCGTGCACAAAATTAAGAGAAAGAAATGGTGACCGAAAACTGATCGCGTAAAAGGTGTTGATCTTTCAACCACGTTGTTTTTAGCCCCCCCGTATTCAACGTCACCCAGCGTGCAGTGTCCATCATATAACAACTTGAGAACATCCTGCATCCCCCATGTAGGAAAATGGGGTAAAAAAGTTTCAACAAAACCTGCCTCACCCTAAAGAAGACAAAAAAAATGGTAGGTGTAAGATCAGTCTGGTTCTCCATATTCCACTTCCAGAATCAGCCAGAGTAAATTAAACTTCGCCTTTTCCACATCTTCGCACTTCTCTTGGTTCGCGCCCCAACGATCGGTGTTGTTGTTGTTTTGTGCTTTGTTCCTTTACTTTTTTCTCCTTCTCTCGCTGGTTTTTTTTATCATTGCATCGTTGTCCATTCCGGTTTTAAAACAACGCAACAACAAGAACCACACCGTCACTAACACCAGCCAAGCACAGCGCGAACAACAACAACAAAGCGAAAAGGGAAAAAAGATAAACGAAAGAAAAATCTCCGTCGAAGATCGCGCTAAGTTGCATCGAAAAGTAAGCATAAGAAGACGAAGGCGCACGGGAGGTCTAAAAACGGATGAAAAACAAAGCAAACGCAAGTGAGTGTTTATGAGGACCACACGAAAGGGGTCTGTGTCTTAAGGGAGAACTGCAAGGAAGACGTGGACGATCAACAGCGAGAAAAATGGGGAGTAGCAAACCACAGGAATGAACCGAATGAACGTACCGCTGGAGAAGATGAAACAGGGCCAAAAGAGGGGGTTTGGTAGGAGCAGGGGGTGGCAAACTGCTGCGATGGAGACCCCGAGATGAACCTTCTTCATCCTCCCACCACCCCCTTCCAGCGAGCTAAGACGCGCAAAGAACCGAATCCAGGTGATGAAGAAAGCATAAAAAATCATCACAAAACCAGTTTCTTTTGCGTTCCTTTATTACCTTCTCGCTGCTCGTTCCTTCTCCGGTGCTGGGCATTTGATCATGTGTGTGCTGGAGCCCACCTCGGACCCACCGCCGCCACCCTGTCGTGGTGTGTGTGTGTGTGTGTGTGTACATGTGGGGTGTGTTGGAACATGATCGCGCCAGATCGCACCCCGGGGCATCCAACCAACAAACACGTTTGGGCATGTTCTTTTCTCGTTAGTAAAATCGCCATTTTTCTTCTTCTCGCTAATGAGTTGATCGCTCCGATCGATCCTGAATCTGCACCCTCCCATCACAATCTCCAGCCCGTTAAATCCCTGTTTATACTTTTTTTGGGTTTATTCCTGCATCGAGCTTTTAACCCGAACACATTTAAAATAACCCTCAACAACGTTCTACTAACATAGAATCCTCGCATTTTTGTTTTATTTTGTTTCTGTCAAAAATCGTTCCCAAATATGATAACTGATTTTATAGCTGCGATCGGAGTTTTCACATAAATCATGCAGGAACAGCACATAACAGAACGAAATATCAATTTGTTATCTAGAAATAATGTTTGCACTGCATTCATCGACTTGTAGTTGATGATAAGCACGATTGAAAATTCGCCCGATTTTGCATCGGTCTACTTCAATCGTGGATTATCATCCGCTCGAGCAATGCTGCTGCATTCGCTTCTTATGCTTCGCAGCCGATCTCACCGAGGCGTTTTCGTTACGCGTTGGTCTAAATCTTCTAAAAATAAGAATCAAATTCTCGTGGAAATGCATGGCCCAATGAGGCCGTGTGTTACTGGTTTTGTGTGTGTGTATCCTTTTTTTTCTCTACACAACTCGTTACATCCAGACAGAGCACACGAAGATTGGTGCCGCGACACATTAGTGGTCCGGATCCGTCGCGCCATCCGCCCGTTCCGGGATGGCGGCACAGCGGGGAATAGAACCCCTAAAACCACTGCTCCGACCCAACGGACCAACCGGTTTTCCCTCGCGGAACGCGTCTCCAAAAGCAGCACTCGCGTGCATCGAACAGGCGGCAACAATGAAGGTAGTGAAAAGGAGGGCACATAAATAGCTAGCCAGAGGGACAGAGAGAAAGAGGCGTCTGTTCAGCAGGAAAGTGGGCTTGAGGTGGGGAAGGTAGGAAATAGTGCAACTTTTGCACACAACAATCCAATCTCCCCAGCATATCGGGCGAGATTGGAACACAATCACCTCGCGCCGTTCAATGGGGAGTGTTTGCGTCCCCAACACCGCCTGGGGCGCCAAATGCTGGGCCACGGCGGGAGAAAGTGCGTGGCGAAATGCGTTCGCACCACCACTAACTCTCGGTGTGTCAGACAGACCCCATCGATGTTGTGTTGTTTGGTTTTTTTCCCCCCATACTCCCCACTTTTGCACCACAATTAGGACGTGTCAGCGCGAGAAGAGATTTCGCATCTCCTCTGGATCCACCTCCACCTTCCTTTCCTTTGGGTGGACGTGTGAGTGGTTTTTGCGATCTTCATCGATGTCGGTCTGTCCGTTCGCTGTCAACCGCTTGTAGGAGCGTTTGCCACCACTCGCCTCCCTGGGGGCAAAACCTTTCTCATTTGCTTCCTGTCCTGTGAAAGTAAATGCACTTTAAAAAGCAAAGTTAAAACATCCATTTCCAATTTGGTTGTGCTAATTTCAATGACGGTTTATAGTTTTGAAGACTGCAGCCCATCTTCAACCGATCACAGGAATTTGACATACAATGTCCAGGCATTTTATGAATGAGACAAGAATATGTAACGGAACTTTATGTTAAACAGGATATGCTTTGTCCCACCGAAAGGATCTGGTCAAGGACGAAAGTTAATTTATTGCAGTCCAGTTTTCTTTTCCAAAAGAATTGACATTCTGTTTCGCATATCAGCTTTTTTTTATATATTGTTTGTGTCAGCTGAAAATTTAAGTTCAACACTATTGTACCGTTCATTTGTTAACGATTAAAAAAAAAATGAAAAATTTTCCGAATATCGAAAAAAAACAATGTACAATAGTTGATGGTTGGCTCTGGCTACAAGTGCTTACCAAACAAAATCAATTTATCCCGCAATATACGTTTATATCCCTTCAATTCCCACATAAACTTTTTCTTTCTCTGAAACATACGTTTAAAATTTGTTTTTATTTTGATGGCAGTCGAATGCCAATGCGCAACTTTTCGTAGTTGAGTAAGTTTATGCTTTCTTCCCGTTTATCTTCTCACGTAGAAACAAACAAGTTATAACTACTTTCTCCCATAGTGCAGCATAAGAGAGCACACAGATAGTTTTTCCTGTTCTTAAAACCGGAACGAAAATGATCAATACGGAAAAATTGCCAAAACATTGTAAAGCTGGGGCAGAATGAGCTGTCTGATTGGTCGCTGATTGGGGGTGTTAAAATCAATCACGGTCAATTGAGCAACCATCGAACCATTGGAAAAGCCCCGTTGGTTTCGCAACTTCTTCATCTTGTTTCTAAAATAGACTCGAAGGATGTTTTGTCTCGAACCACGAGAACTGAACCACGTTGTATTACGATGGGTCCTCAACAAACATTTAATTTGAAATCAATAGAAATAAGTTGAATATGAACCATAATGCTGTTATTGAATGAAACATTTTACCAGATCCGACCAATGTTGCTGAGTACGAAACAAAGCAGTGCCGGTAAGTACACAGTAGCAAACTGGATCGGCCGGATATGCTTCATTATCGGCGGAGCCAATGCACGCCAAATCGTTAAACTGGTTATCGATAATAATAGAATACATCAACATTGGACGGAAGGATGAGCAGGGGCTTGGATGAAGAAAACCAGTTTACAGCAAAACGAACCTCAAGCAGGAAGGGCCGCTAAAATGGCTGCAGCTTGCATAAATTGTAGCATAATCTCCACTTTACTTACACCATAACCGCACCCTTCCCATCTTACTCTCCGCGTATGAGGATCGATTGATTTCATAATTAGTGGTATTATTCGTCTCTTGCCTTTGGCTTACTGTATCTCAACAGCATGGCCCTAAAATTGTCTGAATGGAAGGTTTTGTAAGAGAAATATAACGCATTACAACCAGCGCTTAGAGATGTATAATATTTTGCTGCCATCAATGCCGATCAATTTAGTATGAGTTTAAATTGGATCCCAATGTCGTATCAATTGAAGGGTGTTTCATACACGAAACATTCAAATTGGGACGCCTTTTCAATTGTTTATGGTGTCCCGAACAAATTGTATATAAACATAAATTTCATTGAAATATAGAAAAAACGAAAACATTTTTTTAAACGGTTTTTTTCTGGAGAACCGTACTTTAATCAAGCACCAGATGATCGTTGCGAATCGACTTACATAACCGTTTTTGGACGCACGCTGCCTCTGCTGTAGACACATGTCTGAGCCGAGCTTTATGAGCATTAAAAATCAAACGGGTCGTTCGCTTGAATACGAAAATCGTTAACAAATTAAAACGCCAGCGTATGCTAAAAACGTGTATGCTCGCTGAATCCTTGAAAACATGGCATCTTGAAAAGAATGCAATTAGTTAAATATATTACTAACACTTAGTTAAGTCCGCATATTTTGTTTTAAACTTATTAAACCATTTAAGAAGAAACGATATATTTCAGGGAAGCTGTGACATCGAACAGACCAAACCTAGAATGGATTGAGTTTAACCAGCAACAGCTTGCCAGAAAAAAACATAGGATGGTTTAACACCGCACAACCTGAGCTGAATCATCGCCATCGAAACGGCTGCAAACGCACCATTGACGACGACGAGTAATAACGATTTTATGATGCGTTGCTCCGTCGTGGGGAAACCCGTTGCAGCATAAGCGAAAAAACCGGAATGGGAGTCCACAACCACGGAGGACAGGTTTCAGGCTGGAAAAGACGTTCCACGCCGTTCCTACTTGGCGTGGATGGACCAGAAGGGTACGCATTTACCGTTGGAAGTGAAGTATTAACGCATTTGCTTCGTCAGGAAAGTGGCAAGTTGTTTACTTGGCTGTGCGTTGTATGCGCCAGGTGGCACATGATGAGTTTCGAATTGTATTGATGGAAGTAAATCATTGTACCTCAAGTTCCTCAATTCTCAGTGATAGGAATTAAAACTTATACTTACCGAGAAAAAATGATCGAGTCAAAATTATGATTTCCACCACTTTCCTTTCGTATGAATTAGTAAAGAAGAATTGTAAGAATTTTAACGGAGTACAGCGATAGAACATCGAGACTAAATGAGATTAACCCATCAAACTTGATCCATATTACTAGAATATATCGCGGTGACATAGTGAAGTACTCAAGTGCAAACTTTAAATTCACCAATCGGCTGTCAATCATCCAGGAACGTAAACAACTTTTCGGAGCATTGCAGAAACGTTGGAAACCTTTCAAATTAAATCAAATGGACCGAGTGAACCGGACTGAACAACAATCACACTATTCGACGTTGCATCCATGGTAACGACAAGTGAAGACGAACAACAGAAACAAGCGCAGTAGGCTTTGGAGCACCTCATCATTCACTGCGCACAAGTGCTGGAGCTCGTCCGTCACAGCTAGGCAGCAGCCCGTTTATTACTCGGTGTTTCAGTTCGTTATTGCGAAGTTTTGCGTAAAACATGGCGTTGCAAGCATCGACAAACTATGAAAACCGTTTCGATGACACGTTAGTCAACGAGATGGTGTTTGAAAAATATCTCGTCCGTAGCAAACTTGGACAGGGTACTTTCGGTGAAGTGTATAAAGCAGTTGACATCGTTTCGAAGCAGCAAGTTGCGTTAAAGGTGCAGAATTCGCAGATCTCATTGCTGCGCCTAGAGTACAAGCTGTATCAACAGCTCCACACCGCCAAGAATACGGAGGGCATCCCGAAAATTTACCAGATGGGTCAAGTCCGCGATAAACCGGCCATACTGATGGAGCGGCTCGGACCTTCCTTGCAGCAGCTCTTCCAGATGAGTAATAAACGCTTACAACTTACTACCGTCATCCCGTTGGCGCTGCAGATGATCAACCGGCTCAAACAGTTCCACCAAACCACGGGTTTCGTCCATCGGGACATCAAACCGGACAACTTTGTGCTTGGATACCGGCAGAAGATAAATATTGTGCACCTCATCGACTATGGGCTAGCGGCTCGCTTCTGGGACAGTGACTCCGTGCGGCACGTCCCGCACAATGGAAAACACAAGCCGCTGGTCGGCACGATACGATACGCTTCGCTTAATACGCACCGCGGGCATACCCAGAGCCGGCGGGACGATATGGAGTCGCTCGGTTACACCTTGATATACCTCTTGCGCGGCTCGCTTCCCTGGCAGGGCGTTAGAGCGTCGTCTCGCCCTCAGAAGTATGAGATGATTCACGAGGTGAAGCAAAGTACGCCGATTGAAAAGATATGCGACGGATTGCCCGAGACGTTTGTGCACTATTTAACATACTGTCGAAGGATGCGCTATAGTATTGAGCCGGAGTATCATATCTTGCGTGCCATGTTCTACCTGCTGTGCTGTGAGCAGAACATATCGCGAGTCTTTCAATTTCACAAACTACCGGAGTTGCAATCAACAAAGCGCACTAAGGCCGCCCACCTGCTTGACCACACCTGTCAGCAGAATCGCCATAGGAAACGGTCAGCTGGGGATGGCGTTTATGTCTCGAGCGGAAAGACTTACAAACACAAGTAGCATATTTTCTTTCTAATCATGCCCTGACCGTTTGACAACGACAAGGCCACAAGATTGTTACCATCGGGGTTGGAAATAAATTGAAAGTGTAATTAACAAGTAACAAAAACAGGATTACTACTTATAATGCAGGGCAGAACTAGTATAAACTAAATAATAAAGCACTTTTGTTATTTGTTGCTTGCTTATTTGGCTGTTTGATGTGTTCTCTGCTTTTCATTTCCTGTAAAAATCAAATATAAAAAATTGCAAAATCTGTAAACGATGTAAACAGCGTTGGGATTTAAAATATGGAAGTGAAATTTTCCTCGTTTATTAACAAAAGACTCTAGAAATCATTTATGCGTGTTATGAGAAAGAAATTATTGTCCGTTGATTACCTGATGACACCTGCCCGCCGTAGCACAGGTTCTTACATCGAGTTCTGATACTATTCATTCTTCTCCTTTACAGATGGCGTTTGGTGGGACTTTAAACACATTGAGCATGTAATGTTCAAAAAGTGATGCATAGGACCCTTAGCAATCATTCGCAGATCAGACCAAGGCGCGTCTTGCTGCCTGCACGTTTGCTGTACAATGTTGCGAAGCTGAAATGAAAGACCATTTCCAGAAAAAAGACGTCTGCCATCCCTAACGGCAATAAGAACGGTCACCGATGAAAATAACGGAGCCCGGTGCGGATTCAATCACGAATGCGTGTTTAACATTTTTGTAAGCAGATACCATCCCGTGCTCCCCATTTTTCTTTCACTCCATCGTTGGTTACCATCGCAACCCACCCGTGGAAAAGTAATAAATTGCACCACACAGACACGCGCTAGCCGTAGCAAACTGTGCGGGTATGCTAGTGTCGTTTCGTCAGGGTGGTGTCGTACGACGGCGATTGGCGAGACGAAAGTAAAGCAAGATCTCCATGTGTTCCGATTTACATCCTGTTTAGATTCCCAGAATCATCGACTAACCGAATACTGAGTGTTGGTTTTCTTTTCCGGGCATTTGCGCGTGTGTTCAGTTGGTATTCCAAAATCTTGTTCAATAGTAGTGTTGTTTTCTTCGTTAGCTTTCCCCAAAGTCGTTTGATTTGTGTCAGCAACAGAAAAAGGAAAACCTCTAGTGCATGTGTTCTTATTTTTAAGTGATTCTCTTATCTTTCTCCCTCTTCCCCTGATAGTAGAACGGTAGAATTGAAGTGTTTGTCGATTTGATTTGTAAGTGCTCTAGTGCAACTACTTCGGTTACCATTAGTAACCGCGGGCAGGTGTTACTGCTGATGTCACCGATGTAACCCCGTCCTGCGGCAGGTGGTGAGTGTGAAATTTCGGTGGTGCTAGGTTGACATTTCGAGTGCGGCAGCGCGCAGGCAAACAACGATCGGCGCGCACACCAACCCCATTTCCGGCAGGCAGTGAGCCGGCACACCATGGGCTTCTCGTCCGCACTGCAGGGCCGGGTGGCGCACGATGCGCTGCTCAATCGGCAGGAGGCCGAGCTGAAGCTGCTCGAAACGATGAAACGGTGCCTGGTGCAAAAGGTCAAGTGCGACCGGGAATATGCCGTTTCGCTCGCGGCCGTCACCCAACAGGGACTCAAAATCGATCGCTCCGACGATCTGCAAGGTGAGTGTAAGCCGGATCGGGCGCCTCCATTTCCCAAGGATTTCCCTACAAATCGGTTAATTTATTGAAATGCACAAGTCTGAACACATGAAGTGCACATATTTCATTTGTTCAAATTGAAAATCTACCTTCATTACTGAGTAAATTTGGCAAAGCGCTTGTGCCAACTAGGACTTGTTCCCATGGTGATTGCGTTTCCCATCTTCATCGATCGATCATTTGGCACGACTGGGCCCGGAAATAGATGCTTAGTTTGTCGGCCTGTGTGTGACTCAATTTAGGCAGTTTACTCCAGCCCCAGCCTGGTCGTTCCCCGCCCGCGGTCTCTTAAACCCTGTTTACGGCCTTTACAACCTACCGCAGGGAGGGGAATCACTTTCTTTCCGTCAAAGATGAGCGCGCTTGTGTGTGTGTTTTTTTTTCTTATTCACTTCGCATTTTAAATCACCTTTTTCCGATTTCTATCTCGCGTGGTTCAGCGCTTTTTTATGTTCCCTCTTTTTTACAGCTGCAATCACGCCCGATTGCGTGGCATTCATGTTAAACTATCTTCCATGATCATTTCGAATCGTTTGTTATGTATCTTTTTTCTCTTCCTTTATGCGTCCCATGGATTCCGTACAAACTTTCGATTGCTTGTACATTGTGTCATGGGGGTTTTGTTAATTTTTTTCTATTTGCTGTTTGGCCTTTTAATAACGTATGATTTTTTTCTTCCCTTACTTAGAATGTGTTGCTCGAAAAGTCTGCGTTTAGCCAAAGAAAAGTGGAAGCGTTTTCGTAAACTTGTTTTCCTCCATTTTCCCTTTCATCTCTAACGCTCATTCAACTCTTCGAAACAACATTCCCGCCATTCGTTACTTTATTTGTATTTTGCTAGGGTGTTTTTGGAGAATGTACACAATGAAATCCTCCACCACTCCACTTCCTGCTGGTGGTGGGGTGCAATTATCCACCGCAAAATAATTCCGAGCCACACCGATCGCACGATAGTATTTTCATTTTCGTTTGTGCGGGTAATTATAGCAATGTGCGGAAATCGAAATTACCGTTCCCATGCCGCGAAAATTGGCATCCTTTAGCCGGCGCATCTTCTTTTGTTGCGCATTTGCAACATTATTCCCGATTCAATTTAAATTATTTTAAATTGTACAAACATTGAAACATCCCATGCCATTAGCTCCCAAAATCATTACAATATGTTTCATTCACAACTCCAGCGTGATAAAGTAAGTCACCATTGAAAGGATGTTAATTCAGTTTTGGCTAAACATTAGAATTTAATTTGCGTTTGGTTCGCGAACACTACAACAACCGCCCGGTCGGCCCGGTATTGTGTGGTCTAAGTAATTTGAATAAACTCATTCGTTCCGAAGGTTGCTTCATTATTTCTCTTGGTTGAAAAAAGAAAGACAAACCTGCCGAGCCAGTAGAAGCTGCGGTGCGCCGTGAATATTAAATTCGCGCTAACCGCTAACCAAACTTTGTCAAAGCGCAAACATCCCCAAACACCAGCCCGGTTTAGACAAGGTCAGAGGTCAAGGCCAACCGTTAGCGAATCATAAAGCTTTAATTTGTTCAAAATGTTAATAGCACTTCATTCCAGACAGTGTCAGCACACATGTAGTGTGTTTACATGGTAGTTCAAATAAAATCTATTTTACTGGATAGTAACATTTGGTAAAAAAAAACATTTGAAATATGAAAAGATGTTCTTTCTATTCTGTTGTTATAATATCATGCAACGTATTGGAAAATAGCATAAAACATTTGCGTAATCATTCCTTTTCTGCGCCACGTCCGAAAAACGTCACGACCGGACCAACAACACAGACGTGGTACAAAAACAAACTCCTCTCACGATTTGCATGAAAATGGCGCTCGTGATAGCTTCTTTCACGACTAACCGATCGATCGATCGTTTGCCAAATAAAGCCTGTAGCTCACGGTTGTTTTTATATAACTGATGCCCAGCAGGAGATCGCGTGGAAATGTACATTGGAGTCTGAGAAAAAGAACATCACTCATTGAAATAAGTTATTTCGTCCCAGATAATGTTTTACGTTTGGCTGTGTCGATAATTCTAAATTAAATTCAAACCTCAACTCACATTGAAATGTCACTTAATCGTCCATTCTATCATGTTTCCCTTTTTCGCCTCCCCGAATGTGCTCTGCCAATTTAGTTAATTAGCACCGACGTGTAGTTGTTTTTCGACCCTGCCACGGAACAATGAACCGACAAGAGTTCAAAACAAACCCAAAACAACCCCTCTCACCGTGTGTGTGTGTGTGTGTGCACCGAGGTTCCATTGAGGTCGAGCGGCCTTTTTCAAATGCAAATCGATTTCTAATTGTTATGTTGTTATGTTTTTGTTCATTGTGCGTATCTCCACGTCTGTTCACCTCCCACAGGAAGCCACATTATGCGTGCCTGGCGCAGCTTCCTCGAGGAGCTGGAGCATACGGCCAAGCAGATCCGGACGAACGCGGAGCAGCTGGAGACGGTCTGCCATGACAAGCTGGCCAGCCTTTATCAGGAGAAGCGGCGCGTCCGGAAGCAGTATCAGGAGGAGCACACCAAAATCGCAACCCAGTTCAGCCAGGTAGGCCACAGTGATGTTAACTCACATAATCAAAACTGTTGAATTTGTTTCTGAAAAAAAAATCTAACTATATCATACTGCAACAAACAAAATTTACACTCACAACGGGGCGCTTGCTCGCTCGTGGAGAAACTCGGCAGCCCACCTCCGGAAAGTCAAGTAGATTCTGACCTATTTAACTCGACCAGACCGACAGCGCAACGTCTGGGCAACACAACACTGCGGAGGAATGCACTAAACATGGGACCACCATGTCGCATGCATGCTATGGCGTAGACCAGTTCGCTCGCATGATATCACGGACGGACCGGAGCACGGTGGAGCTAAACTAATTGAAACCGAAAAACAGGTCAAATGCAGGTCACCCGCTCGGATGGGCGCTCCGAGGAGCGGCTGGAGGAGACTTTGATGCAATTAAGTCTGTTCTGTGACTCGGTTCTTGGTTGTTCTTCGTGTGTTTCGACAAAGTAGTGTTGATACTTCTGTGAATGATGTAAAGTTACTGGCTACTGAAGGTGTCATCACTATTTTCCTGATGATTAACCGTGGGCTAGTTTTTCGGAAAACACGAGTAAAGTATCAGCATATTTGTTTGGGCGTACCAGTTCTAATTGTCGCTAAAATAGGACTCTGTGTCATTGCTCAAATATTTGCCAATGAATCCCGACCGCCAGACGGAACAGAGCTGACCATATCTCCCTTGTGGCAATGGGCGATGGACTAGGGAGAGTTTGGTTTGGTGCTGGTGGGAAATAAAATGTTGTTTAACCACCAGCGTCGTCAGACGCTGGCCAGCCTTGTCGTACGCCATTTGCTGGCGTTAGTGTTTACGGGGACACGATCCGTGTAGAACAAACGTGGCGATGATCAAACCATGATACTAATTTCCCAATGCCGTGCCCCCCTCCCCCCCACCCCTCCTCCTCCTCCTCCTCCTCCTCACCGAGCCGTCCGAAGGGAAGCGAGGAAAAGTCGCATGCACCGCAAGGGCGAAAAGAAAAATCACACAAAGGAGACGGAGCGTTCCTTCGTTTGCTTTCCGCTGCTAAATTTCATTATTCCTCAGACACCGCACGGTTCATCTTGCGGACGTTTGCCATTTGTTTACTTTCATTTCATTACTGCCATTTTCTTTCCACTTGAAAGCGTTTTGTTTTTCTTCTAGTATGTTTTTTTTTGGATCCCTGCCAGCAGCCAAGGGTAATGGTCGAATATGAGTTTGTTAATTTTCCGTCGACGCACTGGGCTGCCAGGCTTTTACGGCTTCGTCGATGTAGATGGGTACACTAAATCATAAAACAACCGGCAACGGTGGCATATGGATTCATTAAAGGACCCATTGGAGGAAAATTGGTCATCTAGCGACAAACAGTCTCCTACATTCGGTTACGATTGATGAGAAAGCTATCCTTTATGTTGCTAGAGCTTCAACCATAGGTGTACTCGTCTTGTCTTTATGACACGGAACTTCTAGAAATTATATCGCTTGCAGATTTATTGCATTGTGGGGTCCAAAGTAACCGTCTATAAAATAAATTTGACCATCAATGCATAGGTAGCAGTTAAGCCAGTAACGTGTCTTTACCACCCCTACGTCTATAATGTCCAAACCTTCGCTGCTTGGACGTAGAAGAAAGGGGTTTATTGATAACCCATCAACAACGTCAGACAGAAGAGTTCCCCGAAAGGAATCCCCAGCATACAAAAAAAAAGTCTAACCAAGGAGAGTTTTACAAGGCTGGATTAAAGACGCGTCCAGTGTTTGATTAGCTCCTTAACTTTGTAGTATGCTGGGGAACCCTGTTAGTAAATATTTGTTGAACCTTATCTTTCGTGAGTATACAAATTTTATCATGTGTCGCCGATGTTTATTTATTCGATAGCTAAAATCTTCTTTTTCGTGGCACCTTCCAAACGCGATAGAAGTGGCGCTCGCGAGTTGATCCGAACACACATTTGTTTGATTAAATATGTCATGATATCTGAACGTGACTAGAGCTAATAGCTTAATCGAAACATTGTCGTAAAGCAGTGCCGCAGAGCTAGTCGATACAAGGCTCGATTCTAATCTTTGCCCTCGTGCCGGGAAACCCCGTTATACAAGCGAGTAAATATTTGCTCCATCCATCCTATCTTGTGTTGTAAAACACCCAAAACTTCAATGATTCCTGTTGCTTTCCGCGGAAACATGTCGAGTCTTGTCCTACAAACTTACGTTCTCCATACAATTTATAACGAAGCACGCTGCCTTTCTAAACGGTGTGGAAAACGAATGATGGCATATGGCATCCACGTGTGGAATTTTCAGTAAACCGCAATTGGCAAAATCAAACACCCTCATGCATTATTAGGCACACCGGGCATGGTTATTTCCCGGTCTGTTCAATTATTCACTGCGGCCCAACCTGTTTTCCACACTACTGCGTGCCACACCCGGTCGGGTCGGTGCATCGGCCAAAATAATCTTTCCTGCTGGCTTTTCGTCACCAGCGGCTTCCGGCAGGCAAGTGGAAAGTTAATAATTCATTTCTTAGCGTACGCCCCCCCTCGCATCTGTCGAGGCCTTCAGGAGCATCAGCTTTGACTCCGCCAGTCACAAATAACAGCCTGACGTGTGACATGCGAACGGTGAATTTTCCCATCCCAGATGGACAGTGATGAAACAGTTGCTAGTTGGGACAGCTCGTGCGATCTGTTTATTTTTTCCTTTTTTATTTCTTGTGTTCCGATTGAAAATAACTAGAACTTCTCGGTCACCGGTGTGCGTTTTTACGATAGTTTACGTCGGGCTATCGGATACGATCGAGTTTTCTTCTGCCAACGTAAGCCAGCTTCTTGGTGATTGCTGTAGAAGATGTTGCGGGGCGAAGTCGAAGAATAAACATTAAGGAAGGGCCAAAGAGCGTCAGCAAATCATCATATCAATTAACTGTCGCTTCGTAGTGACCAACTTGGGCGTGCTCACCCTGTGTGTGATCACTCGGTTAAATACAGTGGCTGCCAAACATTTCGTTTTCGGTCCACAAGACGGGCATTTTTAACGAAAATGTGTCTATCGATTGGTTATTAGTTATTTAACTAGATCGCAACAAGTTCTGGTGCCGTTCAAAAGGTTTATTTCAGTTCATGTTATAATGTTGTTACGATAACTTAAAGAATAATAAACCACAACAACCTTATAGGGGACAATCCTTTATGGCCCTTTTTCATAGTACATAATATTTCACTTGTAATAAAATATACATTGCAATTCCTTTTGCAAATTAACATTGACAGGGTGAAACAATAACGATTCGACGGATCGTACACGCGGATCTGACCGTGCGCGGTCGAATTTATTAGCGCCAATTTTAGGTCAACCGAGAGTGAGACAGGACGAAGCGGTGATGGTGGTGGCCACCAGCACCTTCGAACTTCGCGCGAACGCACACAATCGCACTGTGGGCCGTTTCTTCTTGGCGACGAATCGGCTCTCCCATCCCCTTCCCCTCCCCTCCCCTCCTTCCAACACATTCGATGGTGCGAACCACCCTCTCCCCCGGGGAGGGGGTGTGTTTTTCTTGTTTTCTTGTCTTTCACTCCAACCGGTTTCGGCTGGCAAATCGAATCATGGCTTCCTCCTCCCGGGGACAAATCTTAAGACACTGGTGGTTGGCGGCCGGTAGTTCGCTCGGGCGCTCTACGATTAGCAATGTGGTTGGCGCAGGGCCAAAGGCAAACAGCGGCAGCAAAAAAAAAATAACAAGTATGAAACCAAGTTGGTTCCCCTTGCGCTGCTGCTGTATGTGTCGAAGTTGTCGGCTAGTTTTGCGCGTTCGAGTGGGAGTTCGAAGCCGAATGAGCAGAGTATACAAGCAGCCACAGCAGGAGCAGCAGCTGACAGAATAAATAAACACAACACCACGCTACAGGTTGGAAAGTATGTACAAAGTAATGGCCGCAGAAAACACGTGTTGTTTTGTCGAAAATAAACACACAAAAAAGCTGCATATTTTACTGTGTGCGGATTTTTTTGCAACTAGTGTACAATGTTCAAAAATACTTTTCCCATTGAATTCCTAGAATCGAACGAAAAGAAATCCAATATGTTTTGTAAGAAAAATTGATGAACATAAATGTTGTAGTACAGCTTCGTTTCCCAACTGATGTATGCCTTTTCTTGTGAGCATAACCAATTTTATTAGCTCCTAATAAAAATCGCTCGTGTTGCTAAAGACATCATCTGCTGCCTAATAGCTCCCTCCCACAAGAACGCTGCAATTGAGCCAAAAATAGGCGGCTCATTAGAACGTCGACGTACATGGAAGCGCACATTCCTACCCATATAGCAATGGGTAATTTTCCTAAAAAAAGAGAAAATGTTCACCTTTCAGGGACAATCTAATCAACCGCCAGCCATCCGGGGAAAGTTGTACCGAGAAAGCAACGCTCCATCCATTGGAGTGGGTTTGATCTTTGCCATTTCGTCCATGGGAGGACGAGCGTAGCGAGCAGTACGACGGCAGGATAATAATGGACATCAGTATCTTGATGGGCCTATTTGTACCGACGCGTGTCCTTGTGCTGGAGTGCAATTCGGGGCTTTTATGCTCCACCATGGGGGAGGAAACAAACAAGCTGGTGCTAACGAATGTCTTTATGTGGCGCGTGCTAAGGTAATTAGGTAATAAAGATCCCTTTCGGTGTAAACATTTGAGTAGGATTCTTTGCCAAAGCAACAATATTATGTAAGTTTTGCAACAGGAAAGGAATTGGAAACAATTGTGTGGAGAACATTAAACTTTGCCAAACTCCCGCGCTCGTGATTACAATTCCACCGAATGGATCCATCTGCCAAGATGAAGAAACACTGCGATGTCTTTGTGAAACGACCCAGCGACATCCATTTTCATTTGCGTGCACCGCCAAAAACCACCAATGCGCCTCGGTTCCATTATCCCGGCCTCACACACCAATAATGGCCAGGACAACCGTATGTTGCTGACCATTCCATCTGATGGTGCTTCTTCCATGCCATACACGGACAAGATAAAAAGACGTCGCACGGAAAGATCTCGGAACACAATTGGCATCAATTATCGCGGAATTGATATTAATTGGATTTTAGTGGGACTTCAGGGGTTCCGTCGGTGATGGTGATCGTTCGATTTCGTTGTCGCGCAGTTCTCCCTCGCTCGGTGTTGGGATTTGGGAAGCGTTCCCATTCGGCACGCTTTTCCGGCACGGCTGGGACTGGGGTGTTTTTCCTCCCTTGACCTCATTCCCACATGTGCCGGGCATGGATTCGGAATCTTGTTTGTTTTTGCCCCCTGATCAGTAGCAAGATTTTCCACCAGCAAGCCGTCGTACAGAAGCACAACCAGATCACCATCGGGTCGGTAAAAAAAAACGAAGAAACATTTAAACAAGAAATGGGCGGGCAAAAAACCATCCTCCCTTCTAAATAAAACAAATCCAATCGAAACCAGCGCACTCCCTTTCCTTTCCTCCCACCTTACAATCTGTGCCTTTTGGGTCTGGGTTCAGCCCAAAACCAGATGCTCCCAAAAGCCGGAGCATTTTTTGATGGAATTAGACCACCGCCAGACGGGAAGAGAAAAGGCAATCATTTCGACGTCGTTATCGAACGGCAGAGATCAAGCTTCGGCGCAGCTACACCACTCGTTGTAACGACTTGTTACAGCACGTGGTTTTCGGCCAAACCCCAATTTCGGTTCTCCGACGTACGGTAAAGTGGCGATATATGGTAAAGGCCCAATTTTAGAAACACAAGATAAAAGAACCCCACCCCTCGCCTGCTTCCAGCGGGGTGGGCTGCATGTGGAAAAGATTAACATTTGAATGGTTTTTCTTGGGCAGCAGATAACGGAGATTGTTTCCTTGGGTTTTGTTTTTGAATCGAAATGATTAACGACGCTCGCGTCTCGGAAGGAATAAAAATGAAAAACCATATGGAAACAGATATACCGTCTTTTGCTTGAGTGTGTGCTTTAAAAAAGCACTTGAACTGAATGCGTTTTAGATGGATCGAGTGCATTTCATTTTTGCTTCCATTTCTTAAGTGGAAATTAAAATGAACCACTTAATGTGGTGATGTACAGAGAATGGGTCCATTTAATCATTTGCTAAATGGTTTTTTTTTTTCATTCTACAATTGTTGTTGAAATTTGTAACTTAGTTATGAAAGCTTTGAGAAAATACAGCGGTTTGAGATTTAAAAATGTTTTTATCAGATTGAAAACATAACAACGCTAGCGATGGTAAAACACGCTGGTTGTGAAAACGGTAATCGAATTTCGCTAGCAATAAATCGTTATCGGTTGTTTTGGCTTTATGTATCGTTCAAAAGCCATACGTCAATTGCTGACATCAAGACCACCAGAGGACCGAGCAAGAAGTTGATCGATGACGTCATTAGATCCTTTGACGTATACAACACATAAGAAGAAGAAACGAATTGACTTCTAAACACATCACGAAAGAGCAATCGATACAACTTCCCACGCTGTTCATGGAAGCGTTTTAAAATGGTAAAAAGAATTTAAAATTGTCAGTGAAAATCTAATGAAATAAAGCCTCATACCACACTATCAGCGGGAACCATGTACATAGGCGATAAATTAAGAAATTAACGACGGTATAAATGTTACGAAAACTATGTTAATGTGCCCGTTTACACTTCGCGCAATCATGAACATCGCTTCCGTACGTGTTGGTTTTCCTTCCTATGCCTCCTCGGCGCCTAATTATTATGGGTGCATTTTTCCGGTTCGTTTGGCTTGTGATGATGGTAGGTGGTGTGGAAGGAGGGCGGAATTTCTGTGGGGCAGTGAGCTAAACGGCCGCAAGCCTCGCACCCTTTTTCGGGATGGGACGTGTAGGTTACGTCACACAAACAACGGTCTACTTATTTGTTGACAAATCGTCTTCCTAAACGTCTTTACCACGTTTGTGCTGTCATAAACACGACAAGTGTTAAGCTGTTGGACATGATAAAACGATACAAGTAGGCGATGAGAGTGAGCCGAAAGAATGCAACATTGACGGAAGCTAAAGCAGAAGACTCGGCGATGATTTAATAATGCTCAACCCTGGCTCACAAATTAAACGTGGGCTGCCATGTTCACTAAGCGTTCGCTGCTGCTCGAATTTTCCTTCGTTAACGCGCGTTTCGTTTTTCCTTTCGACGTCTTTCCGACTCTCGTTCCTCCTAGGCGCCGCTATATCTCTACCATCATCCGACCGGTGGCCGATCAATTTATTCAATTTTATTCAATTATTCGCCGCCAAGTTGAGGCCCCCGTGGAAGCCGAGGAGGTCTACCCATAGACGAACCATTTTCCACACGCTCTCAACGCTGTAGAGAGCAGCCAGCGTTGGTGGAAACGTTTCCCAAGCAAAAGGGGGGGGGGGGGGGGGTTAAGTCTGCTTTTGACAAATTTTCCCGATTTACCTTTTCCACCCACCTTACCCATCAGCCTCGGGCGCAGTGAGATGAAGGTTTCCATCATCTCTAGTGGTTGGGAAGTGTGTATTCGCGCGGTTTTGAGGCTTTCCTCGTAGCCGTCTGGACTTCGCAAACGATGTGCTTCGCCATCCAAAGGCCGCAAGCTGCTGACAGTTTTAATTGACTCACGAAAATCACCTTTATCACCCGACCCCGGGTTTTAGCAGTATCGTTAGAAGATAATTATTTGACGTTTCGACGTTTAGTGTGTTTAATTTCCAAAATTGATTCACCTTTTTTTTTTAGCGCTTCTGTTGGCAAACACCCCCCAGGTAATGAACTACTTTCAATTTACATCGCAAACGAAACGGAGATGGGATCCGATGGGAATTATCGCACCTGGTTCGCTGGATGGATAAATTGGATGCCAACAGCTACTTAAGTGAGAGGGGGGAAAACTACTTTCAATTAATTATTATTTACGCCGCAGCATAATAAAGCCTAATAAAAATCAGGTGATTTGTTGTTCTTAAACTTTATTGTATAGATTTTTTGAAATATTGGAGGTTTTAAAAACCCCCTTTTACTGAGACTTCTTTCTGTCCTTTTCCACTATTAAATTAAATATGGAGTAGTCCAACGATAAAAATTGTCGACATTGCCCACCGGAACTTAACTGCAGAATTGCAACTACGACTGGTTCGAAAAATAAATGCAGGTGCAAACAGCGCTTGTAGTGCAGACATTCCACATTCCACGCTAACATCGGCTGGTCATGGAGAGACGAGCAGCTGACCCTAATTCCGGTGGAATTGTAAATTAGGTGCACCACTGCTGCACGAGTTATCCTGGCTCTCCTGGTGTTCGCTTCGCATCGTCTATGGCTTTTCCGGGATCCCGTTTGGGCCATTCGGAACTGAAGGTATGCTTTTTCTGCATCCCCAAACCGGTCAATATCTCTCCATCGGGGACAAGTGGTGGAGCAAGCGGACGAACTGGACGACGAGGGTGCAAGGAAGCACGTTGCCACGGATGGATGGGTGCGTTGGCAATGGCTTTGATCTTCACCTTGCGCTAGCACGTTGCGTGTGAGGTAGGTCAGGCTGGATGCACCGTGTCCCCCGCCCGAAAGGTGGCCCTCGATGCAGTTTTTCACTCAAACCAGTTTTTCCCACCGTATTGCCAGGGGTGATGTACCGCTACCTTCGACGGTTCAGTTGCTGGACTGTTGCTCATGTTTTAATCCCAAATGTATGCCCCAAAACCGGAATTTCTTCCCACTTCCATGGGTGCAAAGCAGCGGCCAAAGTACCGATTCGCGTGTGGGAAGGCCAGAGTCTGGGCGAGCAACCTTCTCCATTTTCCACACGGGATCCACGCGTCAGCGGGTTCCGATAGGACATGCTATCGCGCTGATGTCCTCATTCGAAATGGAACGAGTTCCAGCTGACGCAAGGTATCATGAAACTGGCAAGTGGTCATTCCTACCCGCCTGCGGATAGGAGTTTGGAGACATGGTTAGGCGTAAGTACTTTCCAGGAATAGGAAAAGGGAACCAATTTTGAAATGGGATATCCACCAGGGAACCGGCTTATTAGGTTTAAAATAAAACAGCCCAAATTCAATGGGATGGAAATTCAAGCTGGTTCCAAAAATTAATTACCAAAAAACACAAATAAATCTTTATCCTTGGTGCAGTTATTATAAGCGCCACAGCCTTCGTGCACTTACAGAGTAACATATCACCGCCACACTTGAACCTCCCCGAGAGGCTCGTTAAGGACATTCGTTTCGTTTCCTTGAAATAGCTTCGACACTTGGTCGTGATATTTGCATAAGAACCGTTCGTCCGAACTTGCCCGGAACCACCCCCACAGGAAAGCACGAAAAACATCACTGCACAGCACTTTCCCCGGGTTTCCCTCGGTTTTTGTAAAGTTTACGATTGCCAAAGGCCTGACTTTGGGCAAGGTTTTTGAGCCTGACGTAGTCGGTCGAAGGTGGCTTGATATTTTTATGCTACCGGAAGGACCATAAAGTTCGCCGTCAATGCGTCAGCACAAAAGCACACACCCTAAACGTTTCGCAACGGATGTGCCAACTTATGTATGCTAAAAGACACCTTAATGTGGCCGCTCCGTTGCTTCGGTTCCCTTGGGTGGCGTTGCATTGCTTTCATGCGGTGTTTGCGAAGGAGCAGGAGATGAAACGTAATGGAAAGCAAGAAATGGTTTGCATAAACATAAGGAGAGCAGCCTTGTGCATGTAAGGCACGTTTTTATTTATGTTACAGCATTATGTTGTGATACTACATATTATCATTAAACAATGTTCTGGCCTTTGATAATTTTTAGTTTCAAATATGATCTACGATTTAGCTATTAGAGTTGAACTAGATCATATTATAAAATATTCAAATAAATAAAACGTAAAATATTCTAATAAAAACAACTTACTTTGGCTGCTGCCATTTGTTATTTCCACCGCTAATGATGTACAAAACTAGCTAATGCAGTCGCTATTCTGCAAATGACTCATGAAAGTTTCCTAAAATGCACGCCCATAGCAAGAGCAGCACTCTGGTCGATAGGAGCTTCCGAGAAGACTATCTCGTACTAACTTTAAATGGCTTGTTGTTCCCTCGTGGACGACGTTGAAGACGGTCTCGAAACACCGTGTTTATATGGCGTATGATTTATAGGAGTTTATTAATGTGCAATGGGTGCAATGACACTTTTTGGGGGAGTTGTTGCCTGAAGAATTTATGCTAAAAGTTTCCTAGTGCTGTAGTATCAATGCGTCTGGAAAGGTAATTGTAAGTGCACGAACTTTATTGTGGGTATCAAAAACTTCCCAGCAGAACTATTAAGAATCCAGACATGAGAAACATCTCATATGCATTCCGAGTTGTTTTGGACAAGCATGATTTTACACGGAACCATTATAAAACGTTCATGGATCAATAATTAAACGGACTGACTAGAGAAGAAGAACGTGAAAGGTGGCGAACATATTCGGTAATAATCATCGTCACACAGACGAGTTCTCCATGGCTTCACGATGTTGGATCGTTGATTGAATTCCGAACTGCCTGCCAGCCAGTCTTGACCTACAATTCCGCAGAGCATACACATGCATACATATTTCAATCGATGACGCAGAACATGCTCCGAATGCACCGGTTTCCATGCGTCGCCAGCACAGTTAAACACAATCACATCTGGTTCCGTCTGGCTCCGATTGAAACTGTTTGGGGCTCGGAGGTTGAGTTTAAAAAACTCTTATATAATTTACCATACTGCTGATAAAATCTTCGCAAACCAATTATTTCAATCTATAAATAGCAAACTAACCCAAAAATGTGGCTTTGAATGAGTCACATCCTCATTTCTACAAACATGTGCAAGAAACTAACGGAAGCGGTAATGTGTATGAGTTTGCCAAAGACCTTTGATTTTTCCTGTGTCACGATATTCCCCCCGGTTTGATTCATCTTCTCGATTTCCTTTGAGGCACGATGACACATAATCAAAACTCAAATGTCTTCGTGACGGAAGATGTGTCATGTCGGATTTCTCGCTGAAGGCAGAACTTCTTCAGTGTATTATAAAAAAAACCAAATGGGAAAGGAACTCGTTGGCAAATAAAGGGTTTTCTCTACACCAACCGTTCAAGCGTAAGTATTGACCCATGTATAGTACTTTCGATCAAAAACAAAGCGATAAGCCTTGCTGATAGTTTCCTGAAAAAGATTTCTTGTTTCTCGAATCAATGTTGATTCTAACAGACTTCATTAACTGAGTCACTCGATTCTGCGGTACCAAAGTAACGACCGAACGGGTCCAACGACTATAAAGTCAAACTGCATTCCTTCCACTGGACATTCGTGTCGATTCCCTTCGACACATGCACCAACACACACACACACACACAAACAGTCGCCAAACCGGAACCGAAACCCTTCCTACGGATGGTACCCGGAAGGGCCACCAATCCAATCGCTGGACCGTGTCGAGCTGGGCGAATTCTCAGGCCGGTCGAAGGGTTTTCCCATGAGTGTCAAAGACAGCGCCAGTGAGCCGTCTAATCCGGTCGGGACAACGGCTGGCTATCGGAAAATGTGTCACCAGCAATCAGCTGCGAAACGTAATCCCCACCATCCCGTGCTGTGTAATGGAAACTCTTACTCGTTGATTAACGACACCGCACGCGAACATATATACAAGACAAACCCGATCAATTGGCTGAGGAAAGGATCGGAAAACTGCGGCGTGGATGTCTGGCCTGCGAAAGGGAGCCATGCCCAAAGATACACTGACGGTTTTATATTGTTCGTTGAGAGAATAGTTTTTTTTTTTCTTTCCTTTTTCCTTTTTTCCCCCGATAAGGACATTTCACACAGAAGTCGATCTTCGCTGGCTTCGGTGCGGGGGATGGGATGGCTATAAAGCAAAATCCTTTCCCACGCTGACAACATCCTTGACTTAGCTTGGAATGCTCTGGCGTGAGTCCTGAACCTTCTGCACCGTCGGTTCCTTTGTTCTTGGGTAACTGCTCGCCCACCCACCCTCCCCACTCCAAACCGGAAAGCGCAATTGGACAAATTCAAAAGCGAAAGAAAAACACGGAAGTGTAGAAATTGTCACCCTCTCGTTTGGAAAGTTGCAATCCGTTTGCTTGCCGGCACTGCTCTCCCAGGTTTCCACGTTCCTCGTTGACTCGTGTTAAACAAGCGTGTGGGGCCAACTTTTCACTCGTTTTCCTCCGACGTCGGACGAAATAATAGGGAACTTAAATTGTTAATCTTGTGCGCGCAAGTATTTCGATTGCTTCCTTGTCCGGTTGAAGACGCTCAGCCATTCTTTCGAGAAGTGGAAGATTTCGAGGAAGAAGTAGAGGGAACATTTGAGCGAAACTTTCGGGAAATTCCCGTCCGTCTATCCGGTTTCGCTTTTGGTAAAACTTTCTGGAGCGCACGTTGAATCCTGATTTCGAGATGCCTTGCGGTAGGTTAGTGACCGCTAAGGGTTATATGGAACCGTTCAAAGGTGGTCGCTTGATAGGAAAATTGGCATAATGGAACGAAATCTTTTAATGCTTGTTAACGAGTAAACATAATTCGACGGTGATATAAAAATCGAAAAATTTGAAGATTTGTTTTAACCATTTTTTAAAACAAATTTCTCACATAGAAAACATTGTACAATGGCTCTAATGGCTTACCGACCGACGCCCTCTCGAGCGCCAAGACCAGACATGGTTCCGATTTTCCGTCCGATTATGCTTCTGGCACCTGCATCTTTTCACCGGCTGCTGCAGTTTGGAAAATGGCAAACGCCGAAAAGCAAGAAACACTCCCTCCCCCCTCCGTCCCCTCCTCCTTCCAACGGTTGACTTTTCCGCTCCACTCAACACAACCTGGTGCTCGACCGAGGAATGCAACCCTTTTTCGCTCCTAGTTCGGGCAGGATGAAACTCGCGTTCACTTCCGGAATAATGATCTTTGCCCTGCGCATCCTGGCGTTTGTCGTGCTCGTCGTGGCCCCGGTCTGCCAGGAAGTGCATCCACACCCCACTCCTTGTGCTGTGGGTTTTTTTATTGCGTGGGCGAGAGAGTGGGTGGGAGAGTGCATTGCTCACCCGGGATGAAGTGAGTGAACCAGGAACAAAGAAAGAAGTTGTTACCAACGCGCCGAGACATGGGCGCGGAATGGGGATAGTCCGGGCGGGCGAGCGGGCGGGCGGGCCGTTGGTTTGGCATCAGGACGAAGTTCGTCTAAGAGAGACCGTTCGTGTGCCAGACGTCTGGAATGGAGCGAACCGAACGAACGGCAGGATAAATTCTTCGCCTTCGTGTTGGCAGCCAACGTTTCAACCGAGCAAAGACTCCGGCTTAAATCATACAGCGAACACCCACAACCGAAGCCCCGACAACCGGAATCATTTGATCGAGTTTGACCCGGCGACGTTGTAATCGATTCTGGCTCGCAGGACTACCAACGCCCGTCCTCAGGGGACAATGCACTCTTCCCATGGCACGATAAGGTTCGTCTGGAAGGAGCAGCAGTTTTCCCACCCGGCGTCTAGTTGGTCGGGTTGAAATGTAGGTGGAGTTGTTAATGTGAAATAACAGCTCCTAGAAAGGGCATCGGAATATGCTGGTGTACCACAAAGAAGAGTCAGCGAAAGGTCCTTTTTATTTAATGATGTGTAACTCACACTCTTCTGTTGCTAAAGTTTTTCCCAAGCTAGAATTCTATCTTAGTTAGGTTATGTTATTTACTTAATACCAACACTTTTCTACATGCTTTAACTCGCAAAATGTTACCTATGTTCCCTGCGAATATAAGCTAGAAACATCTCTCAACCTCGGTGAAGGTGGAGAGCATCCTCAACCTTCAGGTTGGGTCGCACAATTACCTCATTCTTTGCGCGCATGTCACGGCGGTGGAGGTACAAAAAGGTGTAAAATAATGTAATTACGGATTTGTGCATCTAAACGACGGCGATCGATCTAATGTTCGCCCGGCATCGTTTCTACCCTTCATCATCATCCATCTTCGCCCGAGTGACGTCGTCGGCGAACCCGCGATCGCGGAAGCGAACATTGACGATCGTTTGCGCGCCTCCTTCTCCGTCCGTCCTCCGAGCGATCGATCGCCGAACGGACCAACAGGCCATTTATCATCGAAAACCGTTGGCAAAGAGTACGGTTGTTTGTAACGCAGCCAAACCTGGCCCCGACTGCTGCTTGATTTGCCGGAAAACGGGCATCGAAATGGCATCGGCAGGAGACGCATCCTTCATTCGCTCTACCCGTCGTTGGAGTTTCGGTGCTGTTGGCAAAATTATCGATATCATTTCCCGTCTGCGTTGGGGTGTGCAACCAAGCTTGATTGATTGGGCTGATGCAACTGCTGGGTATGAGATTGCACTTTTCCCACCAAGGTGGATTGGGTTGATGAATTGATGGAAAAATAAATCATTAGAACTTAGGTGCAGAGCAAAGACTTTGGGATTTGGATACCCAATTCTCTACAATGAAATATTCCAATGTTTAAAATTTATTCTATGGTTTAATGAATGTGGTTTTCTCCCCTAACTCACCGAGCCCCTTTTGTGTGTTGAGCTAATTTCTATCAAACATGTTAATTGCCCTCTTTACATGACCTAGTTGAGATTAATCATCAGCACCATCTTCCCTCGCTATGCCCCAGTTGAAAACGGTGGGGGAGGAGATGATTAAATTGAATTGCTCCCACAGACAAACACCTTCCGAGACCGTGTCATCGGGTCATCCCCCGGTGGGATGTATGTAAGGCTGACAAGTTAAAGTGGAAAGGAAAAGCCGACAAAACACACGTGCGCCGCGCGACATGGGAGAAGAATGTTATGCTCACCCGCCTGGCGGACAATGTGTTGTTAATTAACAGTGTGTATGTTAAACGGTCCGCAGGGAGCCAGCCAGCACCGGTTGAATTAGGTGGCTTATGTCACGCACCCTGGGATGCGTTTTGTTACGCGGCAGTATGCAGTTTTCCACCCAGGAGAGGGCCCCCACGATGCACCACTGGCGTAACTGGGCCACATTTTCCTGCGGGCGATCGCGGGAGCAGCCAATGGACGCGTGTGTAGAAAGTATCCGTATGTGCAGCCTGTTTATTATTCATGCATTGAGGCAGCATTCCCCAGGTCGCCGGGAAAGGTCTGGGAAAATGTTGCGCTTAACGCATTGATGCGCGAAAATCAAACACGAGGCCCCGCACACCAGGGGGAAAATAGGGAAAACCAGACACCGGTACCCCTGAAAGATGCTGCATGTAACGCCGGGGTAACGGTAATTTCCATCGGGTTTCACAATCGCCGGGTGCATGTGTGTGTGTGTGTGTGTAGACACGCGTAATCCAACACCGTCCCATTTTGCGCTATCCCGATCGGAGTTTCCCAGGGCAAGGCCGAACCGTAACCGTAAATGCATACGAATGCCAGCGTCCCGCCGAACACACAACACAACCCAGATATGTAGATGCATTTCCACCCAGATGAACCGGTAAATGGAGTGGCCTCGAGTGCATTCGGTGCATGGACAAGTTTGTGCAGCGTTTGTACATCTGCATATGTTTACAATCTATGTTGCAGGTCGTCTGTACAACATTGTCAACATGTAACACAAAAATTGGTGAGAAGAAACTGGGCATACTCTGGACTTCGACGAAGGAATTCTTTATAGGAAGGATGGAAAAATTATTAATATCTGTATTTATAAAAAGAAACTTGTCATTTCCTTATCAAATTCTTGGCTATCATCATTCGAGTTGTATAAAAAACATACTATCAAATATCTTTAATAGAACTAACCTATCCATTGCATTCATTGTTTTCCCTTTTTGCACCTCATTTGGTTTTCGACGTGCTAAAAATAACAAGGAATGTCGTACATAACATCTTCATTAAGAAAATGCAAACCACCACCATCAGCTCGACACGCGGGCCCACCCTGGGAAATGACTCATATGGCAGTGCACTATGAAACAACAATGCATTTTGCAGAGATTGGAGAATGGATTCGTGCTGATGGGGCACCAACTCAACGCCCTCCCTGCCCTCGCCTCGCTCGACCACCGAGCGGGTCGGCTAATGAGCAAAAGTAATTAAGTTGGGTCTCCGATGCATTTCGTCAGAACGCCGTAATCAGACGATGCGCGATTTTATCATTTATGTAATCCTTTTGATGGCCGTCCGCACACACGGTTGCGGTAGATAAATTAATGTTTACTCGACCACCGATGCAATCCATAACCCTTAACGAATCTATGTTATGACGTTAGTTATCTTCACTAAACGGGAGCAAGAATAATGGTTGGCTTAAAACTGATAACACGCTAATTTCACAGGCACAATTGTGTAATCTAAAATTTAAAAAACCAAACTTGAAATATTTTTAAAACCAACTATGAGCTAGGCAGCACCCCAATCAGTTTTTTTACGATTCCAATCGGACGAAAGAACCCATTGCTCAATAATTGAAAAATAATCCAATTTTTGGTTGGAACTTTATCTCCCTTCATTTTTTCTCTTTCGTACTATTCGGTTCGGATTATTTACGAATACCATTCTGCTGGCATAGTCTTGCACAAGTCCTGCACAAGTATTGTTTCTATGTTTTGTTACGATCTTTTGCCAATGTATCACACACATTTGGCAACAGCCCAACGCCTGCGTTTAAATAAAGTGCAGCAAAATATCGCCACAAAGTGCTAGCGAAATAGACAATGTTGTGAAACTACACCGTCCCGAAGTTCTGCCCAGGCAAAAACCAGCGCGGCACAAAGAGAGAGCAATTAATCTGCAAACTTTTTCATTTGTTTACTCCTCCGACAGCCATCAAGCGGAAGTTCGAAGTTTCCGGTGAAAAGCACCCGGAACATAGTTGTTTCGCTCGACCGTGCTCGTGCCACGTGACAGCCAGAGTGTCCTGGTTTCCGAGCGTGGGAGGGTAGATTGAATTGGTTTCCCCGGGGGTCAGCCGCCAGTGACCCAGTTCTGGACATCAATGTTGGCCGAAGGGAGTAGCACTAACGTGCCGAAAGTATCGTTCTACAGTTTTGCGAAAGGGAAAAAAATCGCAACAACGAAAATGCAATCACCATCGGATCACAATACTTTGAATGGGTTTACTTGGAGTTTTCGGAACTTCCTACAGGATTTTATACGGTTTTTGGTATTGTTTTTCCACTCAGTCGTTAATCTTCGATGGTACATCGATCAGTCTGAAGCGTGCCACGAATCGTGCATGGATAAAGAAAAGTAAGGAATTTCCAACTGGATCAAATGCGCCTTGCTCAGTACCATTCGATGGATGCATCCTTAAGTGGAGCCGCCTGGTCATGGACGCCAAACCACACAAACACATACATACTTACAAACAATTCGAAATAGGAAACGAACTGCAATTGCATTTGTTAAAGCTGTCCTCAAATGGATCCCAATCACGCACACTAAATTGATAGCTTCGGCTACAAAAAGCAGCCGCCCGGGAATGTCGGGAAATCCCGCAATCCTGTTCCACCATGTTGTCGGATGTTCCCGGGGGCCGGTGTCGGGTGGAGCCGGGAAAGGTTAAATCAAATCTTCTTTACGTGACATCAATACAACCAGCGAGGGTGTGTGTGTGTGTGGTTGAGGGTGGTTGGCTAGTTTGCATTATGATTTATAGCACACCCGGGGCCGATGGTAGCGTGCTCGAGTTGAATGGCCTCCGGGGTAGCACAAACGGTTGTCAAGAATTAGCATAAAATCACGATGGGGTTGATTTGAAAACGTCCACACGCAAATATTAGCCCTGTGCGTCGTTTCGTTTAAAGGTGGTTTAGTTTACTAGGCTTGGGACACTTTATGCCTGGGGGCTTTGTTACTTCTATTCACACAAATGGTAGAAAAATCTTTCAATTTTGTAACCTTTTTGTGTGTTTTATGTGATGTTTTTCGTAGTTTTTCGTCATTAAAAATTGACTGTTCTCTTTAATACATCGTCAATTATATTGCAATTTTGTTTAATATACCACTTGTATTTTATTCATTCAAAATCACGTCATACGCATAGAAAAAATAGTATTCGATAGTTTCTAGGATAAAACATGGATTTTCTAACACCGAATTTTCATTTCTCTTTACTTACTGCAGCTCACAGAAGATGTCGCACGGAAGAAAAGCGAATACCAGAAGCATTTAGACTACTACAAGCAGCTACGGAGTCGATTCGAGGAGCATATCAAATGTAAGTCAGTATGTCCAACCATCCCTAGTATGAAGCCCCAGAACCCAGGGCCACACCGGATGACTGTTTATTTATTGTTAGAGTTGAGCTCCCCGGTTGGTAGAAGTGTGTGTTTTTCCAGTCTCATCGCACAACACCGTTCCATCTTCTCTTCCCTGCTAGCCGGCCGTTCCGGGCGCAAGCTGGACGACGTCATCGACAAGTACCAGAAGGCCTGCCGGAAGCTGCACCAGGCGCACAACGAGTACGTCCTGCTCATCACCGAGGCGGTCGAGGTCGAGAGGGACTTCCGGACGATCCTGCTGCCCGGCCTGCTCGAGCACCAGCAGTCCCTCCAGGAAGGCTTCATACAGGCGTGGTAAGCATTTATTCACCGGCGGCCATTAAACGCAGCGCTCTCGCACGGGCCCGAATTAGTCAGCAAATTATGCGCCTCGTTCCGCCGGGCAACCTTCGCCGGTCAGGAAAAACACACAGGGCACAGGGAATGGGAATAATTTGGATTGGATTGCCCGGAATTAATTTGATTAACATCCGGCCCCGGCTGGCGGCGGCGAGTAGGCTGAGGGATTTCCTGGACATGGACTTACTTGCCTCCCGCCTGGAGCGCCTACCCCACCGGAATCCCCCGAATAGCGTCAAATCATCGCCTCAATCTCAATTTGTGAGAGTCATTCCGACCAGGCGCGTTGGACGCCGGCCCTGGTTGTTTGTTCTTCTGCCGCATAAATACGCCATTGGGAACGGTTGGAATGTGCAATATTTCATCCACAACACAATGGGCTTAGACTAGGCAGGATTTGTGTGGGTTTAAAAAGGTGTTGACAGATATTTACACAGGCTTTACGAGTAAGGGTTTGTGGTTTGAATATAATCGTTTGCCGCTTCACAACACTGTTGAACAATTTATTTAACTGCTCTTACTTACAGGAGCAACCTGCTGCAGGAGATTGCCAAGCTGAGTGACACAACATCCGAGAAGTTCGTCGACATACAGCGGCGCATCGAGTCGAGCATAGCAGGCATCAACTCGACCGAGGAGTACCGGGACTTTATGGAGAAGCACAAAACCACCCCGACCGCACCGGTCGTATTCCAGTTCGACGAGGCGCTTGTCGAGGATAGTCTCGGGAAGCTCCAGGCCAACACACTCACCGTGGACAACTTGACCGTCGACTGGCTACGAGGCCGACAAACGGAGCTCGAGGGCACGATCAAGGAGCTACAGGATCGCCAGAACAAGCTACACACGGACACGAACGGTGGTACGAACGGTGCGACGGTTAGCCCGGGCGCCAGTCCCGTCGGTACGCCCGGCACGAAACCGTCCACACCGATCCTAAATGGCGGGTCCACCAACGGCTTGGTGCTGCTGGGCAAAGATACAAGTGTACACAAGTATGTTGTCGTTTTGAGTTGTACTGGAAACAGGTACCTAACCACTGCCACTCTTTCTGTTGACAGATCTTCCAAGGAGTTGAACACATTGCGCTGCCAGGAACGACAAACGCTAAGGCTGGTCGACATGATCCGCACGGCTTTGAACGAGGTGGGATGCGAAGAACTGCCATCTGGATGTGACGACCTCTCGGTGGAGCATCTAATCGAGAACAAAAAGTCTGTCAGCCAGGATCTATCGGTAAGTACTTACAGTACACTAGGACCCGTCAAGGACCCCAGTCATTTGTAGATTATCACCGCGTTTGAAGAATGTAGGAGATTGCACCGACCTTTTTCTAATTTTGCCTCGCAATAGTTTGACGGTGATGGGTTTGGTTTTTGTGTCCTTTTCTTCCCCTTTTGAACCTAATACAATCCTATTCCATCCCTTTTACACCCTGGTTCATTCCTGGTTGCTAATGTGATTCCATTTCTCGCCCAACACCTGTTTCGCCTTCGGTTGTGGGATCGTGGGGTCGTTTTGGGGGAGTTTAGGTGGACTCGCCGCACAACACCTCGACGACGATGGGACTCTTTTCCCTACGCACTGGTGTCAACAGTGGTGGTGGTGTTATGTCCATGCTAATCGATCAACTACGCCGCAAATCGGGCCCACCGGGAGCGTCTGGATCGGGGAGCAGCAGTAGAACACCCCGGTCGGGACCAACACCGGTGCAAACGCCGAAACCAGGCCACCGATCGGCGACAACGACGGTAAATAGCGTCAGTGAAAGTTGTGCTTCCGTTGCGTGTGATCGTGTGTTGCAAGCTTCCGCCGGCGGCGATAGTCAGCTCGCGATTACTAACAACCATCAACCACCGGTGGTGGTGGAACCGGACGCCGACAGTGCCACTTACGCTGAGCTTGCCGATGGAAACGATTCCGACCACCGACTGTCGAACGTTTACGTCGACATGGAGTCGTACCTGTTGCATGAGCTCGACCGGGGTCGATCGTTTGACTATACTAACATTAGCAGTGCGAGCGGCAGCCGCGGGCGCAAGGTGGTTCCAGAGGGCCCCGCTACCGGTAACAGTAGCCCGAGTGAGTCCGATCCTAACCTAACTAACACGGACCGGCGTGGTGATGGGACTACGCACTACCGGAGATTGCGCACCCAGGCTAGCAGTGAGGACAGTGAGATGCATCTCTTGAACCAACTGCACCACCGTCGGACACCACCGGGTGAGCGAGACGATGACGATGGAGCAAGCTGTACGACAGGCGACGAGCTGAATGACTCCAAGAACAATTTGCTTCGGGAGGAAAGTTTCGATGAAGATCACCGTCAGGGTGCGGCGTGTGAGCTAAGGGAAAACTCATCATCTAAAGACGGAGAAGGCAAGTATCTCACCATGAAGAAGGCCCCAACACCCCCGGAGACCTCGCCGGAAGTAACGCGCCGCTGGAAATCATCGATCGAGCAGCATCTAGACAACATAGATGCGCTCAATCAGAAGCTGGACGAACATCAGCGTTTAGCAGCTCGACTCTCCGAAGAGTATGAATACATACGGGTTCAGACGCTCAGGAGAGACATGCCAGCTCCACTGCCCGTGCCTCCTAAGCCACCGGCCGCGTTCGAAAAGGTGAACAGCTTCCGCGAGAAGATCAAGCGCAAGATCAAGGGTTCCCGTGCCGACAGCGACAAGACGACGGAGCGCGCCGTTACGCCGGACACTCCGGTGGAAAGTGGAGGATTCTCGGGACGACTGAGAAACCGTATGGCCCACCATGGTCAACGGCAGTTTCGGCTTATGAAAGACACGGACTCTGCCAGCCCCTCGACCGATCGGTCGTTCGCTGATAGGCCGCTACCGAATGGTAACGCTTCCGGGCGGAAAAAGAAAAAGCGTAAGTCCACCAAGGCCACCCGGACACAACAACAGCGGCAGCAGCACCAGCAGGGTCGCAATGGGGATCAGCAACTTCCCCAGCTGCCACTGCATCCTCAGCAGGCTTTCTCCGAGGACGAACTGCTTGCGGAAGAGGATCAACCGGGGCCATCCCCCGAGCATACGGCAAAAACGGGTGGGATTGGTACATCCTTCTCGCACACTGTTCGTGCCACCTGGAGGGAACTGCTACATTCCACAAACAAGGTGAAGGATTCGTCGATCAACCTTGCACATCGTCAGGATCGGCCTGAGGAGAAGCTGGATCTAATAACGGACCAGGACCGGCCGGGACTTCTTTCAATACGGTTCACTTTCTCCGATGGCGCAGCTGACCAGGGAGCGACTTCAGGGTCGCCCGATATGGACCCGAACACCACCGGAGAGTATTGCGTTCCGTTGCTACTAAAATCGCACGCCGTAGACGAACCGTTTCCCTCAGACGCGCCAAGATCGCAGGTGGAACTACCAGATAGCGCGACCGGAAGTTCGAGTAAACCCAGCACAAGCCTGAAGAGCAACCTTCGGGACAAGCTAACCAAGCTCGTGCATAAAAGCAAATCCTCCCAAGCCGGACCGGAGAAGCTCCCGAAACCGAACGGAAAGCCACAACCACCAACCGCACCGGAAATCTGTCGGACGTGCTCAAAGCGTATCGTGCGCCGTACGGGTGGAATCCATGCGAGTCGCACCGTGCTGGACTTTACGAAAGAGTTTCCTGATGTGGCCGTTTGCGATGGCGGCCATGACCACGGTGACGGTGACGAATGGTCCCACTCGGAGATGGTTAACCTCGAGTACGAGGATATCGATGTGCTAACGTTTAAGCCCCACAAACTAACCGGCCCTTCCGAGGGTGGCTATGGTGTGAGTATTTGTACGTGTGGTGTGCGTGTTTTTGCATGTGTATTTTGCAAGATAGCATGTTTTCTAGTGCACTTTACGTCTTCTATGCTGTAGTTGTTTGTGAACTTTTCTTACCTTTCTTCTCTAACTTTTGAAAATTGTGGTGATTTATTTTATTTTTTATTTATTTTACAACCTATCTATCAAATGTTTGTCTCTTACCAACTGCACAATCATTGCTGTTGCCATTTCTGACACGTTTCTTTTTTCTATCAAATAATTCTTCATCAACATTCCCGTTTGTCTACCAACCACGAAGAACATGATTAACGATCGACTTTGACCTGAATTGCCGTGGATCACGCAGCGCCGTAGCACTTTCGCTCTAGCATGCCGGTCCATGTGTTGCACAATTTCATTCATCTGCCCACCGGATGCTGTTCCGACTTTCGCCTAACCGAGACGTTTGCATTTCATCGCCGTGGAGGCGCCATTTTCATTTGGTTTTGGTCGCCCTCGCATACGCCGCCCATCATATGTGTTAACCAGACGGATCACACAGTAGTGCGATCGTTGGAATGACCTTTTCCGCGGCAGAAGCCGATCGCCGGACTGGTTTGACATTCACAGCTGACGTTTATCGGGTAGCGTTTACACGCGCCCAAGCTGACGGTTTCTGAAGGGCAGGTTCAAACTCGATCGCCGACGAAACGAAGAGGATCGACGATCCTTCGCCGGGATGCTGACGCGCGATCACCGGCTGAGAGAACGATGGGGTGGTGTCGGTTTCGCGAGCAAAGTTGGTCAAACATTCGCGAGACAACAAAGGCATCACCAGATGGGTGGGATGAGATGAACGCGAATACGGAGAGAATGTGAGCACATTTAAATATCGCTCCCATTAAAAAAGAAGAAAACCGCGGGGGTAGGCGAAAATTTACCGACCGGTAATGATTTAGATTTATTTTTAATAACTTCTCCGCCAATCGTCGCTCGCGTCGGGACGGGAAACATGTGGTGACGTTCGGTCGCATCACCCTCCTCACCCGCACCTAATGGTGGGGAGAACAGGGGGAGCATGGGCATGCTTTGGGTTAGCACAAAAACGTGTTTGATGCGATCTCGCGGCATCCAGACGGTCGGCGAATGAAACCGATGTCTCTCATCTCAGCTGAGAAGATTGCGGCTTTTCCTTTCCCCTTGGTCCCCCTCAAACAGGGGGGCGGGGGATGTTCTGGCAACTTCTTACCCTTGCCCCGGAGTATGAAAGGTGACCGTGCACAGTGTTGTTCAGGCTATCTGTGTGAAGTCGTTATTTTCTTGAAATAATAATAAAAAGCTTAATCTCTATTTGCTTCATGAAATTTTACAATAAACTTGCTGAAATTAAAACCATCGTATTTTCGAGTGTGTAAAATCATCTTGTTATTACAATTTTTACTTCGTATAATAGATAGTTTTAGTTAAACATTACATACAAACATTATTTTAATTGACGTTTGAAACTATCTTTGTAATTTTTATTTTTAAATTTCTTATTGTAATTGTCGTAATCGATATCAGATGATCGAAAAATCAAACAAATCTGAAAACAAATACAATGAAAAAGAAACGGGAACCTCGCATTGAGTGTTAGGGAAGAAGTTGGTTCTGGTCCTCCTTAATACTTCAATGAAAGCAAAGGAGAAGTGAAATATTTACATTCACGCTTTCAAATCATCTCATTTACCAAATGATTTCAAATTTAATTCAATCAGAAGCAAACATTATACCGATTTTTGGGAAATAGCTTGTTATTCTGAGTATTTTTTTACAAATGAATCAAAAATAATGTATCTGTTCTGTTCGCCTTACCGCAATTCAACTCAACGTAATGGATAGGTTTGAGCAATTCAAAAAACATTCTCTTGATCTCTGCAATACAGGTTGCTGAAACGTTGCTGATTATAACAGTTAACGCCGTAGCTATCTTTATAATACTGCTACACATCTGTAATTTCATTGCGAAAGCTCTTGTAGTACATCAGATTTATTCGAAAAATCTGTATTTTACCCTTGCTCATATCCATGATATATGTCGGAATGGTGTGGATCAATGGTGAGCATGACTTTCTTGTAGAAATTGGTTGAAGTTTACGGTGGTTCTGTCCTTTTGCTAGAATTAAATTCACAGTTCGTGAAACCACGTTCACAAAAAAAATGCATTCAAACGAAAGCCAATACTAAAAACTTCCATGCATTGGGGTCGCGGCCCGCATTCAACGTTCTTGCGGGCCGCATGTTTGACAACTCTGCTCTAGAACATAGGAACGAGGTTTGCTAACAGAAAGAAGCCTTCTGGCTCATACTTACATTACATCACATCAAGCAGCTTTTGGTGGCTGGCTGTGTGGTAGGGCCAAGAAATCTAGCTTTCGACCCGCGATGACGCTTATTTCCTGCTGTAGCAGCTGATGCAGTGTCACACCGTCGTGACGATACAACCAGTAGCCCTCGTTGATGGTCCGTTTGTTCGGCACAAAGTCGTACCGCTTGGGTCCGCTCGTCGGCGAACTGAGCCAGATCTGGCGGTTGGGCGATTGTCGATTTATTACGTACGTTCCGTGCGGTGGGCCAAAATTCACGGTAAACACACCATCCTACAAAAAAAAAAAGATAGCAAACGGTATAGTCAAAGATCGTCGAAAGATGCTTTCTAGTATGCGCGGTGGATTACTCCGTATGTGACGTCTGCATGTTTTAGAACCGCTGTTTCCTCTATCACCTCCTCGAAGTAATCGCACAAGGATTCGAGCGTGTCCGAGCAGACGGTTTCATAAGTGACCGAATCGATCAGGGATGTGGCGTCAGGATTTATCCCGGAGCTGGACCATCGTCGAACACTGCAAAATGGTGTTGCTGGTGGCAATAGTCGAGGCGGTTCCAGTGCTGTTTTCATTTGCCCTTCGCATACTGAAGATGGTATCCTGAACCAGCAACGGGCCATCAGATTTATAGTAGAAAACTTTCCAACTGCAGCTTTTAGCGGCCGTCGTAGCATGATGTACATGCTTCCACTGGGAGCTATAAAAATCAATTGGATAAATCACGTTAAATTTCTGAGCAAAATCCCTTACTACTGACGCAATCGAAAGGACACGCTGACCACTTGTTCGAGGAGACACAACACTATAGGCGGAATCGCATACGAACTTTCTTAATCTTTAACCATGTTTAAAAATAAGCAATGGTCTATTTTGATTGCCTATATGTTAAACTGTTGGATGCAATTTTAAGACAAAGCCTACTTTGACGCTTTGATTACAAACAATTTCTTCTTCTTTTTCTTTCGGTATGCGAGTCGGAGTATATCCTTCTACGCAAAGTCGAACAATTTGTTCCCTTACTCGTAATCAGAGGCGTACCGACTCTGTCCGAACTCCTATGAAGGGGCTCGTCCTTTAGGACCGGCTATAATCCCGCCGTCCACGGGAGAGATAATTCCTTCCGTTTGTCAGGACAATCAAAAGTAAGGCTATCTTACGGCATGACCGCGTGATGACGCCGAACTGGAGCTCAAGTCAGAAAAATCCTAGCTGCCGCACGTCTCGTGATGTTTGAGTCAATCAAGCGGACCACGATCGGATATCGTAAGTCGGATATCGACTGTACTCGTCGTGCGTTGCGAATATTCACGATCGTACGACAAATCACGTTGTTTCTGCTACCATGCAGAACCAGGCAACCCCGTTCGCTCGTCTTCAAAAATGGCACCCCTTGCTCCCTTCGTTACCCCGCCAACCAGATGGACTTGAGCCGTGATGACATGTTGGTCTCCGCATGATGGTCAAGATTTCTCTCTGTTTTCTCAACCACTCTCTCTCTCTCGCTCTCTGTGTGAGTGTTTTCCATTCTTTTCTTTTCGGTTTTCTGCTGTAACCAACTCGTCCGGAAAACTGCTGCGGCTCCTTGCTGCATACGTCCGTGATCGCGTACGATCGCGTTGCGGTGGTTCAGTGAAAAATTAGCTCCCGACGCCAACGGTGGCCAAACTGACAGACTTCATCAGTTGTACTGTACTATATCATTTCTGGCCTCTGCTATGGGGTGTGAAAATGTGCGATTTTACTTTTCCACCTCGGGAGAAAAGAGGAAAACAGTTGCAGGAAAAAAGTAGTGAATGTTGATTCATCGAATGTGCGCGAGTTTTTTAGGGTGTGCATATTATTGCTGAAAGAATTTTCTTGTGCAATTAGCAAACAGTGCGAAAGGAGCATAACCGTTTCGGCTAAACCTGGGACACAAGTGGTAGCTCGCGCCTGTGTGTGTGTGTGTGTGTGTGTGTGTGTGTGTGCTTCCGTTTAGTAAGATCGAGTTGCGTCGCGACCGGGTCCTCACCTAAGCAGCCCGTAGTGACATACCAGAATGAGCATCACCGGGTTCAGCACAACCGCGTCCACATCGTCCTCGTACGAAACCGACAGTGTGTATGGGAATTTTCTTTTCCCTCCGCGCCCACCGGTGCGCAAGAAACGCATCATGACATTCCTGATGGTAAAAACGGTTGCCTAATACTTTGCTAATACCACTGCCTCGTTGCCACTTCAAAGGGCGTGGGTTGCAAACGTTTTTTTTATTTGTTTTACAGAAAAATGTTATTACATTTCGAAGCGTTTCTGCTAGTTCAGTTATGTCACCAGGGATCATCGATATTTTTTTGTGTAGAAACATAATCCATCTGTTATCTTCATGCTCTGATGTTATTTTATTCTTTTCCCTTATTTTGCATTTGGCGATTTAAATTGGTCGACTTCTCCCGATCGCCCACCCACGGGCATTTCCATTGCTCTGGCCGTCATCCTCGCTGTCGTCAATGCGATCCTCGGAAATAAAATACGTCAATACGCCATACATCCAATCCCCCCGCGGACGCGTTGTGCGTCGGTCTCGGTTGGAGGAGGGATGAAACGTTTTGCTTTTACCACCATATACAACAACCGAAAAATGAAAAACTCCTACACACCAACCAAACGCCGCTGGGCGTCCGATTCGGGTCCGATTCTGGCCAACGTGTTTTCCGATACACGGCGTGGCGCGGGGCGTTACCTAGAAACTGGGAGAAGCTACCAAGGCAATGGTAAGGGTCGGCGTGTTGTGCGTTTGCATAGCTCGATGTAGATTTCATTCCCGGCACAACATCAATCCCAGCAAAAAAAAAGATCACATAAAAGTGAAAACGTTGCACTGCTCCAATTTTATATTTTATCAAACTGTTACAGTTTATATTCATCTTAAAGGCTGGCCGCGTTCCGTTGTACTAGCACGTTTTCCCTTGCAATGGCATGCCGCGCTGGAGGAAGGGGTCGTATTTCGCGAACGCTTTGAACCATCCCACGCGGCGCAGATTTGATATGGTACCCGCCTCCGCCTGGTAACGGTTCCGTTACATTAACTTTTGCTCCCCAAAAACCGATTGGAACGTGTCCCCGGGGGGTTATTACATTGTGGATGCTAGTGGAAAATGCCGCTTGGTAAATGGCGTGATGGTGGGCACGAAATTGAATATTTTTTCCATCTGCTTAGTGTTTTTTTATTTACCACCAGAGAAACTTCCTCGCCGGTCACTGCTTACGGCGTCCTTACGTGCTCCATCAAACGACCAACTGAAAATAGGTGCACTTGAAAAAGTCAGACCATATGTACCGCAGAAGCAAAATTAAACATATGTTCCACAGTGAATATTACGTCTGAAATAGAACGCAAAAAATCGATTAACCCGGCAGAGGGGAAAAAATCGTGAGTGATTGATTTTTTTTAACAAGGAAAACCCATCCACGTCAACGATCTTGGCCTTTAGCGCTTCACTTATCGCAAGTAGTCGGTATCCATGGCAACCAAGTATCCTTAAACTTGCTGGATCGCCTGCACAGCGCTCCCTTTACGGATGGCATCAAAGATTCAAATTCAATTATTGAAGCTGACCTACATTCGGCTTGCGGTAGCGCCATATATTTTGGGCGAGCGTAATTTAAAAGTGGTGTATTTGCGGGAGAAGTGAAAACCAATTACTGAGTGAATGCGATAAGGATCCGTATTAGAATGTACTCGTGGAGCGCAGTAGAGTGTTGAAGAAACACGGTTGAATGTTTGAAAAATTTAAATTTGCACTAGCAACTTTAATGTTAGTGTTTCTCTTTGGTGGCATTTAAAGCAGTAATGCCCATTCAACAACAAGCTAAAGCGATTATTTCATCGGTCAACGACACTTTCGGTGCCAATTTGGCAAGATGTACTGTTTCGTGGGTGCAAAAGGGGTTCTCGAGAGGTGTCTATTTCAGGATCACTTCCATTCTGGCTGGCAATCCGGGTTTAATTTATCGAGTTTAAAATGGTCATGAACGCGCATAATTATTTCATCGAACGGGAAAATTTATTATCTAAAGAGTATTGTATTTTTATTTCTAATACAAAATTAGCGGTATAGCTTCTTGCATCTGTATCTGGTGTTCCTCAACCAAAAATATTTCATTAATTCAAACTTATAGTATACATACAAAATCTGCTTTATTGACAAAAGTGTAGTAATAGGACGTACTAGGATTTCATATAATTAATGTCTTAGCACGGTATCTAATAATCATGGTAACTCTTCAATTTTACCAATAATTTTCCTATCCTTCTCTGGCATAATTCATCCATGTTCATTGAAATAGCAACAGCAATATTTTATTATTTATCTGCAATTCAAACGAAACCCCTGTTAGCGAATCGGAAAATGCAGGCTCACCTGATGTGCTTTACCCTTTCCACAGATGACACTCTCGACGAATCGTCCGCTGCACGAGGAAGAATGGTTCCACGGAGTGCTGCCTCGGGAGGAGGTGGTCCGATTGCTGCGCAACGAGGGCGACTTTCTGGTGCGCAAAACGACCCGCAACGACGAAAGCCAAACCGTGCTGAGTGTCTGCTGGAACGGACACAAACACTTTATTGTGCAAACGACGGCGGAGGTAAGATGCCGAATGGCTAGACAACAAATTTAATGGGATTAAGCCCAGCGATAATCGCGTAATTTGTCCTTTCGCAGGGACACTACCGGTTCGAGGGACCTGCGTTCCCGAGCATACAGGAGCTGATCGTGCATCAGTACCAGTCGGAGCTGCCGGTAACGGGACGCTCGGGGGCCGTCCTGCGTAAACCGGTCCTACGGGAACGCTGGGAGTTGAGCAATGACGACGTGATCCTGCTGGATAAGATCGGCCGCGGTAACTTCGGTGACGTGTACAAGGCCAAGCTGAAATCATCCAAGAATACACTCGTCGCGGTCAAGACGTGCCGCATGACGCTACCGGAGGAGCAGAAGCGCAAGTTCCTGCAGGAGGGTCGCATTCTCAAACAGTACGATCACCCGAACATCGTCAAACTGATTGGGATCTGCGTGCAGAAGCAGCCGATCATGATCGTAATGGAACTGGTTGCGGGTGGGTCGTTACTGATGTTCCTGCGCAAGAACACGCAGACCCTCGGACAGCGGCAGCTGATGAGCATGTGCCGAGATGCGGCAGCTGGCATGCGTTACTTGGAGTCGAAGAACTGCATCCATCGGGATCTGGCCGCTCGGAACTGCCTAATTGGCAGTGAGAACATTGTCAAGATATCCGACTTTGGAATGTCACGTGAGGAGGAAGAATATATCGGTAAGGATTATCTGTGTTTGATGAACAAGAATATTGACTTAAACTTTTCCCCATTATTTTGCTTCCTCTTACTCAGTGTCCGGCGGTATGAAGCAGATTCCAATCAAGTGGACCGCACCGGAGGCGCTGAACTTTGGCAAGTACACATCCCTCTGCGACGTGTGGTCGTACGGTATCCTGGTGTGGGAGATCTTCAGTCGAGGTGATACGCCGTACTCTGGCATGAGCAACTCGACGGCTCGCGAGCGAATCGACGAGGGCTATCGGATGCCGACGCCGGAGGGCGCCCCACCAGAAATGTACCGGCTCATGCTCAAATGCTGGTCGTACGAGCCGGAAAGTAGGCCGCACTTTGATGAGATATGCAGCGTCGTCGATGCACTGCTGCTATGCACCAAGGACTGACCACGGATCAGCGATGGACGCGAGCGCGACCAACCGTCTAAACCCCTCACCGCCGGTGGCGGATGGCCTGCTGCACGGGGGCTGTGGGGTGAAGGACTTACAATTTTGCAACAACTGTTCCAGGGAACGGGCAATGTTTAACCTGATGCTTTGGTATGCGTATATAATTTTCTGTGCCACCTCTTTGTCACTGTATACTGATGGGTGGTGGGCTAGTGGAGGAGCATTGTCAGGATTATCTTCACTCTAAACCCTGTACTCTATGCCTTATATAACGCTTCTCGACATAGCCATCGTTCAGCTTCATTTCGTACGATGGAGTGTCGAATTCTTTCATCCCCCATAATAGACGAGCAATCGAACAAGTAAAGTGAAGGAAGAGCAAGGAATGATCAAATATCTATTTAAAACATACTTCTTTAAATGTATCCAGGATAAGCATACTGCTACGAGAAACAAACTGTTGACTCTTGGCTCAACACGTTTGGTTGGTTGGTTAACGAACGGTTTTATAATACGGTGCTTTCAGAGTAAGTGCAGAATTAGTGCAGAAAATACGGCATACGAATGAAGATAGAAGTTTAGCAAAAGATCATACAAAAACCAGTAGACACACAGAGAGACACACTCAAACATTAGGACAGTTACTATGTTAACTCAGTAGGCGCGGTCCTCTGTACAGGCTGTTTGAAGGTGTAAAAAGATGAAAGTAAGTGATCGAAGTAGCGTAAGAATATGGTAGACCGTAAGAAAATTCAACAAACGGATGGTTATAACAATTTAACAGATTGTTAGAGAACGGCTGAGGTAAGCTAGTTATTAGTCGAATGAATGATGCAACGACGAGTGCATAGAACAGGGAAAGAAAATCAGTGCATCAAACAGCACACGAGAGAATGCAAGATAAGTTGCGTACGCATGAAGAGCGCTTTTGCGTGTGCAAGAAAAAAGTGTGATAGATTATTCAAGCTGACGAAAACGAGCCTTTCAGAGGGGGTTAGGGGTAAACGGTCGGAAACAGAATGTGACATGGGAATGAGGAGGTGAGACAGAGATTTAGGAAATAGTTACATGGTAAGCAAAACAGTTGATCATCGAAAGCAAACGCTAACCTTTCCAGAAACAGAACGATAAGAACGCTATAACAAACGCAACATTATACGCACACACCAACTTCGTGATTTAAACTACCATTTTTAATCAGCAACCAGGACACAGGACCTGTCTGAGATATTTTGATATTTATTTAAAATGTGCACTTTAACCTTATCACATTTTTCACAGTAACGGAATCGTGCATATTAAGGCTTAAACAAGAAACTGCTTAGCGCGTTACACGAGATTGGGGTCTTGTAAGCAAAAAGAGATCAAACATTATTAAACTCGCCATAGCATTTATAGAACGACCACGTGCAACGGCAGATACATATGTGAATACACAAAAAAACCAAGCTATCAAGTATGAAGACTCATTGTAGGAACACAACGGTTTCCGATATCCTCCGATATAACTGCGTATACGGCAGGTGAACTAATAAGACAACAGAATTTACAATACTCATCCTCATTAAATGTTCAACTCTATAGGACATCTAACACATGTCCAATTACGTCCAACTTTACACGGCTACAGTTTGTCCTATTCCATACGCACAGGACTATGTATTTCCTTTCTGTTTTCCCTCTATTTCTCTGCTCATCAATCGGTGGCCACGTATCTTCCGGTTACTCTTTTACTCACGGACCGACTAGGGTTAAGCACCGTGACATTTGCGTAAAGTTTACAATATAAGCTCAACATAATACGTACGTGTTGTAAATTAAAGAAAGAAATCCTCCATCGATTGTTGAAGGCAAGTGGATCTATTTGTTTTATTAATTGCACAAATATTGCCTTCGATAACACATCTTCCAGTATTATTCTATACATTTATTTCATACTTGGCTGCTGCCACTTCTTCGTCAACCTTTTACAAGTAAAGCTTGATCAATTCATCACTTACGGCCGACGGAGCTAAAATACCGAGGTCAGTGAAAAGTAGAGTAATGTAATTTGGTGGCGTATAGTCCACCATGGGGTGTGCCTTCGCTTTGTCCTTCAATGTATTTTTGTTATACTGCAAAAAAACCAATACAAAAATTGTTTAATTTCCAAAGCCAACATGGATCGTTACGCAGTGCTTACCTTATAATCATCTGGCAAATCTCGCTGGTTGAGTGGATATAATCGGCAGAACTTAAAACTTTCCACCAAGGCATAGAATGGTTTCTTCATTTCCCTTGCACAGATAGCCATCGTCACGGTTCCGATACGATTAATAATGCCACCACTTTCCACGACGCCTTCCGCACCGACCAGCACCATGTCAACCGTTTCCATCACGTAGCCAATCGCGGTATCAAGAATGAGCGTACAATCGATGCCAGCTTTCTCTAGTTCTGCGGCCATCTGCTCCCTTGGAAATCAAAGCAAAGAATTTTCTGAAATCTTGCACAGTAAACAAAATCCACAACCCCTTACCCATGATGATCCGGGGCACTGTGCGTTATAAACACGTGGAAGCGTTTGTTGTGCTGAGCCGCCAGGATCAATGCCTCTCGGACGGTTCGCGAACGGGCGTGAGTCAAAATTCGCTATAAAAGAAAGGGTGGTAAGTTAGTCGGATTGTTCTTTCGAAAACATGCCACGTACTTACACATCCATCACTGATGAAGGTGATTGCCTGCTTGGCAATCACGTTACGACTTTCGAGGAGCTTAGCTAGGAACATTTTACCACGGTTTAACATAATGTCCCGCACCTCGTCCATTGTCTTATCATCGAACTTGGCCAGCGTGATGAAGCGCGAGAAAAGTTCCGTCCCGGAGACGACAGAAGTCATCGGTTTATCCGTGTCCCGCATCGCCCGCACCGCGGACTGGATGGTCGTGTGAAATTCCTGTACCGTATCAACTGAATGTGGAGGCCATTATTGGTTTGCAAATATCACGAACGGCGTATCCGCCATGCAGCTTACATTTAGTTTTCTCGAGCACCATTAGCAGTGTTGTCATGGCTGCAATACCGGGCGACATGTTATCATCCTTCTCCAGGATACTAACGAAATGGCTCGCCACATCTGCAACGAGTAGATATCTTTTACATTACGCTCTGGGCTGCTGTTTAAAGCAATACTCACCGAATTGTTGATTTACTTCCTTCATGTTTAAAAATGTAGATTAAATTCTCCTTATTCTGCTCACTTATTTGTTTACCTCCGTCACGCAAGTGGAAGTTTCAAGGGAACAGTGACGGCGGTTAAGAAGGGGTCAGGTGAACCTGTCAAACTACCTACCGATTTGATGTCCTTTTCGCGAAGAATGCCCTTGAGATTTGTACCGTTTCATCATGCTCGCCTATAGCTCGCTGTGAGCGACACAAAACAGATCATTTCAACCAGACTAGACCATTTGTCAAAAGACATGCGATCCAAATCTTTAGAATCCGGCTATGGATCGAATCTTCGGGTCTTCCGAATCCCAATTCTGCCAACACTAGTCAAAAACCATCAGTTCGAGTTTGCGATCGTTGTTGGACGGAAGGTTCTGTGCTCGGGTTTGCCGTGTCATCAATTTAATTGCGTTTTGGATCGTATCCTGATATCAATATCCGATTCCTACAATTTGCAAAGGTACGTATCGATAGAACACAGCTAGTATGGTTGGGAAAATGTAGCTGAAATGCGTTCGCTGTCCTTTGTCTAATCTGGAGTACGTCCATTTTGTGGGTTGGCCATCATCACACGGTGGGCTCGCTGCGAGTCGATTTCAACATGGCGGATGCCTAGAGCGAACGAAGGTGCCGTGGCGTATACATTTTCTACGACCCAAGGACGGTCTGTACGGCCTTGGGCCACTGTTTTTTCGGCCACAACATCGATTTTCACTGCACTGTTGGAAAAGTCAAAGGTGCGGCAGCCTTGGCCATATTGCGATATTGTTTGTGGTTTTGTAATTTCCTCCTCCAGTGCACGAGAGAAAAAAAAGTCCCCATCCTATCTCGTCACAAAACAGAAAAGAAAGACATTGCGACATCTGGCCGTGCTGCTTCAGCTCACGCGAAATAACGTGCGTTGGTCGAAAGAGCAGGTCAATTCGTTTTTTATGCTTTTCTGAGAAAAGTATGTTTTCTTAAAAATTTGTCCTCGTTTCTTAGGCTCGCCTTTCGGTGCAATACGCCACTAGCACGGCTGTTGAAAGATTAGAGGTTTTACAAGTACATTTACTAATAAGTTTACTCACTAAAATATGATTAAAAGTAAAATCGTTTATCCGATTTTTATGTCCTCCTCGAAATGATGTGTTGCATGTCTATGCTACATAATGCTGTCGCATGACGCAAAATTTTACCACGTATTTTTCCTTGGTTCTATAAACTTTTCAACCCGTACCCAATCTCTCGTTTCTTCATTTATTGGATTGTAATTAAATTGGTTTCTCTGTTTTCTTCCATCTGCAGGTAAAGTTCATCGCCAAGCTCCACCAACACCAGTACACACCTTCTCAAGGGACTTTTCTCATGGCCTGCTACGGTGTGGGTTTAGAATAGATTGCATTTCTAATGGTCTTACGGATTATCGATAGAGATAGAAACCAGAGTTTCCCCTAAAAACTAGGATTTGAAAGAGTTGAACTGTGTGTCGGAGTGCAATTCTGCAAGTTTCACAAGTGCTTCACAAACACCCACGATTTACACATCCATACGGGCTAAAAAGTGCGTAATCGTTTTTCAGCTGACTGTTGACAAGCGTCTCATGTTCTCCGTCTCCTCAAGAAGGCTGGTACGACGCGTGCGTTCTTTCCATATTGTGCAACTGCATTCGTTTGCCTCGCGAGAGGATGTGTTTGTGAAAATTCGGTTTAGTGTAAGTGTGTGTTTATTACCGTGGTAAACGGAAACGGAAACGAGTGTTTATTAGTGTTTGTGTATGTATTCGTCTGAATGGTTAGAAAACGCGTCAAAGATTGATAAAAAAGCCCCTTTCTATTGCAAGTGCACTCCGTGTACGTTACGTTACAGAAATGGATTTAAGTATCTACACATCCAGTCACGGCACAATAAGTTAGCTGGTTATTGAAGAACAACATAAAAGCAACCCAAACTGCATCTGCGTGTAAATGCTTAACCTTGAGGCGTACATTTTCTTTAACAACATTTTTCAACTGCAGTGGGTAAGAAAGCAGGAGTGATAACAAAATAAAAACAAAACATCATCATCTGTGCGGTTGTCAAGATGTCACGGATCGCTTAAAGAATTATGCTTGTGTGGGTTTCACCAGCGGCGCCTCGTAGATTCGTCTCCCCTTCTATGCTCCTGGACCGTCTAGTCAAGGGATTTTCCTTGCCCCACACAACGAACGACGGAAAACAAGACCAACAGGAGCGTGTAGCAAAACTTGTACACACAAACGTAAGCACCAGCAAGAATTGGTGGCGTAGTCATGCTCTAGGTGTGCGCTGCTGGGTCTTGGGACATGCGCGCCACTTGACACCGTTTTTGTGTGTCTTCTGGTGGTTCCCTTCATTGTTATCTGATTGAAAGTCTGTCCTCCCCGAGGGGATTATAAGGTGGACGAAGAATGAGGGGCAGCACAAAACGCCGAGCAACCAATACATGTGCAAGGCGCGATAATAAATAATGGTTGGAGAGATAAATCGGCCACTGCATCGGTTCATGGGCAGAGGGACGTTGCGTGATCGGACTTCTTCTAACGTTATTTCCACCTACCCGGATTTGACGTTATCGTTAGTATGCATCCCGGATCGGACAATCGTTCTGGTGGGCAATCATGGGGGATGACAGCACTTGCACTGATTGCCGCGACAATAATGTGCACCCGCTGACGTTTGAGTTTGCCTCGCGCAATGGAATTATGGTTACACACGTATGATTATATGAAGTAACCCATGGAAACGAACGGTCTCAGTTACCACTTTTTCTTTTCCTTTTCATAAGACACACACTCACACACAAGACACCCGGAGACTAATCCTCATCTTATCACTTGATGATGACGGTTTTACGCTGCGAGGTTACACGAGACTTACTGCGTCGTTGTTCGGCGCTCTCCCCCTTTCTCCTGCCCATGCACCTTCCACATGAAGCCCTTGAAGGAAGCCAGTGGATCAGCCTACTTGCTGTTATATATTATACACACAGGCCTGCCAGGGGGTAAACAATGGTGCGCAAATACGTAATCTTCGCTCCTTGCCTTATTTGTAATTTGTTTAGCTGATAAGCGCTAAATGAAGGTATAGATTGAAAAATTACACGCAAGGCACAAGCATTGTTCATACACTGTATTACTTTTCAATGTGGCAATAAGGTAGTTTTCTAGTTGGTATACTGTTCTTCAGCGATTCTGCTGTGCATGTTTATTCCAAATATTCATCGCTGTGATAAAACTGCAAGGATGTTGCATTTCATCCTTGAAAATTCGAATATTCAATACTGCGAAAAAACGCAACGTTTCAGCTTCCTGTTATTTTGCAAAATATTTTACTCACATCCAGTGATACTTTTTTAGATTATAGCTTCTGTTTTTCCTCCGATAAAACTCGTGACATTTCAATTCGTGTCCCCGTGTGCCATTAGGGCACGTTTTCGTATCTTCACCAAATGTGAAACGATTCATTGCCTTTTTTTCTTATTTCCCATCCAGAATCCTTATCTGGTACCGTCTGCTTTTGGAACGTGTTCCGATGGTGCAGAAAAACAAACTCACCTCAACACTGCTGCTAAACTTCACGTGGCACGCGCTGTGAAGCTACACACGTGTCAATGCGCAATGGGTTGTGGATGATAAATAAATAAAAAAACACAGTATATGAAAGCTCCGAGCGCTCGCTCTATTGTTGCCTTGCATATTATCCGAGGCAGGTGGAAAACATTGTTGTCAGACTGGCTGGCTATTTCGTGGCGGATGAAACAAATCCAAAAGTTGAAGGAAAGTTTTAACCATGCCTTACCGCCCCGACATCACGTGCCACAGCGTCGTGAGAGAAATGTTATATTGCTGCAAAGTTCAGCGGCCATGGTAAATTAAACTACACTCTCTTTAGCTGCAGGAGGAAAGTTCCTTTCCGACGATGGCACGTGGACAAGCACCCGTTTCTGTAACCTCCAACTGGGACAAGTTTTTCTGACGTCTTCATGCACTTTGTCTGTTGAAGAGGCTTTCCTATGGTGTGGTGGTTAAATGGCTGCAAAACCCGTGGAAAATGTGTTTTTGACATGCACCGGAAGCTGAGTGGGTCTCTTCCAAACCCCCATGGATAAGGGCAGACTAGGAACCCTGTGGTGCAGTATTATTGTCCTTCTTGATCATGATGCGGTTTCATTTTACGCTCCTGATGACAAGATTCTATGGGATGACCAGTGAACCGTAAGACATACACACAAACATTTTGTTTCCTCGTGCTCTTTCGATTAGAGTTGATCCTCCGTTGTTGGCTAGGGTAAGCGTGGTAGAGTGGAACGGCATTCTTAGAGAGGGTGGTCAAAGTACCAACCATCGAACCGAGACATTTTATAACCACCAGAACGCAATCAACCGTTGGAATGAAGATGAGGTAGAGTTTAATGATATAAGAAAGAGGATGTGATCCAAAGTTCAAGGTCAATTTGATGTCGTTGTTCTATGCCAAAAAAAGAGGAAATAGGTGAATGTTAACATTTTTATGGTAGATGATGGAGGAAGTTCTTATTGTGCTTCGGCGCTTCATTGGATGGTTGAAATGCACTATAAACATATCTGCATAAACGGAAACTAACAACAGCTATACTTTATGAATATGAGAAGAAAAGGTCATTATTTTTTATGAACAGTGCTTGAGATTTAGAAATCGCAAAAAAAGTTCTTCGCAATTGTAAGGCTTTGGCGAATGAAACAGAACCGAATCTGCGGTATTTTTTTCTTATGTTCCTTAATAATCGTCTGTCACAACCGAAACGGAACGAAGAATAATTTTTTTCATCTTGTTTTGAACCTAGCCTTGTTCCCTCTTCACGATCAGTCGCGTTGGTCGAGCGAAGAAAAGACGGAGGTCCGTTACTTCTTTATTCTCTTGTAAAAATGTTGGATTTTCAGCTGCCTTCTTGTTTCCTACACGGCTCATACTAACCACCGAATGAGGAATAAGGAATTAAATTGCTAAAGTTACACGATCAGTGATCGACGGTGTTAGTAAGAGCCTACAAGCCCGATGAGGAAAGCGGATGGCTGCTCTTTTTGTTTAAGTAAGGAAATAAATAATTGTATAACTTGCTGTCCTGAAACCAGTTGGAAGTTTTTAGTTTTGTCATCGTTTGATAAGTTCGCTGAAAATGTACTATGTACCTGTTTCTGGCTCAAACCATTCTTAGTTTTAAACCTCGTGTTTATGTCCATCCAAGTTCTCTAAAATAAGGAATCACCCATGGTTTTATCTTCTTATGCATTACAATGAAGTCATTCTATCGACAGGACCCTAGAATGTGTTTCGTTAATGGAACACTTGATGGAGGTCAACGCAGAGCTCAAGGAATCATTTTAAAAGCAACATAAAGTCTACAGGAGACGAGCAATAATCAGCAAGATTAGCCATCATTTCGGTGGAATTAAGTTGATTCGATGGTCGCGTGGGAAAAGGGAAGGGCACGCTTCTTGTACCTTTGTCGACTCCATTCGTCGGACAGCTTGCCGGAAGATTTGTAGAAGAGTCCGGCTCAGCGAGTTCAATTTCGTTTTGTGCATTCTTGAGGCCGTCGTATTTCTTCGTGTCCTCTCAACCTCCCACCCTCGGATCGCGTTGCCGTGAGTGACGGCCAACGAAGAAGTGTGGCATAAAAAGGAAGTGAATGATGAGGATTTTTTCGTACGGCCTGTGGTTTGTTTTCCGTCACTAATTGTAAAGGAAGAAAGAGACGAACGTCCAAACAAAATGAAACAACTTTTGCGATAGCTCCTAACATGTTGTGGTTAGACAGTGTTGTAGAATTAATCTCCTGTTTTTGTATAAAAATGAGCTGTTTACATTTGTCGAATATTTTTCTCCAAATGTAGCTTACCATAATTATCAAAAATGTTTGTGTTATGCTCCTCGCACAAGGAAACGGAAACGGTCTCCGATCTTCCATTACAAAGTGTGCAAAATGCAGCCCGTCTAGACTCAGGGGGAATAATAATGTCCGTCTGATGAGGGATTTTAGCACAGGATCAAACTGAATCCCCATTAACGGTGTGTGGCTGACTTCGGCGCACAGCGAAGCAAGAAGGAGAGGAAAAGGAACACGTCGCGACACCCCATGGCACGTCCGTCTATCCGTCCATCCGTCCCAGAAACGTCTATCCACTGCTCGCGAACACGCTTAGATCACACCGTTCTTCACGCACCGTGCACCGTGAACCGGAATTCAACGAACTCTGAAGGTCTTTTTCATTTATCAAACCCGAAGCAAGCAACGCAGGGAAAAATATATATCAAAAGGAAGAAATCTCTCTCGACTCAAATGTTTGTACCAAACGTCGTCTGGGGTCTGAGAAGAAAGGGAAGAAGCCATGATTGATCCTTGCTTTTCGGTTTCGCTTTTTTTCGGTGCTACTCCACGCTTTGAGCTACCACCACGGAAATGATTGAAATAACTCCACATGCCCAACATGTGTTTCTCTCAATCGCTCCTTCGGTCAATTAAAATTATTAAAAAATGGCTCTTATGCTTGCTTACCGCATAAGTTTTCTGCATTTCATCCAAGATACACTTAACTAAGTTCCAATAGTCACTAAAAAATATGTCTTGATTTGGAGTTTACTGTACAGTGAAAAAAGTCTGTTAAATGAATAAGTGACTTTGTGAATTTGGATTGCTTAAAAGGAGACTTGGTCATGAACGGGTCGTTTCCTTCACAATACCTCCATATAGGAGATAATCAGATGGCAGTCTTGACTTCGACGTGATCTCTAGAATACCTTCGTTCCAGTTGACCGATTACCTACGCGGAAAAGAGGTTCACTTTGGTTCACCATCTAAGTCACATTCGTTTTTATGTTCTATATGCGCCTCCCCTAAGTTGTATTTCTAACATTTACCACGGCGAGCGACGAACTTTATTGTATTCCAAAACAAAAAGAAAAACGCCGATTTCCTCCTTCTCCATAACATTTCATTGCGATCAATCGCCCGTTCCGGCATTGAATGGGCACATGACGTGGTTGTGGATAAGCGTGTGTATGACTGCTCATTCGTATTCGAATTAATTCGTGCTCAACTTCCTGCCGTGAGAATGGGGGGGGGCCCTAAGGAGATCTGCTTCTTCTCGCCCGTGCGCATTCGAAAATCCTTGGCATGTTTCGCGCGTTCCCTTGTCCATGGGTGAGGTGTACCTGGGAGGTTAGCGGCTAAAGAGAAGTCATGCTTGTCTCGTTTATTTATGCTAATATTTCCAAGCGATCAGTGCTCTCTAGGATCGTGTTCCGTGCTCTCTAGGATCGTTGCTACTTTGCATTGGGTGAATAAAATCAATAAACGCAACGCTTACCTTCGTTTGTGATCACGTTTTTTTTACAATCGTAGTGTTGGTAGGGAGATCACAAATTAAACGGAGCTTAGTATGTACAGATCGAAAAAGTGCATTCATTTGATCAGTGTTTAATTGATACGATATAAAATATTATAGAATAATTCTTCACAAATCGCACAGTAAAAGATAGAAGAAGTGAAGCAGAATAGATGTTGATTTCCTTATCCATGTATGACTTAATTTGGTCAAGCTATTGTCGGTTATTAAATTTAATGCATTCCATTCCAAGCTGAAGTGGGACGAACTGTACAATTTCTACTCAAGTATGAAGCAAGAATAGAAATATTGCTCTGTATTAAGAAATTAAGAATAGGCAACTAGGGAATTAACATCTGAACACCTTAATCGAGGTCAGATCTTGATTTTATACCCCGTAAAATAAAAAGACAAAATTGTTTACTTATTTAAAAAAACTAGTACTCGGGGCTTTATAATGTGTGTAGACTGTAAGTAACATCATATGGTTTGCTGTTCATAAATGGTAAATGATAACATGTTTGTAGTTTAGAATTACTTTAAATTTTCTTTAAGCAATATCTTAATTTGTTTTCATTTTCTCTTTTCTATTTACAGATCATTCTTCTAATCAATATTCCCGATTGGCATTTCTATACGGTAAGCATTATATAAAAATGGTTGTTTATTAGATTTAACCATGGAGTATTAAACATAATTGTAAAGTATGTTTACCAGTAGAATATGCAGTGAAACAGGTTTTGTGTGATTTTCCCACTTTCGTAACTATTATGTTCGTTCGTGTTTGTGTTTGTTGATTAATCAAATCTTTTCCTTTCCGCAACTTACTTGCGAGTTGCCACTTTAGTATGAGGACTACTTACACGTCGGCGTGTCTTGTAGGGCTCCGCTGGAAATCTTGTTTGTGGTCGGTCGTGGTTTTTAGAGCCTAACGGCACATTCAACGCCGCCGCTGGTGTGATGTCGCCGAGCAAGGTCGAGTGAAGGAATGTTCTCTGCACCACACCACCACCCGTCCCCACACCGCTCTTTCGCGATCTGCTTAGGGGCGCACCGCACGCACAGCCACGATCTTCCTCTTCCCCACTTGGCCCGTCTTGTCTTATCCATCTTCTCGATAGCTTTTCCTTTCCGTCTTTCTCTAACGTACATTAAACCATAGACGACTTGATTTGTAGGAGTGAACGTGTGTGTATGTGTGTACCCTACTCAGCTCCCTCCGCGGCGAGCTTTTTATTCGCGTGTTCGCGATGAAAGAATAAGAGAGTACTGAGGAAGAAAGGGAAACATAGCACACGCGCGCACACACATACACATATCGCAGACGCGAAGATGGAGACTTGTCTTTTACCCCTTGCTGCTGCTGCTGCCTCTCGTCACAAAGTTGTCGGCCTGCTTTGTTTCGCGTACAAACCGCGAGGAGTAAGAAAAACAAAATCCGCTGCAAAGGCGGCGATGCTCACGACGATTGTTTCTAGCTCTGCTGTTGTTGTAGTTTTACTTCCTCTCAGCACCAACTCACCCTCCATCGCCTGCAAGTTTCTGCATCGTCAAACGTCAGGCTGCTAGCACGCGTCGCCGCAATCTTTAAGAAGGTCCCGCGGCTGTTGGAGGAAGAGGTGGAGGAGGAGCAGAGAAGGCGGAAACAACATACGTCGCCGCCGCCGTCTTCACTGAAGAGAACCCCCCGCCTCGAGCGATGGGGCCGAGAAGAGAATATTTGTGTTTTTTTATTTAACCCCCTTCGCTCGGATAGTTTTCTCTTTCCACCCCACGCCGTTCTCTTTCGCATCTCTTCTTTTCTCTTTCGAGTCTGAGCGAGCCGTGAATGCGGGGTTTTCCGCTCTGCTCACCCTTTAGTTCCGCGCAATTGCCCAAGACGGTGACGGGGATGGGGATCGCCTTTAAGGTCATCATGTCGTCGTCGTTGGCTCCGTCCGTCCCGGTCCTATCCGCCGTCTTCGCATCGTAAGCGCTTCTTTTGTTGTGTGTGAATAAACACGGAACCAGAATGGAGTGGATACGTTTGCAACGCAGAAGACGTTGCGAAGCTATAGGGAGGGTGGGTTTAGCGAATTGGGGGTTGAAGGGCAGGCATTACACGGCGTGCCGTCGGTTCCGTCGTGTGCTGTTGCTTACCACCTGTCCGAAACCTGGTTTGTGGACGGAGAAGGGGAGGTGTAATTTGAGGGAAGACAGTCGCAGGTCAGCTGGTACTGTTCCTATGCAATCAACACCTCCAGCCTCAGGTGGGGTAGGGATCGCTACTAGATCAGAAGTAGTGCGTTTGTTCGGGCATCGATGGACGTTTCCGTGAAGAGAGGGCGGGTTGGTTGTTTATTTGGGGACTTTGCTCAAAAGACAAACGTCAGAATAACAACCCACTGCATAAGCAAGGATTGTGGAGCGAACATAATTCTTATCAATAATAACTTTACTCGCTAAACTTTTTCCACGCTTTCCTCTACATCCGTTTTTCTTACCGCCAAACCGAACCGGTGTTAAATCGAACCCGAGATTCCTTGCAACTCTATACTCCTACCGACCCCTCCCCGGAAATCACGAAGATCGTGCGATTGCCGTCTTTACGTTATTTTTTTTTGGATAGGTCTCGTTTCCATGCCCATTCCTTCCTAACAAAGTTTTGTTTTTGCGTGTTCCAAGTTCGGATCGCCTTCTTAAAGCCAGTAGAAGTGCTTCAACCCACCATCATCAGTCATCCGGCACGGATCGTAGTGATGATTGCCGTTGGTGAAGACGGAAAAGGAAATATGATTATTTTTTGTCTGTGTGGCAAACGCGAAAGGCTTGCAAAACCCGATTGGAGGAGGGGTCGTTTATATCTGCAAGAATTTTGTTTCGTTTACCAGCTCGTACGTTTCTTCTTGTTCTAAATCCAGTTTTATCCAAATTAACGGAAAATTGTTCAATATATTTCAAGATTCTACAATTTACAAGTAGAACGTATATTGTATGCATGGCTAAATTTTCCATTTTCCTATGAGCTTGTATTGCAACTTTGAGTCCTGACCTTTGACAATAAGAAAACTTGGTACGTCTGGTGTCAGTTTCCCGAGGTGCAAGATCCACTTTAACTATCTTTCTCTAGAGCGGTGAGAATTGCTCCACTTCGCCCAGGAAAAACTCCCACCTCCTCGACGCTTCAGCGAGTGACTGCAGACAACAAGGAATCCCGATTTATCATCGTCGTCTTCCTGGTGGGGCGAAGCGGAAATTATCCTCCGAAAGAAAAATGAACCCCTGCCGTCGTGTGCAAATGGGGACGGTAGGAGAAATCTGCAGCAAAATGCTTCCGCAACCGCCGTGTTGCTGCTGGCGCACATTCCGTACCAACGGGGATAGATTTTCCTACACCTCCTTTGTATGCAACGGAAAACGCAAAGCGCCTGCCGTCGGATGGTTCTTTGTTGGAGCCACTTCTTTGTGGACCACAATAACAGGAAGGGGATTGGCTTTTCCTGGTTGCTGGCCAAGTTCGGTTTGGCTATGTGTGGGTGACAATGCTGCTTCCTCAGTTTCGCCCTGATCGATGGACGCAGGGTGTTGGGATGGTCGGAGTAAAACCAAAAAACTAAATAGAGGCGCCTTCTCGAGAGAAGGGAATTAACTACACGAATCTTCCCACGCGCGCACCGTCGTCCTTCACAGCTGCTCTGCGGATATGTCCAAACGGGGTGGTAACAGTTGAAGAAACGACAAAAAGCGTCTTTGTGAGGTTTTTGCAAGTCAATGTGGACGGATCTCTTCAATGGTTAGACAGTTAGTAAGCCAACCCAATATGGTTTTGTATCATTTGTTTTACCATTTTATGTGATTCATAATATCTACACTAGCTAGAAAAGAATATTTTACGTCGTTGAATACTTCACCATCTTCCACGATCTGTTTCTTATCTTGGTTGGTTTGCTATCGTCTTCACGAAACTCTCTCGTGGTTTCATGGTTAGAAAGATGTATGATAAGGAAAGATATAACGCATTCGTGATAGGTATTCCTTATCGAAAGGTCTAGAAACTTGATAACATCATCTCTCCGCATGTGATAGAGTCACCATCAATGAACCATTATTCCCAACATACCCTTTTACTGTGATAAACAAAACCGCATGGTCTTTTGCTTTTTGACAACTTACTAAGCTATATCGCCTTGGTTATTACATACATTAGGAATGATTAGGACTTTATATTTTCTAACTCTGGTATTCCGCGGTTCCAAGTTCTTCATGATTATTACGTATTTTAGAAGATTATTGCGCTGCGTTGCATATTTTCTTTCTGCGTCTTCATCGTCTGTAGCTAGCACAAGCAAGCAGCGTTTGTGTCTGTATGTGTGGCAGCATTTCTTGGGACAGTGACGAGAAGGAAATTCAAGAGTTGTACGTCACCACAGCAGACGGACAAACCTTCACTTCGTCCTTCCAGCCCCCCGCGCCTGGTAGACACATGGACGGACACGAACGAGACAAGCACAGGAGAGTCTGCGACTCGTCGCTCCGCCATGGAAAGGCAAAATTAATAATAACATATGCCGCCGTCGTTCGACCACCTTCCGGCCGTCCCTCCGCGGGTCGTTCACTCCGTTGTGTGTGACACACAAAGAGCGAGCACACAAAAGAGTACGCAGAAACGATAAGTACAAAGGGTCCGCGAAGGCGGATGAAACGCGAACGGAACAGGTACAGCGCGGAGAGCGATTGCCTTTCTGGTGAGAGAGCGAAGAGAGTAACGATTCTCCTGGGATTAGTTTGCTCTTTCTGCCGCTATGCACCAACGCCTCTGCGGTGTAAAATAATCACCCTGTATTTTTTAACCGGGTTCCACTGGGATGCGAGGGAAAGAGATAGACGAAAGTAATCAATCCGCGACAGCGGAATGGTGAGCGAAATTTGAAAACGGTGAGAGTATGTTCGCTCACTCTCTTATGATGGGACTTTTCGACACCGTCATCCCCACGGGGTGGTGGATTGCATCGTTCGTCCACGGAAAATCGTCAGTTCGAGTCGAGTTGTGAAATCGTTCGGATCTTTCGGGAACAGTCCCGCCCGTGCGCCCGTTTTGTGTTGGTCGCAGTATTTTTTTCTGATTGTAGTATTGGCCTTGCTGTGTGCTGTGTGTGAAACTGTGCGCGCCGTGTCCGTCGCTGCAGTTACTCCATCTTGGATTCACGGAAAGTGTGCGTAGCCACCCGAAATCGTCGAGCGAGATATAAAGGAGCCGTGTGGCCGTCGTACGCGCTGGTTTCGCTGTACCAGCGAGTCGCGTCACCCCTAATTGATGGTAATAATTCCTGCCAACCCGTAGTGTGTGCAATATAATAGTGCGCTTTTGTATGTTCATTAAGCAGGCGACTGCTGCCAGCAGCGCAATTTCAAAGCACTTTTCGTATTGCTGCTAGGTTTTGGTTTGACTCATTCAGCTCATTGTCGTCAATCGCCACCATCATCATCATCATCGTCATCATCGTAATAATCATCGCGATCGCTTTTGGTCTTCGCTTGTTCGCGGTTTTCCTCGTTGTGGTTTACATCTGAATTCGTTCAATTCCGTTGCTTGCGGGGGGGTTTGGGGATTCGCTTCTTCACGCCTGATGGATTGGGTGCGTGCGCGTTCATGTGTGTGTATTTGTGTTGTGTGAAGGTTGCGCACAGGTTACTTCCGGGATGTTAGTTGGTTGGTGGTGTGGATTGCACCCTCATAGACGGCAAAGTTGTCTGAATTTCCTTCCACACCCCGTTCGGTGGATGAAATAATTTTCATCGGCTGCTCGGTATTTCGGTTTCATTAATCTTCTTTCCACAATCCGTAACGGAATCGAGCAAAAGGAGGCTATCGCGTAGTAGGCGTGCTCTGCGATGATGTGTGCACTCTCTTAGCCATCGCTTATATGTTTTCACTTGCCTCTTGAAGTGTTTCTACGGCTTGTTCCAAAGGGACAAATAAGGGTGCCCTTATTGCACCAGTACGCGCGTACATCATGTGAGTAGCAATAGAGCAGCATATTGCGTAGTTTCGTATCCGCCTTGTTTTCTGGGCTGTTCAATTGAAAAAAATCCCCCAAATGGCGCCTGCCTCGAGTTAATAGAAAGATCTAGTGTGTAATGAGAAAAAAATGGTGACTTGTTATATCGCACATTTGTGTAAATTCTTCGCTCCAACCCCCGCCGTCCACGTATTTACTGCTTTTCATCCGTGGTTGGCCGCGGAATTCATTAAACACACTCTGCCTCACAATCGTGGGTCCGCGTGAATAAAGTGAAACTCACCGTCGCGTGTGGTGTGCGTTGTACGACGTCGTTTGAATGTGTGTGTGTGTGAGTGTGCGCGTGCGTGCGTGTGTTTACGTGTGGTTCGCCGCGATTACGTGTATCCGACGAAATCAGCTGGGGGCGAAAAACGGCACGGGCCGCTGATAAAATGTGAGGAGTTTCACCATAAAACTTGGTGTGTTCCCTTGGTGATTGTATGTCGTTCGTGTTTTTCAAGTCGCATAATTCTTACGAAATTGCCTGCCGGTGTGTGTATGCGTGTACTTGACAACGGTGTAGACTCGAGTTGCTTTTCTGGGTGTTGTGTCGTGGCTGTGGCGATCGAAAAATATATTGTACTACACATTGCAAAAACATCCTAGAAAACGGGTTTGCAGTAGGAAAATAGAAACTGTAGAAAAAGTGTTAACAGTTAATATAGTTTGCGCTAGTTAGTACTCGTAGTGATCATGATAGATTCTTTAGCATTCTTCACAACACAGCTTCAGTCGAAACGAGACTGTTCAGCGCTCCACAAAGTGTTACTGCAAACAAAACTTCGGACGGTTATAAAAAAAACGTTGAAAAAATAACTGCTGATTCCTGCTTGAAAATTACACATCACGCGCCTTCCCTTCGTTAGCGCGACACGACGGACACCAGTTGGCGATAAAAATATTCAATCCCGCGAGCACATCGCGGACACAAGCAAAGAAACAACGACGGGGGGCTACATGTTGTGGTGGTGGTGGTGGTGGTGGTAATGGTGCTAAATGCTTTGTGTTTCGTTTAAGGAATCGAAGGAGAAAAAAAGTTCCGAATGAAGAGCCATCTACCACCACAAACCCCCGTTGTCACCTTACCGAGAACCGACAAACAACATCGACCAACGCGTCATCCTTATGGCGCATCTAGTTAACGGCGGCCTCTGTGTTGTAGAAGGGTACTTCCCCCACGACGTACGCTACGCTTTGTTTGTGCTTCGAAACTACGTCATCAGCTGGTAACCGTAGTCTGCGCCGCATCCCATCCCTGCCACCACTACGTGCTTGTTTTGCCACTGGTGCGCCATATCAGCCCGTTATCGCTGTCGCGTTGGCCATCGTATCTAATCAAACCTGTTTGTGATGCGTCGCCAACTCGGTTTTCGTCGCCGTCGTTGTTCCTATCTCCCGTTTCTATGTGGACTTGTGTGGACGTACGTGTTTCTATTAGATCGATGTTTAAGTTCACAGGGAAGGGACTTTTAGCGGATTACTTCGTTTCCTCCAATCGTAGTAGTCGTTCTCATCACGTCAGACGTGTATTTTTTCCGCAACAAAGTAGCCCTCTGTCCAGTCACGATTCTGTGTGTATGTGTGTGTGTGTGGGGTAGTGTTTATTTTTTATTCCACACTGGTGGGCTACTGCTTGCTCGTGATACTCTTTTTCGTGTTCAGTAAAAACCGTCCATGCTCCGCCTTTGCCATCTCCACGATCCTTGTGGCTGTCTGTTGTTTGTATTGCTATTGCCGTTTTCTCTTCATTTTTATTATTATTATTTTGCAACATGCACACGCGCGCTAACTTTCGTGGCCTTGTGACGGTACCTTCTTCACTTCCACCACCAGCCCGCTCCATCGCACAGATACCGATGGAGGACCGATAGCATTGGCACTAGAGTTGGAAGATGTAGGAAAGGGCAGGTTGCGGCAATGGCACACACTGGCCACGACGTCTCGAGGGTCAAATCTTCGTCTCAAACAGCAGCAAGTTCAGTTGCAATGAATCAAGTTTCCTGTCCGTTTTGTTGTTGTCCGCAGGCTATTTGACGGACTAAATGTGCTGTTGGGTAGGAGTTTTGTTTAAATTGTCGAATGCGAACGAATAACTGGAATTGAATGAATCATTTAAAGTGAACGGTGACGCATCTGAAAAGCGAATCGACGAATAGTATTGACAATAACTTTTGGGGTATGAATGGGCAGTAACGAGTTACACTTGATGACGCTTCACTGGGCCTTAACTTAATTTAAGTTAACTTTTGCTACTTACGATCAGAATGTTTGTTAGTATGTCCACTACAGCTATATACATTGTAACATATTGACAGAAAATATTACAATGGGTGGTGCACATAAACACACGACGTCAGTAAGGCGACTCAAAAATATTCTCGATCGTGTTACTAAAATAGTCCAAGCATATCAAACCCTCGAGGATTGTACACAACAACGACAACAACTTACCCATGCCCAGCACGCGCAGCACATCATCCATTACGTGCCTCTCCCTGGTCGGTTGTACTCGAATCGCGAGTTGCTGAAAACAGTAAAGCGTTCATGGTGGTTTGCTGCTTTTTTTTCAGTGTGTACATCTAGTTTAGGCTATGTTTAGCGCTGCTCTCACACACCACTACGCCACGAGGCTGACGCGAAATTGTTGTTTTTTGGCGTTGGCCGACGACGACAGCGCAAAGTCGTCGTCGCAGGTTGTGCAATCATGGGCCACGGGTTCGCTTGAAAATCCGCGATCAAGCGCAAAAACGCGGCTGAATCGTCTAGTGTACGCTACCTACGTAGCCGACGAGTTTCTGTGTGTATTGGTGTGCGGCATAAATTTTGTTTTTAATCATCATGTTTGTCGCTTTTATTTGGTTCTTCTTCTCTCGTTTATCGTACCCTTGGGGCTACCTTTCCTGAAAAATATCGATGTTCATTGGGTAAAGATAATCTTGGGTTGGTGTTTTTTATGATGATAAAAGAGGTTATCTGTTGGAAAAGAAATGGTTGGACGTTCCGCTGACATCACGTCCGTGGTTGATGCAATAATCCAAAGTTTAATCACCGATGGTGTTTTTAACGAGAAAACAAAAATTCCGATGAATTTGCTTCAAGAGATGATGATATAAACTGTCGCTTCAAAAAGAGTTCAAACTCAATTTCTCGTCCTTATTACGATTTTTTATTATTATACTTAAACCCTCAATCCACATCGTACCAGCTTTGCATGAGGTCCCTCAAACGGTACAACCGAGGCCTTGGTAGCGGACGATCAACTTACATGACGGCGGGGGTCGTTTATCGCGGGGGGAGGGCTCACAACACAGAAGGAGGAAGTTCGCCAGAGGAGGGAATTAAGGATGCCTCCGCAGGGCAACAACTAAGCCATTTTTTCCCAACTACGTTTCTCACACCCGGGCCCATCTCGTGTGATTCTCTCGTTCCGTTGGCCAAAAACCTCCTGCAGCGGGACGAAAAACAGATGGAAACGGAACTCTGGCAGAGTGCACAGTCCTTAACCCACCCGAACGACGACCTGGAAACCCCTTGAGACACAGAGTGTACCCAAACGGATGAAAAAACCCACAACACAACATGCACACGAACACACAAATACCCAACCCAATGAAAGGGTTCGTAAACGACTTTCCTTCCTTTCTCGCGATCTCGTTCAATCTTTCGCTCGCTTTCCCAGGCACACACAACCACCATATTTCATCCCATCCATCCATTAGTCAACCCTGGCTCCTAGTGCTTCTTGTTTGCCGTTCGGCGTCCGTATCGGCTCTCGGGGTCCTTGGCCATTTTCAATGTTATAACCATCGATGGTGTGGTAGGAAAGGGAAGAGACAATGAAATTAAGCCGCACATACACACACACACACACACTTGTATGCTCGGGGCAACCTTTGGAATGCCCTCTTGCCTACTTCACCTTGCCGAATGGATGAAGTAAAAGATCATCCTGGAGGGTTTCTCGAGACAGACGTGTGTTCCGTTGTTGATGTGCGATGGGGGATTAATGAAACATTTTATGACTCACTGGTGCAGGCGTTTGCTTTGCAGGTCGAAAGACGGAGGCGCAGGACAAGAAAAGAAAACCGAGCAGCTGCTTGCTGCCACAACTACCACGCGAATACGGCTCAGCAGCAACATCGATGGAACTATAGGAGCATAACGTGTGAGGGGCGAGCTTTTTTTTTGCTCTGAAACATAGAACACGATCTCTAGTGTAGTAGAAAAGGGTTCTGTCTTGACCTCTCCTTTGAAGGTGGGGGAAGAGAAAAAGTTCGGTAGCTTGTTGTGTTGTGCTGTGCTGCAATACAACTCTCTCTATTGTGAAACATATTCTCTCGGTTAGTCTCGTTGATTTCTCTCACCCTCACAGTTTTTTCATGCTTTTTTCACATATCCCACAGAGGCAATCATAAAGGAATGCCGTCTTGTGCGGACAGCTTCTCAACAAGATGTGTTGCAAAAGTTGGAGTGGAAAAGGTTGTACCCGAAGGGATGTGTTTAGTTTTGATTAATCGAAATAGCATGACGAACAAATTTTATTTCACCGAAATTCCTTTTTGTCCTCTTCAGTGAAAGGCTCGCCGTTTCCTCTTGTTTGGATCAAAACCGAGAGACAATCCAAGCAAACCTGGCGAGAAGAAGAGTGTGTCGGAGTAGTATGTTTTCCAGCATGATATGTTGCGTTGCATGCATACATTCGCGAGGGAGCGAGAAATCCGTTTTGAAATTCTATGCTGAGATGAAATGAGATACGAAGAGACGAAATACGCTACTTCCTCTCCCTTTTTCAAGAAGAGCACGCTATCCTGTTCAGCTGAAGGCAACATATGTATGCAACGGCAGAAGCTGACCCGTTCACGCTCTCTCGCCACATCCGTCGTCGTCGTGTGGCGATTGTTTGTTTTTCTACTTCTCCCCTTTCACCCAAACGCCACCACCACCAGCCTCAGTCAGACACATCTTGACCCCGACATGGACACGCTGTGTGGTGGTGTAGAAAGGATTCACCGCGGTTCAGCATTAATGTACACTCCACCACCAGCAGCAGCAGCAGCAGCAGCTCCATTTTCCTACCAACGGGTGTTCGTTCGATTGCTTTCAATTCTTGAATTTTCCTTCGCCCGCACACACGAGTACAGTTGCAAAAGCGGGTGGCGCTCTTCCGCCGTAGCCATGCCGCCATGGAACCGAGGGAGTTCCTCCTCCTCTTGTTCTCATGTGTTCCTGCCCTACCCCCCGGTTGCTGACCGTTACGAAGAGGCCAATTGTGGCCGTCGTATGTAGAATATGTATAAGCTTACCATTCACCACATACCCGCTCGGCAAGAACCCCTCTATCCCTTCGAGTCGCAAGAAGGGGAAGGGAGAGTGCAAACGGAAACACGCCCCCCTCGTACGCGTTTAGTTGAATGACCTCAAACGGTCGACGTTGCGCGCGGGTGGCGGCGGGGGTACGGATACCACGGACGAACGGCACAAGAATCCCTCCGTCCCTCACTTTCTCTCTCCACGGTTTCCACGCGTTTTATGTCCTCCCTTCGGTTCTTCCCGATCTCTCCTCCTCCTCCTCCTCCTCCCGCGGGCACCTTGCTGAAGGCTGACCGGATCTTTTTTCATAGCTTTTTTTTTTCTTAGTTCAGAAGTTGCCTTTTTAAAAACCCCATCCATCCATCTTCTATGTCTTCTGGTTTGGCTGTCAACGGCATCACCACCGATTACCCCACACTAGTCTCCTATGTACGTTCAAACGGTCACATTTCGATAGTCTCCTAGAACGCGGGGCCGTTCCGTTTGCCTTTTACGGTGGTGTGAGTTTTGTCACGCGGGGTCGGTCAAAACTGGAACAGTATTTTTGTGGTAATTTAAACTCAACACAACACCACCCTGTGAGCACGAATGCGACCCAGAAGGGTTTGTACTGTGACCCACAAACTGAGTAAGTGTGAGTCATACAACGGTGGGTAATTAAATTCACATTTAAAATAGACAGAAATCAATTAGAATCAGTATACAATGCCGACATTGGTTTTTGTGGCTCGTTAGTGTTCAAATTAATATTCAAATTTTGACCACTGAATTCTCATCGCGGCAGAGACCCCACAGTTCAACCGGGTTAAACATTCCACCGGCCTGTCACTTTGCTCGTCAAGGTTTGAAGATTCTTCCATTTTTTTTAAAAGTCGTCCATGGATGGCACTGCGTCGCTTTCGAAATCCGACACGCATTTTCCGACCACCTTTCCCCCTATCCCCGCCAGTGGCGACGACTCCCACGAGAAGAAAACCAAGCAAGGGGTCGCTTTTCAACCCCCTGCTGCCATGTTGCGGCGCCGTTTGTATGCCGAGCAACCACATTGGTCTGCGTCAGTGTGCATGCATCGGCGGTAGGAGATAAAGCGGACGCGCGAGGTTGGGGTTGATAAGTTGTTGCTCCAGATTGCCGCCAAGTGGGAAACAAAACTAAAGTGCCCGCCGTAATTGTATTTCTCCTTCATCCTTTTTTTTTTTCCCCTTCCCGACGATTCTGCTCGCGAGCGAAGAATGACCAGTGGCCAGTTTTAAGAGGAGGCCAGTTTTGGATGAGATCTTTCCAGTGATCGACCCCTTTCTACTCGATCTGCAATTTCCTGTTACATTTATTCGTGTTTTCAGGCATAATGTTTTCATTAACGTTGGAGTTTAATGGGTTATCTTTCTCTGAATAGCCGCAAATAATCACAGCGAAAGTGTAGTTTCTTGGTTTTTCATCTTTTTTATTTTTTTTTTTGCAGACTTCGATTGATCTCATCAATCGAAGCTTTTCAGAGACACCAAGTACAATGGTTTACAAAACAATAAAAGGGAAAATAATTTGCTAATGAAGGAAATATTGACAACTCGAGAGAAAGGCAACAAAAATGGAAGCATTAAAACAAAACGAGACGGTTCAACAGGTACAATTATTACCGAAAGTCGAACAAAAAATAATGCTATTCTCCTTCAACTGTGCTTGTGGGATTTTTGAAGAAGATAAACCGCTTAACGGATTCGTGAACGACGTTCACCTGAAGGTTGGAAGCTATCGTCTTTTTCGTTGGCGCAAAATTTGGAACTCCATCAAAAGAAACAATGAAAACAAATCGAAAGCAACACGCGCTGTAAGATTAAAAACTATTTGGCTAAAATGGTGAGTAGAAATGGGGCGCAATGCACAAAAAAATGAAGAAAAATTGGAACACAATAAGAGTAATTAAGAGATGAAATTGGAATAGACTGCACATACACCAGTATTTGGTTTTTCTTTTCGTTCACGTTTTTTTCCAAACGCGAAACACAGCAGCGTCCGTTAGGTTTTTTTTCTGTTTATTACAGCCAAAAGGCGATCATACATACTCTCCGTAGTTCGATACCACCCACTATTTGCGTCACTGAAATGTTGAACAACGTTTCAGCGAACGTGCGCAAATTTCATGTGCCTTTGCAAAACTGTTTCGCCTCATTCTGGCTCGGAGGAAAAATGTGAATTTGCTCGCAATTGAAACGACGACCACCCAGCCTCTTCCTATGCTTCGAATGTGGAAGGTGCATACTGTTGACATTAAACTGTAAAGGGTAAAACAGACGAAAGGGAGGGGAGATTCCTACACATCCATCGCCAAAACTAGGTCGATAGCTCTTAACGTCTTCATCCTTATTATCATCCTGAGCTGCGTCGTTCTCATCATGTGTCCTCTCTTTTTTTTCTCTCTGTCACTTTTCTTTCGCAATACTCAGGACGAACAGATGTGTTGTTTTGTTCGCAATTCGCAGTTATGTTTTTTCAACGTTATCACTATCACATCATATGTCTGCGATACAGGTCTTAACATTTGGTTTCAGTCGATTATCTTTTTTCCTGATGATTATTGTACGGTTTATGGTTATATTCATTGGAGTAGGATTTTTTTGTTTTGTTTTGTCATTTTGTTTTTTTTTCTCATAGGTTTCATTAAATAAATATGAGAGAAATTTAAAATCTCATCGTCACGTTATCGATTGGTTATATGTAGTAAACATGAACTCAGTTTCTTGGGTCTTTTACTAAACATGTTTCTTTTTTTATTTCCTTCCAGGTACGTTGATGGTGATAACATCATGTAAAGGTTCCGTAGATGGATAATTTCAGCCGTTTCTGCCGATGGTAAAGGTAACCGAAAGGGTTTTGATTTCTATCGGGAGAATCCCTAAATAACGCAAAACTAACACATCCAAGGGCGGATGCACAAAATGAAGGTTCAGGTGAAACATACGAGAGTTAAGAATTCCTTCTCTTACGGCTCCAAATCGCAATCGATCGTACCCGATCCTCCATGCACCATTCGCAAGAAGATGACTTGCCAGCGCGATCCCAGGATGCATGTGGTGGTGCATCGTGATTGAATGTGGCCTCCGATTTGCAGCACTTTTACGCCCCAATATGCAATTGCATGCACACGCGCGAAGGCAGCGCATTTTATTGAAGAAGACCCAGAGAACAACCCACCAGCGGGGACCATCACGCTTCCATATTCGATGTTCTCAAGGTCATTGGCCCTTCAAGGTGTTGGCGTGCGCGGGACGCCGCGGTTGGTTCTTGGGACCTTCCTGGCTGCACGAGAAAAGGTGCTAGTGCATTATTATTGCAGTTCTTGCCAAGACACGGTGCAGCTTGCGAAGGAGAACCAGCGCTAGGAAGTGTTCTTATTTTCGCTGTGCTTTGCTGGCGCACGGACGACGTTGGTCAGCAGAATTAGAACGAAGGTCTAGTCCTCCTCCGGCACAACCCTCCTGCGTCGTCACGCTCCGGAGGAATGCATTACCGTGTTGCACAAAGAGCATCGAAAAAAGCGGCGAAACCCGTCGAAAGTTCAAGGTGTGGGCCCTGCCTGGGTTTGCATTGATGGTGTGGTCTTTCGGAGTCGGTGTGGAGTTGTATGCACCACTCGGCGTAAGCATAGAATGCCTTTTCCCGTAGCGGTTTGTGTGCGTTCGGTATCACCCTCGTTCTTTCTAGTATTGGGGAAAGATCGCGTGATGCAAGTTGTTGAAGAAGGGTGGGTTGGCCATTTAGTATCGATGTGTTTTGAATTGAAACTGAATTTTTGAAAAGTACCATCTTTAAAAGTTTGGTTTTATTAAAGTGTAAAAATACCTTACGATAATTTTTTTTATCACATTGACTAGTTTTATGTTTAAGTATGAATTTGCCACAGAAGGTACCCCAATATTATGAACGACCCCTTTTTTTCTGGCCAAAAGATTGTGAAACATCTTTTCCAATGTTAAATTAAATCGCAACAGAAGAGAGACTACCCGACAAGGAAACAGTTTTGTTTTTCCTGGTTCACAACGAACAAAAGTCAAAAGGGAAAAATCCATCAAAAAGAGTCCACGGAAGCAGCTGAAAGCCAACAACCAGCGTCACACATTTGCACCGGCGCGCACGTTCCTTCAACAACCGGGGCCTTCCCCATTTCCGTGGGAAAACTGAACAAAAGCGAAAACAGCTCTCATTCCAAACATAAGGGCCGGAGGGGAGGGGGGACAGGTGGCCCAAAGGCGGCGCCCGGGTCTCGACGTCTGCCAATCGAGACACTACTACACTACGTGTTGTGTGGTGAGGGGAGGAAGTGAAATAGTACCCCTGCACCCTCGCCGTCCGTCACTTGTAAACAAGTGTGTCCCTTTTCTCGGAACACTTCAAGGATGTGTTTGCCTCACCGGTCACCGCCTCGTCTAACTTGGCTCCGGGCTTATTGGGCACCCCCAGCGGCGCTATACACGTCACTTCATTCCCGGTGGGAGTCGATCGGGTTGAGCGTGCAATCCGTAGGCTCAAGATGTCTTTTGCACCGGGCCCGGATGGTATCCCGGCCTGTGTCCTTAAACGCTGCAATACTTATCTGGCGCCTATACTAAGCTCCCTTTTCGAGCGTTCGCTTACCAGTGGTGTTTTCCCTCAGATTTGGAAAACTTCATGGATTCGCCCCATCCATAAAAAAGGGGACAGATCCTCAGTCAGTAATTATCGCGGCATCTCACTGCTTTGCGCATGTAGCAAAGTGTTCGAATCGGTGATCAATCCATCGTTACTATTTTATTTTCGCTCTGAGTTAAGCAATCAACAACACGGGTTCATTCCTGGCAGATCCACCACGACTAACCTGGTTGATTTTGTATCGACTGTCAGTGTCAACCTTGATAAGGGCTTCCAAGTGGACGCGGTCTTCACCGACTTCAAGGCAGCTTTTGATCGAGTCTGTCATAGTCTGCTTTTGGCCAAGCTCCTTAAACTGGGCTTCTCTGAGCTGATCACCTCGTGGTTCGCCTCCTTTCTCTCTTCCCGCTCCTGTCGGGTGAAAGTTAGAGATTGCTTTTCCGACCCTTTCTCCTGCCCTTCCGGTGTTCCGCAGGGGAGTGTCCTTAGTCCTCTCCTCTTCCTCATTTATGTGAATGACATCAGCTATGTACTGCCACCCTCGTCTCATCTCTTGTTCGCTGATGACCTTAAAATCTTCCTCCCCATTCATAATCCCTCTGATTGCCTAGTATTACAATCCCTCCTGAACCTCCTCTTGGATTGGTGCTCCGCAAATTTCCTCACCCTATGCCTTCCCAAGTGTTCCACTATTTCCTTTACTCGTTCCCACAATCCTATCCTTTTTTCCTACTCTCTTGAAGGCACTTCCCTCGGTCGCGTCGATTCTATCCGCGACCTCGGAGTGACCCTGGATTCAGGTCTTACCTTCAATAATCACTTAGATGCTATTATTGCTAAGTCTTATAAAATGCTTGGTCTCCTGCGTAAATATGCAGCTGATTTCTCAGACCCGATTTGCCTTAAAGCTCTCTACAATAGCTTAGTTCGCTCTATCTTAGAGTATGGTAGCGTGGTCTGGTGCCCTTCAGGTTCTGGTTGGATCGCTAGGCTCGAGGGTGTCCAGCGTAGCTTCACGCGATTCGCCCTGTACCGCCATCCTAATCTCTCGGGCACGAGGCCTGATTACCAGGCTCGTTGCCAACTTCTCGGTATCGAGACCCTGGAATCTAGACGCAACAATGCTCAATCCCTGTTCGTTGCTGGCTTATTGCTGGGTGAGATTGACTGCGCCTCCCTTCTTTCCCAAATACCTATCTATGCCCCTTCCCGAATCCTCCGCCCCCGCCCCCTTCTTGCCGTCCCTAGTCGTCGCACTCGTCTTGGCCAGGACGACCCGCTTGTAGCCGCTGTTAGTCGCTTCAATGAGCATTTTGAGTGGTTCGATTTCTCCTCCCTATCATCTCTCCGATCCCATCTGCGCTCCTCTTCGCCTTAGATTTTCCCTCTACCCCATCTCCATGCTCGTCTTTGTCCCTTTTCTCCACCAGTTCTCTTTAGTTTTTTGTTTTTGTATTAGTTAAGGTTAGTTAATAAGTCGCGAAAGATTGTTAAGCCTTTAAGGTGGACAATGTGCATTAATAAAAATAACAAACAAATAACAAATAACAAACAAAACAGTAATTAATAAAACCCCCAGTCTGTGATAAAAGAGAAGCGCCCTCCCCCCTCCCCCTGTCGGGTAGTGGAAAGTGGGAGATGAATGATGAGAATTGCCCATCGGCAGCAGAAAGGTTTGGTGCAACAAAAAGTAGGTTATCGGTTTGGGCGGTGGTGTGACCCCGTCCCCCCGTCTACTTACTGCGCTCTGCTTGCGAGTAAAAATTGCGAAAGAAGGTCGCGGCGTCAATAAGGCAAGACAACAAACAACAAGTTCGTCATCAAAAGCGTATTAGCTTTTTATGTGCGAAATACTACTTGTACCTTTTTATTTTAAATTATTCTAGTTTCCAAAGCGAATATTTTCGCTCTTTCACAATCAAGGTCTGTAGAGTTTCATCTTATCATTTTCTTTTCCACTCCATATTTCTAGGAAAATGTGATTTGCTTCACGAAACAAATTCTGGGAAAAACATCGCAAAAAAGCAAAGTTGAAAAAATAAGGATGCGAGACAACCATTCGTCCGAAATCAATTTACAACATTGGATTTTTATGTTGCGAGGCTGACATTTTGATTTGTTTTGTCTTTTGCGACCCTGAAGCGTTGGGGCGTGTGCCTACTCCAAGGTACTCCAAGGACGTCGTAGAACAAAAGAGGAGAGGATGTATGTGTGCCCTGAACACAACACCTCGCGAGCTGGCGTGTAGCCGGGGTTCAGGGCCAAAATTAGCTTTCTTGGCAATCGAATCAGTGTGCACATTATCTCACTTCACGCTGGCTCTCTGTTTCGCCGAATATTTGAGACGCTGACTTTGACGTAAGCGTCGTATTCATTTATTTGTTTGACGAAAAGCTTTGCCAAGGACAAACTGATAGAGGAAAACGCAAAAGTGCTCATTTCGCGCTTCCTTGTATCAGTTCCAGTTGTTTCAATACGAATCTTTTAGATGCGATGTTCATCTTAATGATTCCAGAAAATATTATACATGAGTTAATCCATTATGAAGAGCAATGTTTGTTTTTATTTAATCTAAAACAATATATATTGACACAAATTGTTCTAGGCTTACTTTTTTCCTCCTTTTCCTCCTTTCACTTACGTATGCTTTCGTTTGTAAAAAAATGGAACTTCTGGTTGTAGAAAATCACTTCCCAGCGGAAGAGCGCATTAATTTTCGCACGATTGCTTTGGATGGTCCAGCAACTTTTTGTAACGCTTCCTGATGGTCATTTTGTGATGTCTTTCAGAGATAAAAATCGCTACCTTTTCTCCAGTTTTATATGACCTCGTCCATCGTGTGTATGTTTTTTCATACACGCAATCCCTTTATCCCGCGGCGTATCACTTTTCTCGTTTTCGGTTTAATTTTCCTGTATTCCTCTTTGATTTCCTTCGATATATACTCCGTAGAGTGAGACTTTGTTCTACTGGTTTAAAGCAAAAATCGTTTCCGTTGCACACTTTCCTCCTTTTTCCTAAATTTTAAAGCATCTAAAGTTTTTCCAAACATGTTCCTCCATCTGCTTTTTTATTGCTTTCTATCTACCAGAATGTTTTCCTCTGCTTATTTCTCTACCGCACATGCGTTACGAGAACTGCATTTCCAAGAGATATGCATCTCAAGACGTCCGGGAAGAGTGTGTAAGCTTTGCCCGTTTCCTTAATACCAAAGTAAAAATCGTATTTCATCTCTGCGGCCCGACAGATGGATAAAGTAACACAAGCTTCCTCCCTGGCTGGCCATTGTTGCTGTCCCCTCTTATTGGATAACATCAGGGTATGTGTTGATGCACATGATGTTGCAGAAGAATGCACTCAAGAGGCACGGTGCAAACTCACACACTTGCATCATCATAGTGGCAGACGTATTATTATGGATTATAAATCACCTACGCCCAGAGCATAAAGCTGGTGTGGTGGTGTGTGGACCCTTAAGAAAACCATCGAGGTGCAATTCCCGGGGTCGTCCCCGTGAAGTTTATTTCGGTATCTTAAAAAAAATAACGCTTACATGCTGTGCGCCGCTTTTTTCGTAGCTTTCTGATTGTAATTAATATAATAACATGCCTTACATTGATGATTCAGAAGACTTGAATTTTGGTAAAAGTCCTACAATAGTGTTTATTGATAAATATTTATACAAATCCAAACATACTTGGACACAAACGAAAGTTATTTCAAGACGGAACAAAATGTACGCTCGCTTTTGGATGAAGGTAAACTTCGGGGAAAGCAATGACGTCATTGTTGCAACATAAACAGCACCACAATGATGTCTGGAGCGTATTTTTATGCTGGGCCATTGTATGCCGCCCATTTTGGCGTGGGACTTTTGCATGACTCATACGGAAATGGCACGGCAAGAGTCATATATCAGCGCGGAGCAAGCGTTGGTGAACTTGTTTGAGTTTACTTTTCGTATCGCCCAACTTACCTTCCCCGCGTGTGTCTTTACCCTCGAGCAGCATCGGCTGATAAGGACAGGGAAAACATTATGTGCCGCCCGTGAGTCACGTTTATGTGTGTGTATAATGATTGGGTTTAGGGTACCTTGGTTTTTCCGTATGAAAAGACGAGAGGTGGTCATGCACAACTTATTTATTAATTCCTTAACTTTTTTTTAGCTTTCGGATCCTGAATGTATTTTCTTTCTCTAGCAATGCGTGTTGTGTGGGAAACCCACCACTGCGAAGGGTTCACTTTTTAACGCTACTAGAGCCCATAAGGAAGTGATGATGATTCCCTGTTTTGTTGTACCCATTCTCATTTGTTGTCTGCAGCGCGTTTAAGCGTGAAAAACGTTATGAACGAAGCGTTAATAAACATTAGCATCAACAGAAAAAACCTCCACTCACGCACGGAATCGGCGCTAGTTATTATGCGCACGACGCCTACCCACAGTGTTTTGGAGTGAAGTCACTGGCGCATGTTGGCTTCTTTCGTTTTTGATCAAGCGATGTGTTTTCCCTGTGGTTATTTAGGGGGATCGAGCGTGCGTGAAAATGCATGTGAGGGTGGGGCGAGCTACCAGTAGCGTCAATGTTACGTAATATCCTTCCTACGATCGCACATCCGTATGCGTGGTCTCATGTTTGGACATGTCTTTTTGGTGCGCATGTGTGTTGCACTTTTGTAGTGAACAGTGCAGTGTTTACGCATGAGGGCATAATTGCACTCGAAAGATTTTTTGATATAATTACAATTAATATTACTCTATTGCAATTTTATAGACCCGGTGTTGCCATAGCATTTTGTTAAATAATAAATCAGCTAGGAAAAAAGAAAATATTCTTTTCGAATTTTTAAATTCACACATCTTTGCGTTATACTCCACCGTGCAAAATGTACATTTAGTTCTCTTACTTCCATATAATTCCTGACATGTCATAAGGGTGCCACAAAGTAAAGGCAAAAAAACACTTTGAAATAAAATCACACATGCGAAACATTAACACATTACCTCCTACCCCCAATCGTCGAAACATTCGCGAGACGAAAAATAGTATTCCATTGCGGAATTGCTGGAAACTTTCGTACGGAACAAGGAAATTCAATGTAGGGCCTCTTGCCATGAATTTCCTTTCCGCGCTGTGTGTGTGCTGGTATTTGCTTTGAAAGTTTGCCGCCTCCTCATCCCGATGGAAAGTAGCACCGCCTGACAGACAGAGTCCATTGGTTAGTTGCTGTTCCTACTAGCTGTATTTTGTAACTGATTGCGGAATTATTTCCTTATCACCCAAAGACGTGCCACGCGCACAAAACTTATGAAGCAATTATAATAGGTTTTATTGTTCGAATGTTATGATTCTTCATTAGTGCTTGTTCGCGATTTTATAGATTGATGAATATAAATCATCTTGTTGGCCCCAGTCATAACAACCTACAATAACAACTAACATAGCGCTAACATTTTACTTAAGATGTTTTGGAAGAAAATGGTCTGTGGCCAACAGTTCGAAAATAATTTAATGTATTTTACTACTTTCTTTGTTATTTCTATCTATTTTAAACCACATAAAGTAGTAGCGAACAAGGGGGGCTCTTTTAAGGGACTGCAAAATTGTTACATTTTAAAGTGTTTGTCAAAGAGCGCGTGCGGGAGAAAAGGCCGGCCCACTAATAGGGGGAAGGTAGGGAGGTTATGGTGAAACGAAAAGTAGGTTAGGTGCATTTTTGTTGCTGTCGCTTTTTTTTTCTTTTCTTTCAATCGTCCGTTTTCCTGACCTCATTCGTTTGATTTTCTGCTCAAATGCTCTCGCTCTCGGTGTCTGTGATGCTGCTCCACCGCCCATCGTTGAACAAACAACCTGTGCACTCTCAGGCACAGACGGCACACACGGCCACAAATACACCCCGAACCTTCGCCACCAACACAAATGTCCCAATGTTTAGGGCCCGCGTTTGTGCTACGGTGGGGAATCATGCAAACGGACAGTGTGGCGGAATAGCGGGTTATGCTGTCTCACCTAACAGATAAGCTTTGCCATTGCGCTTTGACGAAGCCATTCATGTAATGGTTCAAATAAAGAAATCTCGTTGAATTATTTAAAAACACATCTCAAATCTTATTTTATGTTATCCAAAGAAATAACTCTATACCTTTCTTATTTTCTTGCAGATCCAAAATCAAACAAGTACACGTGACACGACCAAACTCGGGTCTTAACTCTTTCGCCAACGTCCTTCGGATTCTGTGCGGCAGAGATGTAAGTAAAGGTGCGTGGCTTCCAGCCAACCATGTACATATATTCTCATGCACCCCCCGTCTCTCTAATCCATAGTACAACTTTCAGTGGAAAGAAGGCGCAACAGCCAGCCTACTAAAACGATAGAGGAAAAGGAAAAGGTTGCCAACCAACACTCCGTACTGTGCACACCAACGGAAAAAGGTAGATGCAGAATCACCTTCATCTGTAGCAACGATTTTGGAGCGCGGGACCCATTTCGTCAGCTGGACACGAAGAAACCGTGCAAGCGAGCGGCATTCTAAGTGCGTTCGATTTGTCTAAGACTAATCGCTGATAAAATCCTCGAGTGGAAAGGTGACTTGTTGTGCTGTGCGTGTGGGTCAATGTTGCGCGAATAAAATCGTGTCGGACAGAGAGAAATAGGAGGATAGTCAAGATTGCGAAGTAGTCGCGGAGTTTGCCAGAGAAAAGTGATTGGATTGTCGAAAGCATACCACCTTTCCCATCCAAGTAACCATTTCACAGTAAGTGAAAGGAAAAGAAGAAACCCAAGAGAAACAAACGGACCGAATCCAATACGTGCGTTAGTTTTGCCCCGAGTGTGTGCGGTTTGGGTGTATAGTAACTAGTTCTTTAAAAACCGGGTTCGTGCAGAGGCCAAAATTGCGCTACTAATTATCAACGGACGTCGGAGAAGTTGCTAGCGTGTGGGGAGAGAGCTCTGACAACGCAGAGATCGCGTGTGTGTGTGTAGGAAGCAGCGGAGCACAGGAAAAAGCGTGTGAGGACGATGGAACCAGAATCAAATACGATGCCACGGTGTAGATCCGGATGTGGATTTTACGGTAACCCATCACAAGATGGACTATGTTCTGTCTGTTACAAAGTAAGTAAAAGGCCATCACTATCTCATCGCCGGGAGCACAGAAACTTATGGTAATATTTCCGTTTTCAACTAACTAGGACTTCCTGAGAAAGAAGCAACAGCCGCCGGTCAGCAGTACGCCTTCCAGCAACAATGGACCTCAACCACCTGCATCCGGCCAGTCGGTGACGACTTCCTCAGTCAGTCTCCGTTCGGTCGTCGTGACACCGCAGAGCTTTGCCAACAGCATCAGCAACGTCGCCAGCAACAGCACAACAACCACAGCCTCCTCTCCGTCAGCAACGTCGTCGTCGCCGGCGCCGTCAACCTGCGCCGCCGCCGCCAACAATCCGGCAGTCGCCGTCACCAACACAGCACAACCGACAGTGCACAGTGCCCTCTTTTGCTCGGATAAAGATGTAAGTAGCCGGGATGTTTCGCAAGAGCGTTACGCTGCTTCATGTTTTGGGTCGCTACTTTCCAAGGTGGAAAACGAGAACCTTAGCGAAAGGGAGACTCATCTCGCCCGGATTTATCACGAAGACGATGAAGAGGAAGATGATGATGAAGGCGAGGAAGAATTTTACGGTGATGAAGAAGACGAAGTGGAGATAAATGATGGTTCTAGCGCAATCGAAATCGATACTAGGATAGAGATGGTAGGAGAAACGGTCGATGAGCATTCGTACCAATTTTTGTACGATGACGATGAGCTGCATACTGCTCCCAGCGACACCGATTCGGACATTATCGTTGAAGTTGTCGTTGATGATAAATCGGATGAAACCACCGAAGCTTGCGGCAGTCCTGGTGCAACTTCGAATCTTCCCTTCTCCACGGAGGGTACATCCTTTGAAGCCAAAAACGTGCTAACATCGCTTACAGCTACCGAGCCGGCGAACAGTAGTGGGGCTTCAAACACGAGGAAGAGAGTAACGCCTATTTTAGATGTTTAAATGTAGCAATTTTGTTTTGTGTACAGCAAGTTGTTTCATGGTTATTAACATTCCCATCAATGATTGCTCTGGCATATGATGGTTTTCGAATCCTGCTTTCAGAGCATTTATAAAAGCTCTCTTAAAATTCTAATGATAATGACACAATCAGCTAGTCGGGCTCCTTGGATGCACTTGCACAAGATTAATATATGAACTTCGCTTTGCAAAAAAGCTTTCCTTTTACATTTGATCTACAATTCACGTTTTCCCGTCTCTTCTTACTCCACAGAAACTTAATACCGATGACAGTGGTAGCCTTGGCGGGCATAGTAATAGCAGCTCCATAGCCGATAACGACGAAAAAGATGGTGATAAAGATGATTCGAAGAAGAAGAAGAACCGTTGTGCAACTTGCCGCAAGAAAGTGGGACTCACCGGTAAGTATGGAGGGGTATCGGTGCGTAAAAGTGGGTTGAGTTTGTTTTTCTTTCGTTGTATTGCCCTGCCTACAACCATGCACGGACAAGCGAAAATACTTCCAAAAATATTGACTGTGACTTAATATATATTTGCCGGTAACACCGCTAACCTGCACATCTTTCTCGTTTGGTTCACCATAGGTTTCGAGTGCCGGTGTGGAGGATTATTCTGCGCGATACATCGGTACAGCGACAAGCACGAATGCTCGTTCGATTACCGGGAACTCGGTGCCGCTGAAATTAGACGTAATAATCCCGTCGTGGTTGGCGAAAAGATTCAGAAAATTTGAACACCACCCTTCGTGCCATCGAATTCTAACAGTTCACATACAGTGCAGGAGCAGCAGCAGCAGCAGCAGCATCAGCAGTTGCAGCAGCCACCAACATCGTCGCAATCACCAACACCACCACCACCACTTCCACCGCCAATGCCAACGCCAACGCCACCGCCACCACTCAGCAAGCGAAATGATATAGTTGTTGTTGAAGTGTCCGGGTAAATCAAGAGGACCCACTCCAACTTTGGTCTTGATACACCGTTTTCGACTTTAGTGACCCCCTCCTCAGTCCAGCATTCTTCTATGTTTTAGGAGGAGGGTAGACAAAACGGATCGTATGGTCGAAATTATTCCGTAGCAAAACGAGCTCACACTTTCGTCACACGTGCTACTGCATCACGTTCCGCGCTGCTCCATTCGTGTTATCAAAAGCCCTTGCTCTCACCATTTCCACCTCTTTCTCGTGCTTTTTTCTTTCAATTACCCTGTACGCTGTGTATTATTGTTGCGCCCGTGCAAAATATTATTTCATATTTGACTCACTCACACGGAGCACCAGAAATGCAGCTAACGATAGCGATAGGAAGAATGAAAGAGAGGGAAGGAAAGAGATGGTGAAAAAGTATGCAAAAGAAGAGGAACAGTTTAACGATAAGAGAGGCTTAGGCCATTACACCTGACAGAGCATAACTACTAGGATGGTGTGTCGGCTCTGTGGACCCAAATGTCCGTTCGAAATTCGCCGGTAGTAGCCCAACTGTCCAGTGGCATGGACCGAAAGAACGAGAGGTAACTACGAAACTAAATCACAACATATGCAAATGATCAGTACGGAAAGCAATAATCCAACATACAACACACTCATACGCACGCGATGTATCTTTTCTTTTTTTTTGTATTAGAAGAACGAGTAAAATTTTGTTGATTCATAAATACACAACACGCATATACACACATTTACATCAACTATGGATTGCAATTAAATATAATCAAAAGAAAATGAATTGGCCGGAATAGTTAACACCAAAGCAAAGTGATGATCGAATGACGGTGAAGGATACAGAATAAGGAGGATTAATTTTTCCCTAATACACGAAGAAGACGCTCAGATGCAACAACCAGACACATTTTGAAATCAATAACACAATAAATAATATGCTTCACAGTTCGCCAAACCGTATTCGATCAAAGAGCAGCATGAATGAAATCGAAGATTATTATCAATTTATTTCGTTCAAATTTCCTTCAAAGCGGCTAGCATTTTGTAAATTGTGCTTAGCATGGTTTCAACATGTGGATTTAGTTTCGTACGCATAGCCCAACAATGGCAATACACGTTTTCACAATCTATTTACTCACAATGCTTCTTTATGTAACGGAACAAAGTAATGTACATGCGTGTGTGTGCGTGCGTGTGATTTTCACCATCTATTATAGATAAGTATGATTGGAAAAGCAAATCGAATAGATGTTGCTTTTATTTTTATCCTAATTCGATTTGGATTCTGGATGCGCGTTTTGCCAAATCGATCGCTCGTAAATATAGATTCATTGAAATACAACTTATGCCACGAATTTAAAAAAATTGATTTTGGCATGTTTTGAGCAAAACAAGGTAAACGAACTCACGTGTAAGTGTGTGTGTGTGCGTTGTGTGTATTGTTTTGCGAATTAGTTGATTCTTATACTTTTCATACTCTCGGCGCTGCTGTTGTTTTAATGTTTTATTCGTATTTACATTTTTTTCGAGTTATGCATCCATCCGCCTAATGTTTTATTCTTGTTACTAATTTTCTGTTCAGTTCTATATTGAATTCATTGTCTTAACTAAATTTGTACGATATGACTACTGCTGACCATTATTTGTCTTGTTACTTTTTTGTTTTATTTTTCCATTTCCTCATGTTGTAATCTTCCTGCACTGCACTGTTGTGTTATGGAATTAGTTGTTTTACTCCTTTTAGAAGTTTTACTCTTCTTTCCTACGAACTATCGAAAGAGAAAGTTCCAACATTTGCCTCAACTAAAGAAACTATGTGAAATAGCGTTTCATCTTCTAGTGTGCGTAATATACGTGTTGCGTGTGAGTGTAGCCGTGTGTTGTGCATTGTTTTCTGGCTTGAACCAATAGTTGTAGGACACAGGGCTAGTGGGGGGGTCGTGGAGGAGACGAAATAGATAATGCAACAGATGGAACGTGGGGTAGATATAAACGGAATAGAAAACAGCGCATCTAATTCGTATATAAATATACATATATATATATATATATATATATATAAATATAATATACATATTTGCATATATATTTTACTAACAAAAAGAGGAAAGAAAAAGTGAACAAAAAAATCACACAAAAATACATGCTTACAAAATCGGAATAGAGAGCGTACGCAGCCTTTGCGGGTAAAATGATAAAAAAGATGGACCTTAAAAGCAGCGCAAGAGAAAATCCACACGAAAAGCCCCGATAAAAATAGACGAAGGATCTACTAAAAACACTATTGTTAGAAGGATCATTGTCTCTCCCGTTGGCGAGTGTGCAACGAAGAGATAGTACGAGAGAAAACGAGAGTCAGAAGGAGAAACGAATGATTTGAATGAATGAGAACTAAGAGATAAAAGTTTAAAGAAATATAGAATAGTATGTGGATGAATTAGAAACCTTTAATCGATTGTAATATAGACTACTAGACTTCTATTTGTAAAAGAAACGGCAAACGTAGAAATCGTATAAGAAAAACAACAACAGCAAACAAGTGAAGATAGAAACACGCAAAACAGACTAGACAGTTGCAAAGAAAGCAGCATAAACCACAAATTGGACCTTTTAATAATGCTCGACAATAGAATGCAATAGAGGGCAAATTACAAACCCGTTGTATGATGCGAATGAAGTAATAAAAAATGCAATGCGTTCATTGTCAAAACATGGAAGCACACAACAACACAAGTTAAACTCACCTATGCATAATAATACTGAGACTAACTTAGATCGAACACACCTTGTATCAGACCGTTCTGTAGCGAAGGGTTTCGGCCGACCGGGATCGGAGCAAAACAAGCCCCAAACTTAGTGTGCATGAAGCTTTCCCAAACAAAGCAACAAAGAAGAAAAGGATAACTTGCAAACCTATTAGCGTCAAGAATGGGGAAGAACAGTTATACACACACACACACGCATATTATATATAAAAATAATTATATACACATACACTTATATTACATATGAGAACCGTATGTTTTTACGTTCCAAGAAGATTTGTTTTTGTTTTCCTCCATTGCGTTGTTCAGTGTTCTGTTTCGTGTGTTCCGCAAGCAAACAAACCAGTGGGCAAAGTTCGCATAGTTTTGCAGTGTCGTTTGTTTGAAGCAACAGAGCCGTTGCAGTAGAATTTAAAACGGCCAACGGAAACAATAAACAATCATCAGAGCAGAAAAGAAAGAAGTTTGATTAGAAAAAGGGACAATGCAAACGGTAGACAATGATGATGATCGTTTATTTTGCTTTCTTTAACGCCCGTCTACGATCGACGCATAACATACAAGTTTCGTAACTATATATTCTTATATATGTAGCTAAAAATATACGGAAGGAAAACTACTAGGAGACAGAAATCAACAGAAACGCTGTAGAACGCAATCAATTAGAGGGAACAAAAGTAATGCCCAATGGTGATGTAGTGCACGGTTCCTTCTCGCCGAGGTGGATTTATTTTCTATTATTATCCTTCCATGCCCCATGATATCGTCTTATTGGCTCCCCAATGCTCTGGAAGTAGTGCGGGATATACCCTTTGTCAAATATGTTTCCTATCATTGTGGAACATGCGCGCGGTTTCTTTGATTAAAACAAATGTATCCAGAAGAAAGCAGCATCAAGCTTGATGGGAAACACGAAAGTAAAGTGAGAGTACAACATCAGACTCCTGATTTGTGTGTGGTTTTTTGTTTGTATACGGTGTGTTACGCTGGACGTGGAGAAATAGAGGAAAAGGAACGATAGGTAAAGTTCCTTCCGTGCGAAATGGAATGAGATTCGATCAGCGTGAGTTGCATCAATGGAATCGCGCGTCCAGACGACGACGTGTTCGATGGCGTGTTTCTTTTTCCCATGTATTTTTTATGATTTAGTTCGATTAGCGTTTTAAAGAAGCGTTGTAGGAAACAAGGGATCTTAGAGTTAAGCCATTAGACGAATTGATATATGTTGTGTTATTATAGTAGGACGGCTAAGAAAATTTTACCTGATCTATAATTCTTTCGTTTTTCGTTTCATTTCGGTTTACATTGGCGTTTCCACCCGCTCAAGGTTTCATACTTTCGGGGCTCATCCTAGTTCGTTGTCCTGTTTTAGGTGTTTGTTATCATATCTCTGTTGTTCAAAGAAGCCCTTGTGTCCTCCACAGGCGATTCCGAAAGACACTTTTTCTGATCTGGTGTTGGTGCTTGTTACTACTTATTCACTTATTCGATGACATTGGCTTCGTATAAAACAAAAATAGCTAATATTTTTCATGTTTCGTTTTCTCGCTTTGTTTTTCCCCTATTTTCCTCACCCCTCATTCGACTTTTTGACTTTTAAATCATTTTTCTTCAGGATAATTCTAAATTTGAGTGTTTGAATAAATTCAAATTTGCAGTTTACCATACTGCTGAATTTCTCTACTCTGTTGTTGTAGTGTTGTTCTTCAGTTTACTGATTGCATGTTGTTCCGTAGGCTTCAATATACACTACGTGGTTTCTTCACACCGCAGACTTCGCTGTACTCCTCGTTTCTGATCACATTTATTTTCCCTTATGTATCCTCCATTGCTACTTTAGGGGATAAGTATGTATAAAGTAGAACTTGAATGGGGCTGGATTCATTCGATTTGCATTGGGAATGAGATCCGGAGTACAGAGATCCACTGGAAAGGGAAGCTTATACAAACACTATAATCGAACTGAAACCGGAAAAACTGCTTGATCGTTCTTCTTAATATCTTCGTGTATTTTTCTTAAAAATGAAAAATAATTTGATAGTTTCTTTAAACACTTCTAATTGTCGCTTTGTAGTTCATCATTGTGAAATCGATTTGCTCTGCTAGCTTTTCTCGAGTGTGGGCCTCCCTTGTATAGCTTACACATTTGTAAACCCTGTTAACACATTAAAAGAGAACGTAACACGAAGGGGAAGTGATTCGAAGCTGGACACCTCGAACTAAACGCGGCAACAAGCTCTCGACGGGATATAAATGTATAAAAACATTACTATGTAGTACTGAAAAAAGAAACTGCAAAAAACGCTATTCAGAAAAGAAGTAAAATTCTAATAAATTAATAGCAAAAATAAAAGGAAACCCACAGTTGGATGAATCAAGAGCAAATCCATATGGCTGAAACAAACTTGTAGGACCAGCAGGAAAAAGTAAATCAGATCAGCAAACGACTGCGGAACGGAATCGATAAAAGGAGAAACGGCATAGAGTTGAAGGTACAATGCTATCCTCGAACTATTTACGGCATGTTTCATGCGTGCCATGTGCTACCAATTACATGGGAATAAATTACTACAGTGTGCTCGCGCTTACGGAAAGGATACGGAGACACATCCCAAAATGGTATGATGAATGGGACCGTGAATAAAAAGATTATTCTAGTGTGTTATGCTACTACATCTTATGAGAGAATATGAATGTATGAAAACAGGAAGATGATGTGCAAGACCGCACGAATCACAATGCGAGTAGTTTGTTGTGTGGTTGTGTGTTGTTGGTGGTGTGTTGAAACAACAATTACACGCCGTGACGACGATGTTGCGCACTGTATGGATACACAAACTCCTTATGTTTTTTTTTTTGTTTAAATTTCATCGGAAGGGTAAACAATAAATTGTGAAAAATAAAAAATAGTTTTCATCTTAGTTGACCAAGCATTCGAAAATCAAAAATAAAGAAAAATATAAATGAACAAAAGTTCACCACGTGTTCAAGACTAAATGTTTCCAAACGATCATTTCAAAACAACACCCGATTCAACGCGTGCGCCATCTATATGGCGGTTTTATGAATCGGTTTGCAACGGTTATAGGGTAATCCAAGGGCTATCATGCGATAGATACTTTGACGTTTGCCGGTTCATCTTTGCGTCCTGCTCGCACCTGCACTAGTTATGTCAGAAGCGTCTCTGGTGCCGCCATTGAAAGAAGGTGAAGGTGACGCAGTAAACGTTGTAGTTTATCTTTCCAATTTTAAGGCATTTTACGGGAAAGAAAAGTGACCAAACACAGCTATGTATGAAAACGAAGATGGTAAGTTATCGTTGCGTGCTAAAGTTGAACTCCCGCATCGTTGTGTGGTGATTTATTCGTAATCCATACTTTCTCTTCCCACCTCCCAATGCTCGCGGTGTTGTTGGATTGTACACGCATCGCAGAACACTTCGAAGAGGAAGATCCGGAGGAGATTTCGCACGAGCTGTGGCAAGAAGCATGCTGGATCGTGATCAACGCCTACTTCGACGAGAAAGGTCTGGTGCGGCAGCAGCTGGATAGCTTCGATGAATTCATCCAGATGTCGGTGCAGCGCATCGTCGAAGATTCGCCCGCGATCGAGTTGACGGCCGAGGCGCAGCACGCCTCGGGAGAAATCGAAAACCCCACTCGGTACTTGCTCAAGTTCGAACAAATTTATCTATCGAAACCGACGCATTGGGAAAAGGATGGCTCCCCGTCGCCCATGATGCCGAACGAGGCCCGCCTCCGGAATCTGACATACTCGGCACCGCTGTACGTTGACATTACCAAAACAAAGCTGGTGGAGGGACAGGACCCGGTAGAAACGCAGCACCAAAAGACATTCATCGGCAAAATTCCGATCATGTTGCGATCCACCTATTGTCTACTATCGCAGCTTACCGATCGTGATTTGACCGAGTTGAATGAATGCCCACTCGATCCTGGCGGTTACTTCATCATCAACGGTTCGGAGAAAGTACTCATCGCACAGGAAAAAATGGCCACCAACACGGTGTACGTGTTCAGCATGAAGGATGGCAAATACGCGTACAAAACGGAAATTCGTTCCTGTCTCGAACACAGCTCCCGTCCGACGTCGACCCTGTGGGTGAACATGATGGCCCGCGGTGGTCAGAGCATAAAGAAATCCGCCATCGGCCAGCGCGTAATCGCGATCCTGCCGTACGTCAAACAGGAGATCCCCATCATGATCGTGTTCCGGGCGCTCGGATTCGTCGCCGATCGTGACATTCTCGAGCACATCATCTACGACTTTGACGATCCGGAGATGATGGAAATGGTAAAGCCGTCGCTGGACGAAGCATTCGTCGTGCAGGAGCAAAACGTGGCGCTCAACTTTATCGGTGCGCGCGGTGCCCGACCGGGCGTTACCAAGGACAAGCGTATCAAGTACGCCAAGGAAATCCTCCAGAAGGAAATGTTGCCCCACGTCGGTGTGTCCGACTTCTGTGAGACAAAAAAGGCGTACTTCCTTGGGTACATGGTGCACCGGTTGCTGCTTGCGGCCCTGGGTCGGCGTGAGCTGGACGATCGTGATCATTACGGTAACAAGCGATTGGATCTGGCGGGTCCATTGCTTGCCTTCCTGTTCCGGGGTCTGTTCAAGAATCTGATGAAGGAGGTGCGCATGTACGCACAGAAGTTTATCGATCGTGGCAAAGACTTTAACCTCGAGCTCGCAATCAAGACGAAGATCATCACCGACGGGCTGCGGTACTCGTTGGCCACCGGTAACTGGGGTGACCAGAAGAAGGCCCATCAAGCGCGGGCCGGTGTGTCACAGGTGTTGAATCGACTCACGTTCGCCTCCACGCTGAGCCATCTGCGGCGTGTCAATTCGCCGATCGGGCGCGACGGTAAACTGGCCAAACCGCGCCAGCTGCACAATACGCTGTGGGGCATGATCTGCCCGGCCGAAACCCCCGAGGGTGCCGCTGTCGGTCTGGTGAAAAACCTCGCCCTGATGGCGTACATTTCCGTCGGTTCGCAACCGTCTCCGATTCTGGAGTTCTTGGAGGAGTGGTCGATGGAAAATCTGGAGGAGATTGCACCGTCGGCAATCGCCGATGCGACGAAAATCTTCGTCAACGGTTGCTGGGTGGGAATACATCGAGATCCCGAGCAGCTCATGGCCACGTTGAGGAAACTTCGGCGACAGATGGATATTATCGTGTCTGAGGTGTCGATGATTCGAGATATCCGTGACCGTGAGATTCGCATCTACACCGACGCCGGGCGCATCTGTCGACCGCTGCTCATCGTCGAGAATGGCAGCCTGTTGCTGCGGAAGCATCATATCGATATGCTGAAGGATCGTGACTACAACAACTACGGCTGGCAGGTGCTGGTCGCGTCGGGAGTCGTCGAGTACATCGATACGCTGGAGGAGGAAACGGTCATGATCGCGATGACACCGTTTGATCTGAAGCAGATCAAGGAGTACGCCTACTGTACGACCTACACGCATTGCGAGATCCACCCGGCGATGATTCTGGGCGTATGTGCTTCCATCATTCCGTTCCCCGATCACAACCAGAGTCCGCGTAATACCTACCAGAGTGCTATGGGTAAGCAGGCGATGGGGGTGTACATTACGAACTTCCACGTGCGCATGGACACGCTGGCGCACGTGCTCTACTATCCGATGAAACCGCTCGTTACGACACGCTCGATGGAGTACCTGCGATTCCGTGAGCTTCCGGCAGGCATCAACTCGATCGTAGCCATTCTGTGCTACACCGGGTACAACCAGGAGGACAGTGTCATCCTGAACGCGTCCGCCGTCGAGAGAGGGTTCTTCCGCTCGGTGTTCTACCGTTCGTACAAGGACTCGGAGAATAAGCGCATCGGTGACCAGGAGGAGCAATTCGAGAAGCCAAACCGACAGACGTGCCAGGGCATGCGGAACGCACTGTACGATAAACTCGACGAGGATGGTATCATCGCACCGGGGCTGCGTGTTTCCGGCGACGACGTAGTGATCGGCAAAACGATTACCCTGCCGGAGACGGAGGACGATCTGGACGGAACGACCAAGCGGTACACCAAGCGAGACGGATCCACGTTCCTGCGCAACTCCGAGACCGGTATCGTGGATCAGGTGATGCTGACGCTCAACAGCGAGGGATACAAGTTCTGCAAGATTCGTGTGCGCTCGGTGCGCATCCCGCAGATTGGCGACAAGTTTGCATCTCGGCACGGTCAGAAGGGTACCTGCGGTATTCAGTACCGACAGGAGGATATGCCGTTCACGTGCGAGGGCATTACGCCGGACATTATCATCAACCCGCACGCCATCCCATCGCGTATGACAATCGGGCATTTGATCGAGTGCATTCAGGGTAAGCTCGGCTCGAACAAGGGCGAAATCGGTGATGCCACGCCGTTCAACGACGCGGTGAACGTGCAGAAGATTTCCACCTTCCTGCAGGAGTACGGTTACCAATTGCGCGGCAACGAGGTCATGTACAATGGGCACACGGGCCGCAAGATTAACGCACAGGTGTTCCTCGGCCCCACCTACTATCAGCGTCTGAAGCACATGGTAGACGACAAGATTCACTCGCGAGCTCGCGGTCCGGTGCAGATCCTCGTGCGCCAACCGATGGAGGGTCGTGCACGCGACGGTGGCTTGCGTTTCGGTGAGATGGAGCGCGATTGTCAGATTTCCCACGGAGCGGCACAATTTTTGCGCGAACGTCTGTTCGAAGTGTCCGATCCTTATCGGATCCATGTGTGCAATTTCTGCGGATTGATTGCGATCGCGAATTTGCGTAACAATACGTTCGAGTGTAAGGGCTGCAAGAATAAGACACAGGTAAGTACCGAGGCAACAGTGGGAATAATGTTTTGGGCGTTTCAACTAAATCCCGCTTTTCTCCTATCGTAGATATCTCAGGTGAAGCTACCGTATGCCGCGAAACTGCTATTCCAGGAACTGATGGCAATGAACATTGCGCCCCGTCTGATGGTGCTGTAAAGCCGGATTACAGTCAAGAATAAGTGCGCGCGCTAAAACGTGTGGTTTGATTAAACTTAATAGTATTTTTAATTATACTAAATAAACGACGGTTCTTTATGAATTGCGGCGTTCCTATGTCATCAACTTTTTAAGAATTATTTATAAGCAACTGATAGTTACATCGCTTCCTGTATTTGCTGTTTTTAGGATTTATTGATTTTACCACCGTTATGGTGTAGTACAATCTACAATCAACTTTGAGCCCATGTAAGCTTCACGATTTGTACGAATATGCATTACTTACTTTTTTCTTGGCATCGATTTAAAATATTGTTATATAATTAAAGCTGAAATTACATGAGGCGTTGTTTGAGCTTACGAACAAAATCTTTATGTCAAGTTTTCAGATGGATTCATGAACGGTCAATTTAAAAATAGCATACTCGGATTGGGTCTACCTACGCTGTGCTTAACTACACGCTTGAACCCATTGACAGCTGTCATGTTGGCGAGAAAAAACAGAAAAGTCCAAATCAGCCGACCGACACAGCGGAAAGAATCGTTTTGTAGCCTCGCGTTGGTGAGATTGCAAAGCAAAAGTAAGATATTTTTGACTAAAACGCACCACTTCCGTACACTCGGTACACGGGGCTGCACTTGGGTGAGTGCAAACGTGCGAAATGAGTCACCCCGCCGGAAGTATCTGTTCCCGGGGGATCGTTTTGCTGCTCGCCGCGCTGTCGACCTGTAGCGGGTTATTTGAGGACCAGATAGGAAAATTTGACTGGTAAGTGCACTAAAGCCGCGTGCAATGACTCAACAATGGCTGTGCTTTTAACTTTGGGACTTTGTACCGTTTCAGGCGACAGCAGTATGTAGGAAAGATAGTCCATGGTGCCTTTGATATCACCTCCGTTGATCGAATAATCGTGACAACAGAGAGCAACGTGCTGGCAGCGATAAGCGCCAAAACTGGGGAACTCCTTTGGCGCCAGGTGCTGGAAAGTGGCCCCCGCGGCACAGTGAAGCTGCTGCACGTCACCAACCCTTCGTCGACAGGGGCTCGGGTTGGGCGGGGTACAGCTGCGCTCGGCTATGATGTAGTCACCGTCACCGGAAGCAATCCGGCCCTCGTGCGCGGCTGGAACTCCAACACTGGTACTCTCGGATGGGAATGGTCTCTGCTGCCTGCACTGCCGGAAGAGGCGGCACTGGCCGCCGTTTGGTTCGAACACGACGGTTTGCTGTACCATGTTGTACCGGTGTGGGGATCGCACCTCGAGGTGACACCGTACCAGGCTACGTCCGGCCAGCAGGCACGCTCGACGACGAGTCGCATCGCTGCCGGCTGGATTGCGAAGGACCGCTGTTCACTCACTGGGACGTTTTTCGTGTGTGCCATCAAGGAGCAGCTGCTCGCACTCGATTTAGCAGGGGATGCGACCAGCACGGTATTATCGAAGCCTCTCGGCTCCGAAGCCATCGGTAGTCCGAAGCCAGTGCGAGGAGGTGAACCGGCAGTTATCCAGAATGGACGCTACTATTCGCTGCGCACGGATCAAAAGCTAGCGTTTGGACCACGCGACTCGGCACTGATCGACCGTACCGTGCAGGAAGGCGAACCCATCCTTCTTCAGGGAACCGTCGACAGGACGAACAACCGGCTTACGGTCAACGCGCATCGGTTGCGTGACTTCGTACGATTCGATCCGGTCGAGTTCAGCACCGAATACAGCGAGTCACTGGGCGATCCGGAACTTGTTGCGATCCGCTGCAAGCAGCAGCAACAACAATCCTCCTCCACCGCCAGACCGGGACTCGCTTGCCGAGTGTTGCTGTCCGCGGCGGATGGTGCCATCGTTTTGGTACAGCAGGGTAAAATCAAATGGGTGCGCGAAGAGGCCCTGGCTGAGGTAGAGACAGCCGACTTTCTCGATCTAACACTGTCCGATGCCGAAGGAGCCATCGAGGAGGAGTTGAATAACAAAAATGGTGAGTAAGGCAGAACGTGGGTGAATATCGTTGACTGGTTAATGTACATTAACTTCTCCCCTTTCACACACACACATATCATGCTGCTGGGTGATGGTCAAAAAGAGGAAAATGGTTTGGAATGTGAGTTTTCTTAATCCGACCCCGTTCGAAGTTGTTCTAGTTCGAAGATGGGAGGCTTCTTTGAGTTTTTCTTCAAGATTGAGTTTGACAAATTCTCGTTTGAATTGCCGTGTGTTTGAGATTTAAGTAGGCTTTAAAATAATATTGCTTTTTGTGTTGGTTTCACTATGCCGCAGTTTTCTCCTTCACGATAGGTTGCTTTGTTATTGTGTTTTTTCGATTCAAGTATTTTGAGGTTCAATAAGTTTCTATTATGCTTTTGTGTGTGTTTTTTAAAACATATTTTTATATTTTAATATCTACTATCTTTATTTCGCTTGTTACAATAATTTATTTTGCTGATTTGTTTTGATTTTTCTTTTATAAATTTCCGCTGGCATAATTGCTTTTGTTTTTCTTACTCAAACTAACTCTTCCATTCGATACTCCCAGGGGACGTTTTCGGTGCCTTCCAGCGGCGCATCTCGTCCCAGGTGGTGCACATGAAGAACCTGTTCCTGCACATCCTCGGCATTGGGCCGGTTCCATCGACGGCACAAAGTGCCGGCCTGGTGCGGGACGATTTCGGTCTACATAAGATGCTCATCGTGGTCACCGCAAGCGGCAAGGTATTCGGCATCGATAACGTTTCGGGCAAGCACCACTGGGTACGCTATCTGCCTTCGTTCACCGGTTTCGGCAATGGACAGCCAATGAGGCTGCTGGTGCAGCGAACTTCTCGCTTCTATCCACTGGCTGCCCAGTGCGTTATTCTGGGACGAGAGCGGACCGAACCACGGCGCGGTTTGCTGTACATCTTTAACCCGATCACTGGCCAGCCGGTGGCGGATGGTGGCCTTGTGGAGTTGCCGTATCGTGTTCAGCAGGTCGCTCTACTCCACCAAACCGGGCCGGACTTCTTGAAGGGGCTGCTGCTGCTGGACTACAACGATCAGGCGCACGTCTTGCCGGAATCGCTGGCAGTGTATGCGGACAATTTCTATCTGTTCACCACCAACCCGGAGACGGCGCAGATGCGTGGCTTGCTTGTGAAGCACCGGCCGGGGGCGACTTCCGACGGCAACCAGCTGGAAACCATACCCACGTGGCAGATTGATGTGAGCGGTGCCGGTAAATCGCAAAAGATCATTGCCTGTGAGGGTAAGAACCCGATCGAGCACGTCCACTCGCAGGGTCGCGTTATGGCTGACCGGTCTGTGCTGTACAAGTACATCAATCCTAATTTAGTGGCTGTCGCGACTTACGGTCCGGACAATATTCACAAAAGTAAGTGCCACTAGTAATCCTAGCGGTCTTATCTGGTGTCTGTTTGTGATGATGAGGTTTTGTTTTTGGTATTTTTTCGCAGGCATATTAAACGTGCATCTAGTGGACGTCGTGTCCGGTTCGATTGTGTTTTCGATGTCTCACAAACGTATCCGTCCACCACTGCATATGGTGCACTCAGAGAACTGGCTGGTTTATTCGTACTACAATGATAAAGCACGTCGAACGGAGATGAGTAAGTTGTTGGCGCGAGAAAAAGTGTTTATATTCGTTCGGTTACATTATTCAGTTCCTTCTCTACAGCATCGATCGAGTTGTACGAAGGGAAAACACAAACCAATGGCACCGTCTGGAGCTCACTGGACGCTCCACCTCTCCCGATGGTCGAACGACAGTCCTACATACTGCCGATGGCCGTCGCATCCCTCAAAGAGACCATCACCGAGAAGGGCATCACCAGCAAACATATCCTGATCGGGCTGACGACCGGAGCCGTTGCCGAGATGACCTGGGCCTTGCTCGATCCCCGCCGCCCCGTGACGTCCCCGGAGAAGGCACGCGAAGAAGGTATCCTGCCGTACATGCCGGAGCTTCCCCTGCCGCACGAGATCCTCGTCAACTACAATCAAACGGTGGCAAACATACGCGGCATCCACACGGCACCGTCCGGGCTGGAGAGCACTTGTCTGGTGCTGGTACACGGACTCGACCTATTCGTGACGCGTGTATCGCCTTCGAAAACGTTTGATCTGCTGAAGGAAGATTTCGACTACTTCCTCATCACCGTCGTGCTGCTCGTGTTGACAACCACATCCTGTGTAGTAAAGCAGCTAGCCTCGAAGAAAATCATCAAGCAGGCGTGGAAGTAGAGCCATGGCACCATCCTATACTACCAAAAAGACATTTCAATGCATTTGCAATTTATTTTCTGTTTCAGTTCCACGCGCTTTTTCGTTATGTTATGTTCATTTCTTTAGGGAGTCAGTACTAACTTAACGTCTTGCGTTAGATTTATTTTATTCTATTTCCATTTCGGTAGCGTTACGTTCTAGACCAAATAAAGTCAAGATGAGAAAACCATCCATCACACACCGAAACATTATTTTTTTCGTTAAATCGCGAAGATTGTTCAAACAATGAGAAACATTTATTAACAAATTAAATTCACAGGACAAATTGTATACACAGAAATAAAATTCCGTCATGTTAACCACCATGCAACCGGGGTGTTCTAGCACCGGCGTGTCCGCGTTGAAAGTCTGCTGGGGACGGATTCATGGCTGTAATTTTGAAAATCATCATAACCAGTTAAGAAACATAAGGTAATGTGAATGTGATGCTATTTTGATACTTACGACGCGGGGATGCACGACGTCGTTTAGAAGCCGGCTCGGCAGCTTCAGGTTGATTCTGGTGTTGTTGGTGTTGCTGGTGCATTTGTAATCCACTTGGGCCCGCTTCCTGCGAGTCGTGGATCACGACGGCACCACGGCGGGCCACAATCGTTTTCCTGTTTGCTTCCATTTCGCTGCCCGAAGAAGAAGTGGACGAAATATTCGGAAGGTCTTCAATCGGCGCTAGTGCGGGCACTTCGTTTCCAATATTTTCCGATAAGATCGGATTGTCCATTGTGGAGGAAACAGATTGGCTGCTAATATGACATGCCTGCGAACTGGTGTTGCGTTGGCTCATCTGCGAGCTTAGGCTCGGGAACGTGGATTGCTGCGTACTTGCAGGGACCGTGTCACTAAGCATGGATACCGTACTACTGCTTATATCATTTCGCCAATCGGAAGAACTCTCTTGGGTAAGCACGATCGAGTTTGCTTCCGACGACGACTCCGACGCCGCTTCCGTTGAGCGCAATTCCGTATCACTAGGAATGCGCGATGCTGTGCGTTGCCTTAGATGCAAGGGTGTACGATCGACCAGCCAGTCAATGTTATCGTGGAGCCTGGAGGTGCTACCGTCATGATAGAATTGACGTATTTCTTCCGCTTTGTCCCGCAAAGCTTGAAACATGGCCACTACGTCCGTATGTTTTCGAAACGGCATTCGGTGAACCGGCGGAAAGAGCTCTAGCATCCTCTGCATCTTTACTAACTTCGGGCCAGGTTTGCGTAACACCCTTTTGTAGTTGGGACTTATCTTCGTGTCTTCGGTAATGATGAGCCTATCCACGTGGCGATAAACTTTGTAGTACGGGTTTGTACATTTATACTCGCGAAAAAAGGAAAGAAATTCCTCACTATTAAACAAACAAGTGGTTTGATAGAATGGCCTTCTTTCCGAATTGTTGCAATCAGATTCCCTTGGCACACATTCCGCACAGAACACGTTCAATTTTGGCTACGGATAAACAAGTACACCAAGCAAGTTAGATCGGCATCGTTCGATTGGTGCCACAAGCGATACTTACATCCAAAATTGGCTTCAAAGTGTCCATCGCATTTTGCGATGTTATATAGAACAGGAACGGCGAGTAGCTCATGCACAAACAACACGCTGGGAAACTGTGCGCGTCGCGTCCGTTGTACAGAAAATCTTTGTTTTCGTCAATTGTATCTTTAGCAACAAGCCACCACATCTTGTCTGTTGGTTAAAAAGAGTCTTCTTGTCACCAATGGCGCCTTTTCGAAATAACTGAAATGCCAGCTGTTGAAGTTATCTAAATTCCACCAGGTCCGGTGCAAGGTTGCTGGAACAAATCATTACTTAAAATTGTATTAATTCAACAGCTAAAAACGCTCTAAAGGCTAGACCAGAACTCTAGGCAAATGCAATAAGTTATTTTCCTGCACTTTTCTGTTATCATTATAACGAATTAGTTTAATAAATCATTGTTATTTACAAAATTCCGATAACCCATATTAATTTAATAACCTTATGAATTTGACATTTGACATCTGTGTAGACTTTTTTTCAAAGTAATTACTATTCAGGTGAGTTCATTGTAAACAAGTCGGTTTAATTTTATTGGAAAAATAAAATAATTTTTTGACAATCGTTCTTAGTTTTGTTTATGTATTCAATGTGTCGGATTTTGTTATCTTTAAAAGCTGTTGTTTAGTGCTGTTTATGTCATGACGAAGCTTACCTCTTTAGGTTGGATATTTTATTTAGATGATAGTTTGGAAATACTCCAATCACGTCGAGGTAGTTTTGTATACTATCTTAAAAGTCCTTTTCACTTGCCTCTTACGAAAGAACGGTTAGTCTGGTTAATTTACTCTAAACTTGAATGATGAATTTAAAAAGAGCGAGCTGCTTTTGACCCATCTGTCAAACATACTCTACACAGTTCGCAGTTTACAGTGACCTTACTCGTACGTAGACCGTGGTTTGTACATTGGATAGGAAGTGATGGGGATCTACTAAATCCCTACAGGGACTCGAAACTTTCGATTCAAATCCATTCTGAGATCCGGATCTTCAAATCCGAATCCCAATCCGTCATATCATACATGCTCATCTAATGCCGATTTTTCATATGATGTGTTTCAATTCATGATTTACATACGAATATCAGTATAGTTGACATTATTCTTCTAATTGTATTCAAACAACACGAACAATCTAGTTCTTTTTGGGAACATACAGACTAACAGATTTTAACGAGTTTATTCCAAGAAGAGTAGCATTTATTGCGGTCGGGGGGGGTCCGCGACAGTCGAGCGGTAGCGCCGGTTAGAAAATCGGCCCATGAGCGCCGGGGCTCACCACCTCAACGGCGTGGGTTCGAATCCCAACCGAGACCGGACCCTCCCCTGTACGAGAGGACTGACTATCCACGTACAACAGGGAAACAAGTCTCGTAAGCTCTTAACGGGCAGGCATGACCAAGAGGTCGTTACCCCAAGAAGAAGAAGATGATGAGTAAAAAAATGAACAGGGGCGCGTAAATGAGGACAATTGGTGGTCATGGCTGTACGAAAAGAACTAATAGTATCTACACATCTCGCTGTAGTTGCGTCCCTTTCTGTTCTTGATAGAGGCACCACATTATCAACCAACTTTAATTGGCGGTGGGAACTACAGACAGAGCTAAAATATCCTCTTACACTCTGGAAAGTGGTACCTTGGGGGACTCGGCGATTTACCTTTCGAGGTGATTGCTCGGGGCCGTTGTATGGAAGGAACAAGATCAGGTCCCTTAAGTAGTACTGGTGGATTTCACCACACTATCAATCATTGATAGCTGGCGGTGTTAACCAAAACTGTGCGAAAATACCTGCCCTACTCCAGAAAGTGGTCTCCTTTTGCTAGTTGGGAAATCTAAGATGTACCTCCTTGTGCAATCGATGGCGACCGTTGTTTGAATGGAGCAGAGTTGGATACGATTGTTCTGTAGAGTAATGCCCCAATGCCCCCTCTCGTTTGATGATTTATATTTAATATCGTAACCCGGGGTCCGCGACGTCGCCTGACAGGCGGACAGGTTTTTTTTTTTATATGGAGTTCAGCTCCTGTCAGGCGACGTCGCGCTGTAGTGTGGACCCCGAGTAATCCTAAACTGCTTGAATCGGCTCACAATGATTTGAGTCGAATTAGTCACATAACTACAGTCAGTATCCGACTTACGCGGATAATGGGGACCAGAGAAATCCGCGTATCTAAAATATTGCTTGACACATAGCTTATACTAGGAGTGTTCTTGTGTGCATGTATCATAGAATATAAAAAAATTTACTTTGTCCGTTAATATGAATGCAATGCAGACGCATTCAAATAAAATAATAATAATAAATCGAATCAAATCTTTAGAATCTGTCAGATGGGAGTCGAATCTTTAGAATCCGTCAAATGGGATTCGAATCTTCGGAATCCGTCTAGGGGTCGAATCTTCGAATCTTCCGAATCCCCATTCTGTCAACACTAGATAGCAGATCAGTGAGTTTTCGGTAGTCAACGGATTGCGTTGTAGATATTTCCTCATCCCCAGTGATTGTTTCGTAGATTCCGTTTTCTGATTGATTTTTTCCCAGCCCTCGGGCTAACCGTCTCGAGAGGCATCTGTTGACCCTGCGTAGGTGTGGTGTGTGATTGTGTATTGCTTAAATTTCGTGTAATCGCTTCGCTCGTAGGCTAAGCTGGTACAAGGAATCATTCTTCCTGCTACGGAATGATATGAATGATAGCAGGAGTTAGTTCGTGTGGAAAGAAAGCAACATATCATCGAGAAGTGATGGTGGATAGGTGAGGCGGCGGGGGTGACCGGAATCGTTAGTGGCATACAGTAGTGCTCTTGGTGGTGATATTGCACATTGAAATAGGTCGGACATCGAATCTGCTGCTCGCTGCGTGTACTGTTCCGAATCGGACGAGGTGGTACGAGAGGACCGTGTGTTTTGTGTGTCGCGAAACGTCGTCGTATACGCGCCCGGACACATTGCAAGAGCCCAGTATCCCCGTCCAAGGAAGATTGCAAACAGCCGAGGATTTAGCCGGTAGTAAGTATCACGGGCATTATTGTTCCAACGGACGTACCTTCAACTGAACTTATCCTCTCATACCCCGAAACTGGAACTATGATAAAACTTCGATCAAAACAAAGAAAAAAACCCCACTCCGGCGAGTGTCGTATTTGGCCATCAGTCAAGCACTTGCACAATTTTCACCCCTACAACAGTGGCTGTTATGTAAAGGCGAAAATAGAGCCATTTCGTTTTCCTTTGCTCAACACTCAACAATTTGGTTTTTGCAGTTAAAAACAAAACATGCTTGAAACAAAATCAGTTGTGTTAAAAAACAGCAGCACCCCCGAAGAGTAGGCAGTGCAAAAAAGCCACTGTGTTTGCGAGCGATTTCTGAACTGTCATCCTTCACGACCGGATGTTCGTGCCATTCCGTATCTCGCACCGGAGATGCAGAATTGGCACATGCATTGTGAACGATTCTGATAAGCGCCAAGAGCTAGTTTCGATGGGTCATTTACACGCTTTTATTTTACTATTGTAAGGAAATCATCGCTTCATCGGCTGCCCACCCTTACCTTACGACGTATCAGAGGGATGAATCAGCACGATTCGTTCATTCGTTCTTGTAGTTGTGTCCGCGTGGTAAAACATCATGATCGTCGAGACCGATGGCGTATTTCGGGCTTGATTATCGTTCTCGCGCAAACCCGTGCCGAGACAAGTATCGCAACGGGCAGCCAGCCTTTTACGGCTTTTTGAACGTGCGAAATCGTTCCAATCACGTGTGCACGAGGGAAAACAATAGCGAAGCAAGTTCTTCTCCGGGAGTCTGGAGGCCTAGTGGTTTCATGCGAAACAACGGTAGATTGAAACAATACGACTATATCGTACCACCCACGAAATCACTGATAAGGAGTCCGTGCGAATGCCTCTTCCCTGTATCGGTACATAAACATTCTACCAAGATAGAGGAAAAAAACGCAAGATCCTAATCACGGAAACGCAGCTGGGCTGATAACACCCAGACGGACTCTGGTCGCAAATGTGTAATGACCCAAATTGTTCGTCTCGTGTGTGTTCAGATAGCAAACAGAGCGTACTGGATTGGGATGCCAGGAACGAAGCGGTAACATTTAAATTATTGGGAAGGTAACCGAAGAATTCCATCAATTCAGAATATTTCAAGGGAAGCGATTTGACGTCAAACGTCGCTTTTGCTAGTGGTTGGATCAAGTAGCTTGTTTTTATTCTACGACCAAACCCCAACATGGTTACTACGACCAACCAGATTGCGATTTTTTGGACGCGTGGTTTTGTTTCCGTGCGCATCCGATGGATAATTTATCAAATCCTTGGAGCAAAGAGTCAAAGTTCCTTCGTCTGTCTGGCGGAGTCTTATCTTATCGCTAGTGGAAACAACCAACCGATTAGCGGGAAAGAGAGGCGAGAGGCAACATTAACAATGGTAAGAGGTGCTGAGGTTACTAAACTTTCTCTGTATAGATTTCTAGATTTGTGCTACATTCTTGCAAACAATGTTGATCTGCACTCAGATGAAACAAACAAAACAATGTGTCCTTCGATCGCTAGCTGCTTTTGGGTTGCTGGATGTATCCACCTACACGCTGGTGGAGTATTTCCACGCACTACTACGATCCGGCGCCAAACAGGGTTTGCTGCGAGGCATCCACTGCACCCCTCTTGCCACTCCTCCACCATCAAAAGCGGCCTTTTAACATTGTACGATCAGTCGCTGACGGCGCGCTGGCTAACGCACGAACAAACGAGCGAGCACGAGCCTGCCATGGGATTTTGCGCAACGATGTGTACAAGCTGCGCTTCACAGTGTGTGTTGTAAACATGAACACCTCCCCATCCCCCATGGACACACACACACCCCACGCCATGCGCTGGTTCTATCGACCCATTCGCGTTGTTGGACGATCAGCATGATTCGGCAAAACCGGCAGCAAAGACACCCCGGCCCGTCGTCCCTTGTCGTGCCGTGCTGTGCCGTCGCCAACCATAACTGTACCCCCTGGCAACCGCGGAATTACCGCGCTCTTTCGCTCCATCTCTGTTGCTCTTGCTCTCAAAGAGGGTGATTCGAAGTTCCAAACCGGGCCGATACTGATCTGATCGTGGTCATACGCGGGAAACGAAACCGTTCCCCAGTGATCGAGGGCAGTGTCAGCCGTTGTGGAAGGGCGAGCCCTCACCGAGTGGTCCGAGCACCATTGACCGTTAAAAAAGTCAAGTGTGTATTCTTGTATGCTTTCATAGTTTCCCATTTCACTTCCCTAAATTCCCTAATTTTTGTTTGATAATGAGTTGAACATAATGTTTCCAATTGTAGGTGCATTGTAAAGTGGTCCTAGTCGATGGTAGGATAGCAGTAATGTAATGCAAGGGCAAAGAAAAAGATCCTCTAGATACTTCTCAACGACACAGACACAACCCCCTTGCCGAGGGAGTAGCCGACTGCCACATGTTGTGAAGTAGGTTTACATTTTACGTTCAACTTGTTTACATACGTAATCATCGCCGGCGAACAGGGATTACCTCCCGTTTGGTAGCGATTTGGTGGTAACAAATGTACTCTCCATATGCGTTTAGTAAAATCACGTGCTCAGATTACTTGGTTGGCTTCAGGTTTGTATTTGCATGCCTTTCCACGCCATTTGAAGTCGCAGTTAACTGGTCTCGTCTGGAGGCTGAGACGGAAACGTATTTCAGAGCGAACGACGAAACATGACCGAACGATGTGGTACATGACCCAACATGCAACTTATTTCCAACTTAGGGCTTTGAAAAGGCTAGGCAAAACAACATTTTTGTAGATTACTGCGATTTACGAGACAAGTATCTCAACAATCCGAAGCGTCAAAATCAATCCAACGGGGAGGACACGGTTGGCAAATATTTATCAATAAAAAAAAATGCAATGGACCAGTACATGAGAGTGCTTTTAGCAAGTTCTAACGGTTAAGTGTCTTCTAAGCAAGTAATCGACACATCATGGCAGCAGTTCAAGATGTTTCGTTCTCCCATTCGACATCTCATACCGCCATTCTTCAACGAACGCCACAAATGACGATTTTACTCTCCTTTTCCTTCTATGAGGCAATGCTCATCGTGGTGTGCTGTTGTTGCTCGGAAGGATGCGCCCGACTGTGCTTATTTTTAGCACCCACGATTATCGGAAAATTATTACGCCACACAGGCACCCCCCCGGTTGGGCAAGTGTGCGCTCTCTTTCTTCCTGTTCCCCGTCAGGGGACTGGCGGGGATGCGAGGGGTTAGGTTTACTGCATGATGACGGTCAGCATCATCTAACGTACCGTGAGCGGCCATGATGACCGTAATGTAAATCACATCTCTTCCCCTATTATTACGTATCCGGCAGAAGAAATGAAATTCTCTTCCGAGGGTAGATTATGCATAATTTTACGGCAAATAGGGTCAACATTGGGATTATAAGAACGAAAACAAGACGCCTTACACTAGAATAATCGTACTCTTTGGTGCATTATAAGTTGATGGTGATACAATCTAAGTGTAATTTTCAAATATTGTTGTTATTAATATCGCATTCACAGCACAACGAAAACTGGTCAACATGCCGCAGTCTAGTACGTCATGTTTTATGTCTGCTATAAAGAATCGTTCGTTTTACAGCACTGGAAGTTAGCTAGTAGAAAAATGAACCACACTTGCAGCACATTTCTTTCACCTACAGAAGTCTGCCTTTGATGTAAACTGAATCTCAAAGACATCACCACTTTCCCTATACTGAGGGACAACTTCATATGTTAGTCATTCATACCATCTTGAAGGTAAAACGTGTGTGCTCATCATTGTGGCCGAGATATTAATCACACCTCACAAAGGGGATTTTAAAACGGTTTCACCGTGACTTGCAGGAAGAGTTGGAGAAAAGTAATGAATAACTGAAAGATCCGTCACCTTTTCCTCATCGTACGAAGAAGGAAGCCGTTACGTACGCACTGATATACTAAACTTGATTTCACACGTACCAATAATACTCATCCGCCAAACGTCGTCAAATCGTTGAGTAGCTTTTTCCGGCCCCAGGTAAAGATTTTACGCCTTTCCCTCAACCGCAATTCCGTCGTTGATACGCTACGTACGGTGCGATGTTTGCACCTGATTTTTATTACCGTTGGCAACTTACCCGGGTTGCTAGGTTGCCAAAAATGATTGAATTTTGGCTTCCCTGTTCGTGGAGCGATGTGATGATGCGTCGATGCCGGATTAAACGGATTGCGGACCGGATTAACACAATACGGACTGACGCAACTGGGATGATGCCAAGATGTGTGGTTGGTTGAGAACTTTTTGGCATTAGCAACCAAAACCCAACCTAATAGCTTCTAGGACTCAGTGTATGTGTGTGTATGTGATCAAGAAGGATATGATAGAATCTTAAAGAAAAAACAGTCATTTTGTAATTCTCTAAGAAAAGATAAAAGAATGTTGAATTAAAAAACACGACACAAGAACAGTAGATAGGTGCAGTTTACCTATTAAATTTATCACAATTAGGCTATATTGTATCATACAGCTTAAGGTATCACAATTATTTGATTTAATAATATACTATCTTACATGTTATGCTTGATACCATCCGGCATCTTTTCGGTGATGCTTATTTTAAACAAAGATTTGTTACCATCCTGATAACATTTGATTTTCACCTTATCAGCTGATGACTTTGATAAATTTGATTATCATTTCCCTGAATGTACTTAATTGCACCCGGGGAAAGAAAGACACCGACCGTTTGTGTATTTCATCACCCGACCTTCCGTCAAGTGCGTAGATTATCTCTCCTTCTGGAACCGGACCACCGTCCACGGAGTGGCGAATTTTATCGACCAGCAGGCGACAACCGGACACACGCCGCTAAACGCCATTGCACTGTCACGCTCGTCCTCACCCTACGCTATCGGGCTGTGCAGATAAAGACCGCGAAAATCCGAAGTCTAACGATGATGGTACCATTATTCGTTATCGTGGGTCCGATAACGGCCGCGCCTGGCGGTGCTACGAGGATCTCGGGCGTTATACGCCATCCGTTACCGTCACCACGCTTCGGGGAACTCTAGCATTCGCTATTGCCCTTCACTAGAGCGTTCGGTGCGCAAATATTTCGCCGCAGTATAGTGTTCCGCAGGAGTGAAGACGTCGTGCGAGACGTTAGTGCAAGAAGTTAAGCGGTTCTACCTACGCTCGAGTTATTTTGTGACTGCGTTTCCTCTGCGAAGCGAATGTGTTGTGAACGGGGTGGGAACAATCCGCCCGGAAACGGTAACCACTGGCCGGAAGCCGCATTCCAACGATGCGTATGGTTGGTGAGTTTGTGCAGCTGGGGCGCTCGAAAGGGGCAAGGGGTGGTGAACAAATTAGCGAACACTGGAGTACTATGGAGCGGAAGGTTTTGATGGGATAAATTTGCGTTCCAAAAAATCTGGTTTTCTCCAATCTTGTTGGTGCTAATGTTTACATTTCCATGAAAGGGAAATCAATTCGAAGGCGACATAAAACACCCGGATGTCAACATTTCATCAGTGCAAGTGTCCTTGCTTGTACGATGGTCAGTGGTCGAAGGTACTACCTTCAATGTGGAATGACCTATAGAATGATCGTCTTAAGGACAAATACTTAGAAAGTACTCACGTATTTTTTGTAGCTCGCAGGCATTGTGTGTCTTAGGGCCAAAGATAAGCACAATACGCATCGACTCTATGCACGAGTGAAACGTTTACATTCCGATTTGTATCAAGTTCCAGGGATATTTTAGGTGATAGAAAATCACGCAGTTCTTCATTCTTGTCCTAACGAGATTGCTCATCTAGAGAGTTATCAGCTAGAACGGTTGTAGCTTGGACGTAAAAGTGCTTGCATAAAGGGGACCTTAAGGGAAAACACTCGACTTATTTTCTGTTATCAAAAATGCAAAACAAAACATCCAAAAACACCACTCTATAACTGCGCAAACATGACGCAAAACGAACAAAATTGAACCAAACAACTGACTCAGTTCTTGATTGTGTTTGAAAAACTTTAGCGATCAACGTAAGCGGTAGTGGAAAATTAAGTGCCGAAAAATGATTGTTTTCATGAACCAATAGTACTTGGATACAATCGAAGGTTGTTCAGTCATTATGAAAATTCGTTGTTCCGTAAGCTTGATAGATATTTACTATTACCAACAATTTTGCATTGTTTGCGTTGTGAAAGTTGATCAATGCTGTCTAGATTAATGGCTATTAGATTCAATTAGCTCATTCAGGTTAATGTATATATCGCTTGATAGATCGCTAGTAGGTACAATGTGTTGAACCCTGATTCTTTGAAAACATGTCGTTAGCCAAATCAATGAGCTACGTTGCCTATGTTCTGTAGCGTATTATCTATCATTAAACATTAAATAATGATGTTGAATACGTACATTTTTGAACTACATAATTGAAATTAAATAAAAAGAATGCCGGGGCATTGAAATGAAATGCTTTCTGAGACGTAGGAAAATAGTTTAACATGCACGGAAGAGAATCGTTGCCTAGATCATTCGCTAAGAAACACGCTGTCTACTTCTAAAATTGGTACAAAGTAGGCCAATTTCTGTTAAATATCAAGGAAATTGTATACAGATTCATCAAAACCCAAAGTGGTAGGATTCCCAGTAGTAGGTTGAGCTCCTGAGATGGACAAGCTTATTCAACTGGGAGTATCCATTTTACGGTGCCATGTTGATGTAACGAGGGCAAGGTTGCGCCCTCCCCCAAGATAAGAGATAAAGATGAGATGATATTGGGGAAAAAGTAAACTAGCTGAATAAACTGCACATCGCGATGGCGATCAGCCAACTGCGATAGTGTGTACCACCTTAGAGGGTGATTATACTTCGTTTGCGGATCATCGATCGCATCAAGCGGACGGAAGGAGGACGGGCGGGATTGTCCATGACGCAGATGGAGTCCTTGCTTGAATGGAGTTCAACGGATGATTACGGGTTCGCGATTATCAGCGATTTCGCGACACACCGACAACAAACGCTCCTCCAAGGCCATGTGGCTGAAGCTGTGTGCGTATGATTGTTTCCTTTTTTTACTATGATGTAAATGAGTGTGTGGGGTTAGTAGTGTGCAGAATTTGTTGTTTTCAAATTTGTTCCCTTCTCGCTTTAAAATCAGGAATGATTCATTTAGTACATTTACGTTCGAAGTCGGTTTTTCCTTCTTTTCATTGCCCTTAATTGTTGTTGCAATGTAACTCGATCGGATGAAGGTGTACTTTTTTCTACAATTTCATCTTATCAATACCTTGTGTCGAGTAGCATAACAGTACTACTATTTCACTGGCCCATGTTAGCGATGGCGCTGGATCTTTTCCGCTTTACAAACTACTCGAGTTTACCACAACTGTCAGTGTGCTTACAAGCTGGATGTCTTTTAGCCGCAATGGGTAAACTAAAGCTTGATAATCCTGACCTAGGTTGAGGCAAGGTTTTGCTACTTCCATTGCTAATTGGTTCAAACCGGAGTTTATGGGTTTGTGCCGCTTCCTGTTGCTCCTCACTGAGCCATCTCAAGTTTGCCATTGGCTTTTCGCTTCTTCTAGCCTTGGGTTTGTGCGTAAGCAGTAATTCGTTCCAAAAATCCCACCCGTTTCGGTAATCATGTCCCAGGAACGGGGATGGCGGTGGAAAGTTGCGGATCCGGAAAGAAAAATACACGGAGACTTCACGGTGAGCAAGAGGAGAGGGGTGAAGGTAAACAAATGAATGCGTACGTGAGGACGTCACGTCGGTGGCGGCGGCGTCGGGCACGATGACAGCGCCGTTTTGCGAACCGCGCCGATCCGCCGTGTTTTTTCTTCCTCTTTTTCTTTAACGTTGGCCATCGGCTGACGGTGCGTCGCGGTTGCGCTCACATTCTCGCAAGGGAACGTTATGTCTAGGCTATGAAATGGAGACCCCATCGGTCGCGAGTCGCAAGCCGAGGTCTGCCCGCCAGCTGATAATGGCGTGTTGGATGTTTTTTACCCCCGTCTTTCGACTACGACGGTCCGCCGTGTGTGATCCCGTTTTTCTAGCGTGCTGCTAAAATGACATGCTCACAACGCCCTTTGGTGCTAGGGCGTGATAAATGGAATACATCACTACTTTCGAGCAACAGTTTGAAAATGTTGCCCGGTAAACGTAATCAGACTCAAATGCCATTCAATCTAAACATGAAATGAACTTACACTAATATCTGTGCCTGCTTGGATGCATGAGGTGTTCGTCACTAAGCTCCATTATAACAGCAACTTTTAATTTTGCTGTTTTTAAAGAGAATATTTAATAATACTCATTTTAAATTTTTCTTCCATTTTCGTAGCCTACAGATTGGAAGCCGTATCGGACGTCTGGGATGGAAGCGTCGGCCGCTGGCTATGCCGATTGTTTCGGCAGCGGCGGACCGAACCTGATCGGCGTGGGCGGTGTGCCTCCGGCCGTAATGCACTTGACGACCGGCAGCAACTCCTGTGACGGTGGAGCGAATGCATGCAGCAATGGCACGGCGCAGTGCAACGGTGGGGGCACGGGCCCAAAGGAGGACCTGGGCGATATGACCTTCTACATGCCGAACTTTGCGCGCGAGGTACTGAAGATGATGTTCATGATGCGCTCGCACCACATGCTGACGGACGTGACGCTCGAGGTGGAGCAGGAGACGTTTCACGCGCACAAGGTCGTCCTGTCGGCGGCCAGCCCCTACTTTAAGGCCATGTTCACCGGTGGACTGAAGGAGTGTGAGATGGAGCGGGTGAAGCTGCAGGGCGTTTGCCCGACCGCGATGGCGCGCATCCTGTTCTTCATGTACACCGGCCAGATCCGCGTGACGGAGCTGACCGTGTGCCAGCTGCTGCCGGCGGCCACCATGTTTCAGGTGCCGAATGTGATAGACGCGTGCTGTGACTTCCTGGAGCGCCAGCTCGACCCAACCAACGCCATCGGGATCGCCAACTTCGCCGAGCAGCATGGCTGCGAGACGCTGCGCCAAAAGGCGAACCAGTTTATCGAACGTAATTTTACACAAGTAAGTGGTAACATCATTGGCGAGCGATAGGACCGCATAAAAATCGCCAGACCGCCTGCTCACACCCATGGTTTAACTATTTTAGATTTGCCGCGAGGAGGAATTCCTGCAACTATCTGTGATGCAACTGATATGTCTGATCCGCAAGGATGAACTGAACGTGCAAGGCGAGCGGGACGTGTACGATGCGGTACTGAAGTGGGTCAAGTACGACGAAGACAACCGGTATCCGAAGATGGAGAGCATCCTGTCGGCCGTTCGCTGCCAGCTGCTGACGCCCAACTTCCTCAAGGAGCAGATGAAGAACTGTGAGGTGCTCCGACGGGCGCCCGGATGTCGGGAGTATCTGGCGAAGATCTTTCAGGATCTGACGCTCCACAAGCGACCGGCGGTCCGTGAGCGTAAGCCCAACACGACAAGGATGATCTTCGTTGCCGGTGGCTACTACAAACATTCCCTCGACATGCTCGAAGGCTACAACGTGGATGACAAGGTGTGGCTAACACTGCCCAAGCTGACCGTACCGCGGTCCGGGCTGGGAGCGGCCTTTCTGAAGGGCACGTTCTACGCCGTTGGAGGTCGAAATAACTCACCCGGCTCGTCGTACGATTCCGACTGGGTCGATCGGTACAATCCGGTAACGGAAACGTGGCGTCCGTGTTCGCCGATGTCGGTGCCACGGAATCGGGTCGGTGTGGCTGTCATGGACGAACTGCTGTACGCGGTTGGTGGTTCGTCGGGTTCGGACTATCACAACACGGTCGAGTAGTGAGTATTTTTCTCTATCTACTTACAATATCCGATGAGATACTTTTACTTGGTCCAAGCGTATAATCTAAGCCGAAGTCGTTTGCGATTTAAGACGAGTAGTCTTTTGGATGACCTGATTGGCCCACCAAAAACACTTTTTCTTTACATATCGGATACTGCATTTGAAAATAATGTAATCTCTATGTCTACTAGATCAATTGAACTTGTTAAAAAGTGTAATATTTTCGTTTCAAAATGACTTGAGAGGTGATCTAGAAGGCCACGAATCATCTCATCATCTCATCTAATTGAAAGCCAAACAAATCACAAAATCGAAAAGAACTTTTCTTTAATTTGTTCATTTTATCTTCCCTACCAGTTACGATCCAGAAACGGACCGCTGGACGCTAGTGCAACCTATGCAATCCAAACGGCTTGGTGTTGGCGTGGCCGTCGTCAACCGGCTACTGTACGCGATCGGTGGTTTTGATGGCAAAACACGCCTCGCTTCGGTCGAGTGCTACCATCCGGAGAACAACGCCTGGACGCTGGTACCGCCGATGCACTACGGGCGCAGTGGTGCCGGTGTGGCCGCCCTGCACCAGTACATTTACGTGGTGGGCGGTTTCGACGGTACGCGCCAGCTCGCCTCGGTCGAGCGGTACGACACGGAGCAGCAGTGCTGGGACATGGTGGCCCCGGTACGCATCGCCCGCAGTGCTCTCTCACTGACCGTCCTCGATGGGCGACTGTACGCGATCGGGGGCTACGATGGGCAAGACTTTCTCACCATCGTCGAGGTGTACGATCCGACGCGGGACGTCTGGGACGAGGGTACACCGCTAACGTCTGGCCGGAGTGGGCACGCGTCCGCCGTCATCTACACACCCTCGTGCATTTCCAGCTACATGGAAGGGCTATACCTTGGCGAGGAAAAGCGCAACGATGTCAGCGGCACACAACCACCCCCGCCAGCACCCCCAGGAGGAGGGTCTTCGTGTTTGTCCTCCTCGTCGTCGTCATCGTCGCGGTCATTGGGGAACAATGCGGGAGGTGGTGGAGCGCAGGGAGGCGGTGCAAGTAGAGCTGCGGGTAGTGGAGAAGGTTCGTGCGCACACGAGGATGGTGGGGAACAGCGATGCGTAGATACCGGACGGCATGGAATGTTAACGAACGAAGGTGATGAAGTAGAAGCAGAAGAAGATGAAAATGACGAACAGTTTGCCATGGACACCGATTCTAGTCAAGAGGAATGTGATAAGGACACGGGAGACGATGGAGGAGAACGCTTGCCTTCGGAAGGCACTCCATCTTCATCTTCTTCTCCCCCTCCGCCACCCGCTGGTTGCCCCTCGCTGGAACCGTCTCTCTTTCCACCGACCACCCCACTGTTGCCACAGTTCGCCGCAGCCCAGACTGACTCAAACATGTCACAGTTCCGGCTTCCGCGACGATCGCTTCTCGTGCATCCTTGCCGACGGACGAAAAGGTGCGGTGGTAAAATCGGTGGCCTTAGGCGTACCGGTTCCGAAGGCAACAAGTACACGCTCACCCTAGCCACCGCACAGGAGTCGTCGGAGAAAAAATCTCCACCACCGGAGGACAGCGGGGCAACGTCGAGCTTTTGTGGGAAAAGTAAACGGAAAGCGTCACTTAGCGGCACGGCTGGGGACGATCATTGTCCGCTGGTGCGGCTTAAGAAGCGTATCACGTGCTTTGTCTCAGCCATCGTTTCCCCACACTGCACCTCCCCGAGCGCCGCACTGCCCGCTCCAACGTTAACCGGAGATCGATCAACCAGCAACGAGGGTGTCCTTCCTACCACGCCCGCAATAGTTCTTTCCAGTTCCGAGGAGCTTCGGGCCGTCGCTGATCGACGTGCGTCGCTTCCACAGGGACCACCATCCTCCTCCTCATCACCATCATCGTTGGTGGCCAACAAAACCGCTAGCGCAAACGGTGCTGATGGAGTTAGTGGTAGTTCCTCACCGCTCTTGTTCGATCACCAGCGATCATCCCCGAGCGCCAAATTATGACACACCATGCCGCCATCCCAATGTTGAACGCCACTCTCGTAGCAAGCAGGGCACTTCCCTTATAGTTAGGAAAGTGCACAGTGAACCAAAACCGTGCAAACACAAGAATATTAAGGAAAATTAGCTGTCGATCTAGCATGAATCTGAAAGCGAATCGAAACTTCCCCCCGCCTCCGACATGAATGAATGCAAACGAACGCATCTCGATTAGAAATCGTAACCGACGATGACACTTTGACTCCCTCCGATGGATCGCACGTGCAACGACATTCCTTCGAAGCAATCGATTGAGTTAAGTTGGCCAATCTTTACCTAATCTTTTTGTGCGTTTCATTCTGCCAACCAAATTCCCAAACGCGTTACGCTAAGCGGTGGTACCGTTTTTAGCTAGCTGTTATTCCAATAGAGATCCTAAGAAAACGAAGAGTTGCATGTGCGCTTACCATCTTCTTTACCCTTCCCCCCCAACCCCAGCCAACCCACCCATGCGCCTTCCCTGAGAACGCAACGGAACAAAAACAGATACCAATAGAATGACCAGAGCTAAAGATGAGGCCTGCAGCCGTTGGAGCTTTCCACTGATTAGTCTACTTACGTGCAAGTCCAAAAGTGTAGAATAGTAGTTTAAAAGCAGGTTACGAAACGATCGAAAATCACAAAACAATCAGTAGAAACCGTTGTAGAAGCTTGAACAAATAATGGAAGTTGTAGAGAATAACTGCCCGCGATCGATGTGTGTATCGGTTTGTCTTATACCATGTATAAGACCGATAGGCGTACGATGCAAACCGGAACGGATTTTATTTGGTCTTCTTCAGGGTACCGCATAGAGATAGAAAAAAAAATAATAAGAAAACCAAGCATACCACATGGTACGAAGCCTTTTCTGCTCTTCCGCCTTCTTCTTCCTTTCGGCAAAGGCGTGTGTCCTTTTCCCTTCTACCCGCCAGCAAACGCAACGTAACAGTTGTCCCTCCCTAGGGGGAGGGATTTTGTTTTTAGAAGAATTTCCGTTAGGTTTTTACTATTATTATTTTTAATAATAAAACTGAAGTGTAACATTTATGTACGTGTGTTTCACTGAACATTCTCCCTTTCCCACAGGAATACGGTCCAATGACACAACAAGATGTTTCGGTGACTACAGTTTCCTCTGCTTCCTTGGGCGCGGTGGGTTCCAAGAGACGGGTGTCGTATCCGTGATGGAAATGATGTTCAAACCTGCCATCTCGAGGCCTTTAATGGCAGACTGTGGGTGAAAAGAAAACGATACACGTAGGATTCATCAATGAAACGATGGGTTTCTTTTCCGACAATGAATTCCCAAACGTTACCATCCGTCCCGGGCCGAGTCCACGAACGGTCACACGGACCGTTTTGTAGCCACGTTCGATCGCCCTCGAGCTGATACTGATGGCGGTAGCTTGCGCGGCAATGTTCGTGCCCTTGCGGGTATTTTTGAACCCTTCGATACCGCACGACCGGATGAACTGTGGCACACCCTTGGCATCGGTGATGGAGATGATGGTGTTGTTGGGGGAAACGCGAATGTGGCAGATCGGTATCTCGTTAAACGGGACCCCGTTGAAGAGTGCTGTGGGTGTGCCTGCGTCCGGAAATATGCTGCTCTTTCTGTAATCCGAACAATGGTGGAACCATCAAATATACTTTCGATTGAAGTCTGCTCCACTTCCTCCAGCCTTACTTATCGATCATGGAATCGATGTCGATCGAACGTTCACCGACGGTGCCTTCATCTTTGGTCGGCAACGAAGCAAGCATTGCCTTGCGATCCTCCACTTTGCACAGCATCGCGGACCGATGAATGTGCCGTACGTTGCTGGGTACCGTTCGGGATACTAACCCCGTGATAAACGAAAGAGGCCTTAGCAGAGACATTGTGCTCGTTTTTGCAGGAGTATTTTACTTATTAAAATATCACAATATCTCCCGCAACCGGCCCCTATCCGAGGTACTTTCCTTGCTACAATGTTTACGCAACGGCACGGAGAACTGTCAAAGCACGCTGAGCGAAAGAAACGTCAAAACAAAGCGCACACTTGGGTAATTTTCAAATCACCGAAAGGATTTTACGTTATTGAAAGGATACGAAAATTCAGCTGACTTCATATTCTGTAATAATATTTCCCAGACGTATTACGATACGTCCATCAACTTTTTCTTATTGCAATTTCCCTGTTAAGTAAAGTTGGTAAATAGGTTTCTTTCGGTCTTTATCTTTTCGGACAGAGCGCAAACATCGAACTCCATCGGTCATAACCATCGATTCACGATAATAAATGTTTTTTATAACTAAAAATAATAAGTTTCATACGAGTAATAAGGACCATACGGAAATTTTTAGACTAGCTAGTGTAATAATAAATATGATACCCCGCCTCTCTCTGTCTTATCATTCTCCGTCGACCGCAGATTCCCATTTTAAATCTTATTCAATTTCCTCCCATCCAGCACTGATACGTTATTGAATAAAGAGACGAAGAGAAGAAGTAATGATAGGGGGAAAAAAAAGAAAGAACGCATAGGCAAGGACGAAATGCAATGTTGGAAACTGACTTGCAACTTTCAACAATTGCATTCCGCGTCGCATGTTCGATAGAAAAGGTGGGCACCAGCGTTTTAAAACAACACTCCCGAATGAACTGGCTTCTGGTGGTTGCTTAATGAATGAAGGACGATATAACAGTAATAATAATATGTATGGTAAAAAAAATCGTTACATCAATGTATAATCACTGACCGCATGTAATGTGGAAAAAAAATGGAAATTTTTTTGTTTTGCTGATTTGTTTGATTTTTTGTTTGTTTTTTCAACCATTCATTCGCGCTTAGCATTAGATTATCTTTTCGTTTTCCATCAACCCTTTTTACTTTGGGAAACCCTTCCCAAATGCGGTGCTGCTACAATTCGTCATACATATCCTTGCGTCCGAAGAAATCAACACTCTCACTCTCTTTCGTCTGCTCTATTTCGAGGCCGCGCTAGATGCCCTGCGTTTTTTGTTTGTTCTTAGCCTAAATACGTTTTTTCCTGTTTTCTTCTGTTTTATCTGCGATGAGCTGTAATTTTTACTTTCACGCATCACCCGCCGTTCCACCTTTAAACACACCTATGTGCCTGTGGGTATGCTGCGCCCCTCCCCTACTAGGTGCACTGAATTTAAACATCACATTCTTAGGGGTGCCTCCTGTGGCATCGCATTACGTTGTTCAAGATCTCCCCCTTGCTTAGGGATGAACTGAACAATCAATAAAAAAAAATATACGTCATGAAACAATGTACCCAATAATAACGGTTTCTGTTGCTTACGATTGCTCCTTAAATTATCTTTTTCTTTTTTTACTTTCTCCGATCATGCCAACGTGATGCTTACGGTTACCGCGTTCAACTGCACAATAATGACCGTTATCGTAATAATAGTAATAAAATTAATAATAATGAAGGAGATACTCTCCCACAATCGACAACAAAGTGCGATACCGAGCGCGATGATAAAAATGAAATTGATAAAAAAGTAAAAAAAATTGAAGAATTTGGTGACGATTTTGCACGATTCTTCCCTGTGAATACTACACGGAATTCCGGATCGATAACCATCGCTCCGTACCCATATACCGGGTCTACCATAATCTGGGGATACATAAATATCCGTTCAAAAACCAACTGCACCGTAACACCAGCCCGAAATTCAACCAAATACGTGCGCATATTATTCGTCCGAAGCGTGCAAATCATCTCCATATTAAGTAGTATCCTTAAAACGACATTTTGTTATATTTAGATACAGTAAGTCGGTCCGGTTCACTCTTTCAAACCCACTCACTCACTCACTATTCCCTGGTGATCGTTTCACTCCCGGTTTGCTCAGCAATCGGTGGTAACCATGCATGGTTACTAAGAGCAACACAGCAATTCTCTCACATTGCAGTGAACAGTCATCGTACGCGCATTTACGTTTCCCCTTCGATTTTATTGCGCGCTGCCGGTTCGGAAGTTGGCCTTTCCTCTGCAACCGGTGGTTCACTACACTCGATGGCGGTTCCTTTGCCTGGTCCTTCGACCACGTTGTTGGTAGTAACTTTCGATGGTGGTGCCGGTGGTTCCGTCTCACCACCATCACCAAGCTTCTTCTTAATCTTGCTTGGGCTTGGACATTGCCTAGCGTCGGGCTCTAGGTGCTGTGGCATTTTTGGTCGAACGGTCGCGTCGGTTGCGTGTGTGCCGTCCGTCGTCGTTTGCTTACCTTCGACATTATCGTCGTCTATTCGTGGTGTGGTTGGATCCACCGCAGGAGCGGCCATGGACTTTGACTTGCTGCCCAAAGAATGCTCCTGCTCCTGCTTTGAACTAACGACTGATGGTTTGCTGTTGTCCTCCGACCGACGATCGCCACTCTTATCGCCACTGTCTTTTTTATCCTCCTCATCGTCGTCGTCGTCCAAGCACTCAAATATAAGCTCAATATGGCTCTCGATATCTTTCACCAGATTGCGCAGGTACTGTTCCTGCTGCTTCTGATGCTGTTGCTGATTCTGCGGCGGCTCACCGCTACCGCTGGCCGACGGTGCCATCGGACCTATGGTTTCTTCTCCTGCAGGAGACTCCTTGGAACTGCTACTGCTTCCACTTCCGCTGCAACTATTTGTTGACCCCGCGACGCCCTCGTTAGACACCGGATCTTGCTTTTTAAGCGACTCTTTTATCTCTTCCGACGACACTGGATTTGCCTTACTAACGTCGTCTCCATAACGGGAGTGTTTTTCTGCTCCCTCTTGAGACATAACCACCGTTGTAGAGGCTGCCACCGTACTAGTTGTCACTGCTGTCGACGACGTCATGGTCGTGCACGTCGTCGTTGTCTCGCAGGATATTGCAGCATCCCGACGAGTGGTAATAAGCGAAGCAGCAGTCGTCGCTGCGGTCCCGACAGTGGACGGAGGTTTCATCATTACGTCGGCGGTGGAACATGATCCGCCCGGTTGTGGTTTACTCTGTACGGTGATTTCTATCGACGGAAGCGTTTCTTTACCTCGGGAAGACTTTCCACCAGCGCCCGACGACACTGCGGTTCCTGCATTGTAAGCCGCCGCTGGAGCACCAACTTCAGTCGGCGTGCCACCCGATGACGAAGTCATTGGCGAGCGGACAACCGGATGTATCGTTATGTGTGGCACGGTCACTTTACGTTTTTTCGGTGGCGTTTCTTCTACAGAAATAAACAAAAGTAAAGAAAGTGTGTTATACGGGTTGAAAACTACTGCTTCCTTTCTTCCATTCCTACCGTCGCTGTAGATTTCATCCTTAAACTTCGTCAGCACGGCATGCAGCGAGTTTTGCAGGGCTCCCTTCACGCTCCTGGGGATTCCCGTGCGTTGCCCGATAATGCGGATCGCCTGCAGATCGCCGCAAATGTCCTCCAGGTTGCCCTTGTCCGGCAGCAGTTGACAGATGGACTCGAGCAGACGTGGTACAACCAGGCGAGATTTTATCTAAAAGTCACCAAAAATAAATAAATAATAACCGAACAATCGCTCCTTTATCATTTTGTTTTTACCACCTTTGGGTAGTAGATTTCGATAAAATTTGCTATGATTGGGTCGTTTAGCGATAGTCTTTCATCTCTCAGTATGTTGTCGATGTAATCGATGAGCAGGGGATTCTTAATCAGCATCTCCGAGTACCTGCAATGAGCACCGTGATTATGCATTGTTCGTTAACGGAGACTAGTTACTGCTCTTACCTATGCGTCGTCTTGTTGTTGTAGATGCCAACCCAAAACTTGGGGAAAATGTTAAAGTGTAACACAACCGCTTCAATGCCGGCCAGTAGCGACAAGTGGACCATCGGTTCGGTGAAATGATTCGCGGTTACCGCCACCCGGAACATGATGTCGAGAAACTCGTGGTACGGTCGATAGAATAGTTCCAGCGCCAGGTCAAAGTCCTTATCGAGACCCTAAATGGTAAGAGTTCAATTGGATGAGTAAAATTCTACTTCGAATCGCCACATCCCCTCTCGCTCACCTTCTCACAGATCTGAGACTGTGGAATGTTCATCTGAACCATCGGTCTCGGTGGGCGAGGTGTATTTTTCGAAACCGGTGGCCAGGCCGCCTTTACGCCGCGTCGAGGGAAGTAGGATCCTAACGGACCAATGGTGGCAGCCGTTGCAGCGTTAACGGCAGTCGCTGCCGCCGCCGCTGCTGCAGCTGCTGTCGTTGCTCCTGATGCCGATAGTGCCACGGAACCGCCGGTGCCGGTCGCTCCCATACTATTCGGCTGGTGGTGGGTTAGATGGTGCACGCTCGGTGCATGGCAGTTCGTTAGCAGCGGAACGAGCACGGTCGAGATGATGTCCGGGGTGGCACACTTGACCAACTCCTTGAGCACCTCCAGTGCCAGATTGCGCATCTCGGGCGGGTTGAACGTGTTCAACAGCGTGGCCAACCGACGTACGGCATCGGGCAGACCCTTCATCAGCGGTGGCGGAGGTCGTTTCTTCTGCTCGCGGCAACTAACACGCAGCGTGCTTATCAGCAAGATCACCTCCGTCAGCAGCTCCTGCAGGTCGCCGAACACATGGCAAGCGGTCGCCTCGTGGTACATCGAGTGAAGCGTGTGCAGTGCATCGAAGCAGAGCGTAATGCCACCGTTCAGCACCACAAACAGCCGATCGTCGTCGTTTTCGACCAGAATGCGCAGTGCAGCGATCAACGTACCCCAGGAAACGCGCGCATCCAACCCATTCAAGTAGGCGGTGAGGGTCGTGCGGCGGAAGATCGTTACGTCCCGCTGCTCGACCTCGTTCGCGTCCGGGTGTCGCTGGGCGAACAGTGTCATCAGGCGGAACAGTTCGTCTACGGCTAGAGGATACTGCGTCGGATGCGGCGTTATGTTCTTAAACGCCCACTGTAGGTTCTGGTGGGCCGCCAGCTGACGAGTCAGAAGACGACTCTGCTGACAGCACATTCGCAACAAGCCGTAGTACACCGGCAACATTGCGCGATTGTACGTCACTATTTCCGTGTCGTCATGATCGGCTCTGAAAGATGAACAAAAGTGCCCAAAAGAATAAAAAAAGAAATATAGAGTCTACGATAAAAAGGTATACTTACAGTATGTAATTAAACGCGATGTTACGCGTTATATCTGGACAGTTTGCCACGAGAATCGCATTTTCTGGACAATCTAAGGTGGCCTGATACCAGAATGCGAGCAATGCCTGCTTGTTGTGATGCGCCGGTACAGCCGGCTCTGATAGCCTCGGGTGAAACAGCTCCCATAACGACCGCAGATGTGGTCCAACCTGCAACAAGAGTGACCAAAACGAAATTACTAATCTCTCGAGAACGACCGGGAAGACATTTTCAAATCAGCATGACCTCAATAAATGAAGCGACGCAGGGAAATTTCTTACCATTAATTTCTCCGTCTTCGACACTAAACAGTATGTGAGCAGGTTAAAGTACGCCGTCAGCTTGGTTGTGCCGTGTACGTTGTACTCGGTATAGTTGCGTGCCGACCGCAACAGCAGCAGCAGCAGATTGAGGATGGTGTGCAAAATCAGCTGCGCTTCGCATGAGATTTCCCGATGCTGAAACACGTGCATCGACAGCTTGTGGTGCGACGTCGCTCGGTAGTTGTTGCGGAAGCTTTGCGAAGGCACTAGGGACACCAGCAGGTAGGCGGCAGCATTGCGCACCCGGGCGTTGGTATGTGCGAGCAGAAACGTTTCCACCCAGCTTTCGGCCGACTGCAGGATCCAGTTATGGGCGATCTTGTTGCGAGGCGCTTGCACCGCCAGCCAATCCAGGGCAGACTGGGGGCAGTACTCGGCCGCATCCCAAACGCGTTGTAGCACCAACTGTGAAAAGCACGGCAAACCGGACGGACCGCCGGAAGATTCGGTGAGCAGTGTGAGCAGCTTGAAGAACGGACCACACAGTTCCGTGTGCTTTGTGACGGCCGTGAACAGCATCGTGATGATCTGGCTGGCGAGCCGCTCATCACACCGGCACAGGGCGTGGATGAGATGACGCGTCTGGTGCGGGTTAATGTTGTCCTTGATCTGCTGGTACAGGAAGGGGAATCCCTTGCCGCCCGCGATTGCATTATAGTCGCGAGCGGAAAGATGCAGCCGGAGATCGGGCCCGCGCGAGCGTTCCACCAACGAAGCCACCAGGGCAATCATTTTGTCCAGCGATGCTGGTCGCGATTTATCCACCGTGAGCGTCTCATCCGATGAGTTTTCGTCATTATCTGAACTGGCATCAATCTGGGAAGATGGTAGAACATAATGGCAACGTTTTTCAAAGATTTTCTACACGGCTTTCGCTACCCTTAAAAACAAATACTCACACATTCCTGGCCCTTGTGCCCGAGATAGAAATCGGCCACGCTCCGGATGACGTTAATGCGTAGAAGGAACAGTGCTTCCTCTTCACCCATCCGCGAAAACTCGTACAACAGCCCGAAAAACTCTGACAAATGGCGCGAATGGGCCTTTGCTCCATGCTCCATTAGCATGATGAGAGACTTGATGAAGCGCGTCACGCACGACACATTTCCGATGATTTCATTCCCATCGACGTCCGTTTCCGCCTTCAGATAGAGAGCGCAGTGGCTTTGTCTAAAACCCAAACACAGGCGCAATAGAATTATTAGTGATTGTTGTTGACAACCGCAAAACCGAACGGTCCCCAGTAAACCTTACCTCAAGCGCTGTATCACGTGAATGACAAGCCGCTGGAACATTTGACGAACCATCTGGTTCGGGCATTGGATCAGCACCTGGACGGGCCACCACGGCTCGGCCGACATGTGACTAAGGAACCATTCGCAGGCTTCCTGGCTGGCGTTGAACTGTTTCGTTAGCAGCTCCACCCAGAGCACCATCGTGGGCTGGAAGCGAATCGTCGAAAACGGAGTTGTTCAAAGCAGTGTTACTAAAGTAGTGAGAGACACGGTAATAAGATAAACTTACCTTTTCTTTCGCGTGAATAAATGTTTCAATAAAGAAAGACACGGATAATTGGGCTGCGATACACGTAATGTCCGGTAGCGCCAGTAGGCTTTGCGGTATATGACCACAGATCTGCCACATAAAGCTAGTAGGAAATGGAAAGAAAAACGGTTAATATACTGCTTTATATATTCAGGTTTCTTCAACACACTTACTTGAAATAGGTATGTTCAAAAATGTTGCGATCTTGCAGAAAATGTCTATTGTCCTGCCATATCCACTCCTCCAGCTCCTTTGACAGGGGCCGAAGTCGGAGCCGTTTGTTCGATGTGCTGATCCGGTTCACCATCACTAGCCCGCTACCTCCGGTAACCGAGGTGGCACCGCTTGAGCCTGAGCTCGAACAACCGGGCGAAGAGGAGGACGATGATTGCAGCACAACGTGGGGTGAGTTGTGCAACGACGGTCCCGGAACTCCGGTCGCTTGTCCGACGACGGCTGCCATAGGGAGGCCGATGTTTCCTCCTACGGTTGCCGTCAATGCGGACAGCGACGATATCGACGAGTACGATGATGGGGACGGTTCTGACGAGACCACACCGTGCAACATGGCGGCGGCGGCACTGACTCCTGTGCCGACGGGCGATACCGAGGATGAGGCCGTCGGCTGGAAACCGAGTACCCCAGTGGAGCCACCGAGCGGTACCAGGCAGGATGTCGAGGACGTTGAAGTGGTGGATGTCGTTGCAGTTCCCACCTTGGGTACCATGATCGGATGCATGTGAGCGGCGTTGGCGACTATCGACGTTTTTCCTATAGCCGCCGAGGCTGCTGCTGCCGACGAAGGAATGACGGACGTCACTCCGGTCGACGTAGCCGATGCTGTTGATGTCGTAGAGGCCGACGGCGACAGTGACACCGCAGTACTCGACGAAGAGGCTATCGTTGACGTCGTCGGACTAACAGCTCGCGTCGGTCCCCCCTGGCTCTGTGATGATGAAGCCGATGGCGACGGTGGTGGTGGTAGTGGCAATGAAGGTTGTGGTGTTGGCCTAGCGATACCTTCTTTCTTAATATCTATATCACATTTACTTAGATGATTACTTTGTTTAGCTACTTCACTAGGTAGTTGTTGGATGAATTGTTCAGTCTCTTGATCACGTTCATTATTTGCTTTCTTCAGCTTCATCTCATTTGACTCCGTCGTCGCTGCAGCAGCTGGCATCACTTCATGTGCCAACTTCAACGCTTTCGTTACCTCACCCAGATCCCCATCTTGCCCCGAATTCGTTGCTGGTGATAAAGACGAAGAAGTAGAAGCAGTACTCTGCACCGACGGTACGGATGAAGATGCATTGCTATCTGACTTTGTCGCAGTGGTGCTAGCAGGCGGGGTTTGAGCAGCGTTGTGGGTTGGCCCTCCCGAAGACGAGACCGACGCCGGCAATTTTGTTGATGTGATTTTATCTGAATCCGACTTTATGGCAGCACCACGTGCTGCGCCTTCAGAGCGAACAGAGCCCGATGGTTCAGTGGACACGGATTCACACTTCTTCGAAGTCACTTTCTTCGAAGTAGAGGAAGATGTTCCGGGTAGTGGCACACCGGTTCTGACCGGTACTGTGTTGCCAAATAGCAACGGTGAGCTCGATCGCTTTGGTTCGGCCGGAAAGTTACCAGAGGCATAACAGTTACTACCGGTGCTGCTATTCCGGTTCGCCGCGGTTCCTATCTGTTGTCTGTCAGTCGAGGTGGAAGCCATCTGTTGATCGACCTGATCGCGCTGCACGTTCTTTCCCTTGTTGGAGCGCCATTCGTAGAAGAGCATGTAAGCGGAGTTGGTTTTTTCGAAACTGAAATCCAAATACTTTTCCGTCACTGAGTCGTATGTTTTACTCTGAAAGTAGAATGCATTTAAAACAAGGAATATACATTAAAGTACATAAAATACAATACACTACAAAAGGAAGTAAATTTGTTATATAACCACAATTGAATTGATTAAAACGTTCACAATTGATGTCATGGAACTCTAATTAACCACATGAAATAGGTCTTGAAACCATGGAATATTGGTTACGTCAGAACTTGTAGCTTACCGTCATTTCTCCACCGAAACATTCGGCAGCAATTTGTGACGGGTCGAACAGTTTCACTTCGGCGTCGTTAAACAGAAACCATCTCTCTTGGTGGTTCGGATCGCCGTCTTCGTTGCGCTCCTTGATGAAACTGTAGTAGTGCCCACCGTCGGCGTTGCCTGTATGTACCGTCACGCCAACTAGATCGTACTCGTAGTTCTCGTTGAAATCCTCCGACTCTTCTTCGTCCATCGTTTGCTGCTGTTTTTGCAGATCACCGCTGCTGCTGTCGCTCGTGTTGCCATTGGTAACGGCTGTTTCGTTTGTTTTGCTGCTGCTAGGGTTGATGTTTTTGTCATCGTCCACTACCTTCGTTGTAACATCAGCCGACTTCATTTCGACATCTTCACCATCGGTAGCCTTCACATTCCCTGCCGGCGTAGAACCTTTGTTGCGGTCCTTTCCATTTGCGTCACTGCTTGTGCTGACGGTGCCAGTACTTGTACTGCCGTTGCTACAATTGCTAGTGCTGCTGCTGCTGCTACTGCTGCTACTACTGTCATCGTTCCCCCCTCCACCGGACATCGCCGATGGCCCGGGCAGAGTAGTGCTTCCAATTCCTGCTCCTCCACCACCAATCTCCGATGTTGACGATTCGCTGACGTTGCGTGAGTGCGACCGTCGCATCTGCGATTTGCGCTTTTCCTCCTGATAGTGGTGGGGCATCAGCGTTTTCTCCACGTAGCCGGACATATCGAGGCGCATCGGGAAGGAAAAATGGGTGTTCACCTTTTCCTTCAGCATCGTGACCATGTTGAACGTGTAGCGCATCGTGTTGAAGCACAGGATCTGGGGCAGCTTCTTGAAGCAGGCGCGCTTCTCCGCCCGCACCTTCTTGCCGCACTGCGAGCACGTGTACATATTGTCACCCTCGAGCGTATCCTTGACCGTGACCTCGTCGAGCGATTCGTGCAGGTTACGCATATCCGCCACCTGACACCGTACGGTGTAAAACTCCTCCAACGTTCTGCTCACGTGTCCGCAATCCTACAAGAAACATATAAAATGGTTAAATTAGAAACGTCCACGCTTGGGCAAGGGAAGCAAACGGAGACGGAAAATTGGAGACGTGTTTTTCGTATGCTCGAAAAAAACTCACTAAGGACACAACATTATTGCTGATGACACCGCAGAAGATTCGTTTCACTAGGGCCTTCAGATCGGGCGTCATCTCCTCCAACTTCGACACCAGGTCGATGAAGAACTCGGCCATATCCTTCTGCTCGCCCGTGTTCAGCGGCTGGTGGTCCATCTGATACACTCGACAAAACGATCGCGGGCAGTACGCCTTCCGCTCCGACTCCATTAGGTAGGCGAACATGCGCTGCAGTTCGCATAGGGTGGCCTTGTGCTTCTGAGGCGCATCGGTCGAGATGGACAGGATGGCATCGCGCGTCTGGGGCGTCATGAACAGATGCTGTATGCAGGACGCCATATAGCAGGTCGCGCCGAGGTTGGTCAACCCGACGTACCCACACTCGGAGCGGCCCTCATCCTGCGGCCAGTAGTCCCACGGGTAGGGCGAATGCGGCCCGGCACGATGCTGCTGCATCAACTTGCCATGCAGCAGAAGATAGTTTTCCGGTGCATTACGGCACATCTCCACCAGAAGATCGTACGCGGCCGCCCGGGCACCGTGGCTCTTGCACTTTGGCTTCTCGCGATCCTCCGGCGACGGGAGCTCGAACAGGCAGCAGAACACACTGACCATAAAATCCTGACCGGGCGTGCTGTACTTGAACGGTGGGTCGAACTTCAGCAAGTTTGCCATCAGATTCAGCAACCCGAACAGCCCATCGTCCGGACTGCCGTGGCGACTCTCAAGATAGTCACGCTCTAGAATGCTTCTAGCCACCTGCTGACACATCGCATCCAAGCCAATGGTATCTCTCGGCTGTGTCGCTAGGTCCGAATCGACCGAACCATTACCACCACCACCACTACCACCTCGTAACAGTTCTGGCGAGAGTGCATCCACCAGGCGGCACAGGAGCCAGAAGTAATCCCTACAAGCTGGACCGTACGGTTCCTTTCCTTCATCGCCGGCGGCAAGCAGCGCACCGTAAATACCACCAGCTACACCGATACCACCAACGGCTCCACCAGCTCCTCCACCCAAGGCCTGCGGTTTCATGTTCTCCGCCAATGGCAATAGGGCTACCAACTTCGACAGCAACGGTGCCATCAGCTCGTAGTATGTCTGAGCGTTACCTAAACACAGCCGATAAAGCGCGGCACACGCTTCCCTCCGCACGGCCGGTTCCGGATCGTCCAGAATCAACCGCTGCAGCCAGTGCCCGTTAGCCTCGATGGTCCACAGCATTCGACGTACCTCGCGGCACGAGTGGGCATAGCAGACGAGTAGATTCATCGCGTAATGGATGACCTGCGGGCGGCCGAACAGACCCGTTTTGAACAGGTTCGGATTGAGCGGCAGCGATTCCTCGTTCAGAATCGATGCCAGGCGCTCGAGCGTAGGCCGTGGTTCCAACAGTGCAAGCGTTTCACGGTTCAAGGGTGGAATCATTATAGCAGTTCCTTCCGCCTCAGCCTTCAGCTCGTCCATTCCCAGCAGGCAGAATATGCGCAGCATCGAAGCAAGACAATCGTGACGCCACTCGTTGAGCACGTGCTTGTCCGACCCGTCGGCAGACTTTTGCAGCACCCCCGAGAGGAAGATCCGATAGAGGTGTGCCAGACCTCCGCAGCGGATAAATTCATCACTCCATTCGACCATCTTCGGTGCGGTGTCGTTGGGCTGAGGAAGATCACTACTAGCAATGGCCAACAGGTCTCGATTTAGGTCGGGCTTCTTGCCACCGTCTTCGCTAACTGCCTGTGTTTCTTGTTGCTTAAGGGATGTAGTTTCCATCGAACCAATATTTGCTGCAGTTGAAGACTCATTAGTCGCTTCGGTGGCTCGCTCATTCTCGCCCTTCGTCGTACCCTCTTCTGTGGTGGTGGTGGGTTTGTTCTCCTTGTTTGCCGTTCCACCTTTTCCCGATTCAACAACACGATCGTCGTCGAGAAGGAGTGGGGTCGGTTTCAATACTCCCGGTCCACACGGCGCAGTAAATTCGATTCGTTTGCCCTTCGGTGAAGACCCGCTGCTAGCACCGGTGCCCCCTCCTGGTGACACTTCTTGTAATATCGCAGAAGTAGAGCCTACCTGCCTGCTAGCGGCGGAGATGTGGCTTTGATTTTGCATCTTCAACGATTTGGAGCTGGAAATTTTCAGCTTCAATTGATTCTTTACCGAAAGAATCTTCGAGCTAGTACTTGGGCCTGCCATGCTGATACGCCCATGGCCACCACCATCGCTAACGAACCCTCCTGCACCGGGCGGTTTCACACCTGCAACACCTCCCGGTGCACCACCACCGCCGGTGGTGCCACAGCAGTTTCCGACAAACTTTGATTTGCAAAGACTCTCCACAATGTGAAGGGCGTACATGAACTTTTGGAGATTACGTGGATCAAGAATTTCCTCGAGCGTGTAGCATCCACCAAGCGGCGAAGAAGAGTCGGCCGTCGTGGACGATGTTTCATCCATCGGCTCCACCATTGGCGATGGTTCACCTTCTTGGATAGCTTTTTTGGCCGCACTTTCATCTTGTTGCTTTGAAGCCTTTTCAGGCTCTTTGAAAGTGAGATTTTTCAGCGTGTTCAGAAATGAAGGACACGTCGGCAGCATTGCCAGTATGTCCCAGACGCGCCGGGACAGCAGCTGGGCCTTCGTGTTCGGCTGGCAGCGCTCTCCGATGGTGCTAATCTTCATATCGCCCAGCGTTTGCATCAGTCGGAACAGCTGCTCGAAGTACGGTGGCTTCAGAAGCAGCAACGTCGGAAGCCAATCTTTCGGTGGTGGTGGTTGCATCGATGGATTCTCCGCCTGCTCACGACGTCGCATGCTGCGACCGCCGAGTGACACGTACACCATTTGGTTGTCCTTAAAACCCACATCCGCCAGGCTTCGCTCATCGTAATCGGACGTTATTTCCTGACCCTGGGTGATGATACGCAGTGGACCATCGTTGAGCAGCAGTCCTAGTACGGGTGCAGGGCTTTCGCCGGCCGTTGCCGAGGGGTTCGTCGTTTCGCCATTGTTGGCCGCCACATTCATTTCCTTCCCCGTTTGTTGCTGCGTTGCTCCACCTTGGTACGTTTCCCACCACTTGGCTATTTCGGCTTTCAGATCGGCCACGAGATCGCTGGCGTGCATGCTTAGGAACGATTTGTCCGGTACACCGGCCGGTTGCAGTACGATCCTTATTGGCGGACCCGGACCTTCCGTGCGCAGTGCACTGTGGGCACCGATATCCGTCCCTTCCAGTGCCCACCGGCGCAGGTGATACGCGTACCGACGTCGGAACGTATCGAGATGTGTATTGAGCAGCATTAGTGCACGCTGGACACACATCAGCGCGTACTCGGTGGCCGGCCCGTCGGCATGTGGTTGATTCAACTCCTCCACCGCCTGCGACAGGTGGTTCATGCACTGCGCCACAAACTGATGCTCGTAGCGTAGCTGCTGCTCCATGTAGTACGTGTTGATGTACTGAATTGCGGACAGCGACACGTCCGTGTTCGTTGCCCGAAGTGCAATCTTCCACAGCTGCTCGATCGCGACCGTATCCATCTGGTGGTTTACACCTTCCACCGGATGGTAGAACATCTCGCCACGGCCGAGGGTGAACAGTTGCTGGAACAGTCCGAGAGCAACGGTCGAGATTCCTTCCGGTTTGAGCTCTGGCAGCCGTTTGAGGTACAGATGCTGGATGGCGTTCACGCCGAGAGCATGCGTATCGCCTCCCTTCACCTGCGCCTGCAGCCACGAGAACAGGCAATCGCTACACTCCGGATCGTTGGCAAGACAATCCCAGAGGGCGCCCACCTGGTTCAGCGTCAAACGGAAGCTGCGCGGCGATCCGACGTCACTGAACACCGACGTTAGAAACTGTAGCCGCACTTGGATCTGTGTCACGTGCGAATACAGCGGTGGAGCGTTTCCGCTACGCACCCGGGATGAGTAGTGCTTGAGATTGTTGAAGAAATGGAACATCATCTCGTGCTGTCGCTCGGACCACAGGACCACCTGATGGGTGGTAACGTCGCGAAATTGCTGGAACGAGGCAAACAGCTTGGGCAGCAGTTTCAGGCTCGTAACAATGCTTCGGTTTTCGGCAAGGTTCTGCAGGCAGCCTTCGATGAACCGCGTGCGTATGTTTTTGTCCGTGTGGTAGCACAGCAATGTACCGAGCACCTTTTCTGCCTCGAGCGCTATCGTTTCACCCAGTTGTCCCTGAGAATTGAAAATAAATGAATAAAAACGTTACATAGAATGATTCAAGACAACTACAACGTCACTTACAATTTTATCATCCTGCAGCAGATCCCACAGCAACGTATTTCCCGGTTGACACACGTCGGAAAAACGATAAGCTGCTCCGACCAGTGACGATCCCACTGGCCCAGCGGAGGCGGCGACAGCGGCCGTGGCCTGTAGGATATCTTTCGTTTTCGTCGAAGGACCCTTACTCATTTTGCCCCCGCCACCGCCATTGTTTGGCCCAGCACCGATCCTATGCAACCCGCCCGAATGATGGTGATGATGATGATGCTGATGCGGGGAATGCTTCATCATGCCCATCCCAGGAGCAGCTCCCGCCCGCATCGATGACGGTCCCGGGACGGTCCCTATCGACCGAGGCCGAGGGATCGGAAACGATTGATGCAACGAAACGCCCCTGGCCGCCAGCTCCGCCAACTCTTCCTCACACGGCGACGGTTCATCGTCGAAATCGGCCAAATTCTTCTCCGACTTGTTGCTCAGCGGTGACGAGCAGCTGTTTTCGTTGTCGGCCGCCGCGGCCGCGTTAAGGAAGTTGATCAAATGACCCTCGCCCATCGCACCCATGAAGCTGGACATATCGTCGTTCATTGGCCCACTAGGAACTCCCCCGAGACTGTTTGGACCCCGCACTCCTGCTAGGGGGTCCGCACCGAGCACCCCCGGGCCGAGCGAACCCGACACAACACCGGCATGCTGCTGCTGAAGATGGCGCAATACGGACGTCTGCAGGTTGTTATCGCTGCAATCGCTATCCGGCATCATGGCGGCCAGCAAATCGCTGTCCTCGACATCGGACACGCTTTCCTGCAGCTCCTGCAGTTCCTTACGCGTCAGGCCACTGATCTTACGCCGCTTTTTACGCAACTTCTTGCGCATCATGAACGATTCGTCCACGTCGATGCAATCGTCGCTGCTGGTGCCATCTTCGTTAAAGGCCGCCATGGAATGCGTGATCAACGGGATCCTTCTGCGCATGGAACATGGAAAGGGAATTTACCATTAAGTGTTTAAAATCATTCACAGATAAAAGTTTCACTTACATTTTATCTTTCATTCGCTGATGCACATTGAAGATATCCGGCTCTACTTTGATACTGTCTGTAATGATAATTTTGAAAAGTCGCTATTTTAGTTACAAAGTCGACTTATTAACAGCGAAACCACTTAGTTTTCGTTTGAAAAATTATATTGACGAATAATTATTATTTTCTCACTTACCATCGGTAGTTTCATCACAACAATTTTTATGCCGCGCCTGCTTACATGGCGGTGCCCCAGTGTCGGATTCTCCTCCACCACGACGTTCCGGACCCATCTGACCCAGCGCTCCACCGGCAGACGGCGGCTTACGGCAGCCCGCCACACCCGATGCCATTGCCGACGGTCCTTCACCGTCCGAGCTGTCATCCTCCGGGTGCTCGTCCTCACTGTTACTCCCATCGACACTGACGCTGTTCTCCGAGCTGGATGGTAGCTCGTTGTAGTCGTTCCCGCGACCGGTTGCAATTTCGTTGATGGTGGCTCCGGCCGCTTTGCTCATATCGAACAGCGTCTGTCGCGAGCAGTCCCGCATCCATATTAACTTCGTTAGGGCCGACGCGATGTAGATGCTCTGTTCGGTGTGCTCCCGCGGGTCGAGCCGGCAAAGCAGCGAGTACAGGTGTGTGGCCGGCTTGGGTGCAAGGTTTTTCACCAACGAGGGCAGAATATCGTAGATCGTCTTCGAGCAGTGCTTCAGCTGAGCTGCCTGCCACATGAGCGTGATGTGTTCTTCCGTGATCTGGTTCTCGACGGCCAGGAAGTTGAGCACGATGTGCGATTGCTTGATCACCTCCACGTGCAGGTTCGGTCCGAACAGGTGCGAAATGATCTGATTTTCCGACAGCCAGCTGGCCAGCTTCAGTCCGACCGCCTCCACTTCGGACATTGTCTCCGACGTGCAGATGTCGTTGAACATATTGATGTGTGCGTTGATCTGCGCCATCCCGGCCAGTCGCATCGTGAGCGTGGACGAAGTGAAGTACTTGAAGGCCAGCGCAAGCCCCTCCGTGTCGAAGGTGATTTGCGAGTCCAGCGGGTCTTTGATGGCGGTCCACATGAAGTCGGCCATCGACTTGGTTGCCGGCGAACGCAGATCTTGATCGGACAGTCGGCACATGTACTGCAGCACTTTTACTCGCAGCGGAATAAATAGCTGCACAATCGAGCGATAATTTATCCACAGCTTTATATTCGAGCTGGTGGCCGTGATGGCGTGCGCTGTCGACACGGGCAATCCGGGCTGATCGAAGCACTGCATCATCGCCTCGAACCCGGCGTAGTTGCAGAACAACGACACGTTGCGCAGCAGGAAGGCCGGAATTTCACTGTCGTGCAGATCGCAGAACAGACTCAACGATTGTACCTCTTGTGGAGACACCTCATCCATGCGCGCGTGTACCCCATGCTTGTACGCTACGTACAGTGGAAAGTTCAGCAGGAACACCTTCGATACTAGTATCAGCAACTTTTCAACATCGAGCAGCGTCCAAACGTCTCCATCGAAAGACGGTTGATTGCCGCTGACAGTAGCTGGTTGCTTGTCACCCTCCGGACCCTCTTTGCCCTTCTTCGACGTCGGCCGGCTCGCGGAGCCATCATTCTTCTCCTCCCGGCTACTCTCTGCGTCCTTCGGATGGTCGTCTCTCACTTCTGACGGGTTTTTGTCACTACGAATCTCTTTACTTTCCGTTGACTTCACAGCAGATCCCTCCTCATGCCCTTTAGTATTGCCAGGCGTAGACACCGGGGTCGGTGTCTCGTGGGAGGCTGTGCCCTGTCCAGCCCCTCCCGAACCTGGTGAGGCCTGCAGTAGATTCTGTGCCAATAATTTGCGAATGTTCTTCAACTGGTAAACGGTAAAATAAACGATGCCTTGAACGACCAAGTTGAAGCGGTCGAAATTCTTTACATCTCGATAGCAGCACATGCACTGCCTATTGGGCCAAGTCTGGATGTAGTTCAGCACAATTTCAATCTCCCGCTTCTGCAAGAACACCGGCTGGTCGGCGTCATTGCCACCGTTGAATCGCGACTCATCTGCAAATGGGGAGAACATAAAGAAAAACATATGCAAAAAAACATGGAGAAACATGCTCAATACTGCCGCGGAAAATCGTGCAGTAAGACATTCGGAACATCATCACCAACACCACCGACAAATTGCGATCCATCGGGGGGGAGAACGGGGGGGCAAAATCGCATGATGCACCCAGCAGCCAAGCTGTCAAGACTGTGTGGCCACAGCGTGTGTGATACTTACACGAAACGAGAAGATTCAGAAAACCGGAGCAAACATCGCACATTTTTCCTTCCACTTCTGTTCTCCGAATGGAGGCGTGTTTCTAGTGTTTCCCGAGCTCTCGTCCGCCGCCACCATTCGAGCGAACTTATTGTTTTAGCGCTTGCCTTCTACCACGATTGCTCGCAAATTTGCAATGAAATATGAAATGTTTTCTTCACCAACTACACACTAGAAGTAAATCTTTCACCACTTTCTTTCTTCCCTATTTGCTGTCATTTGCTGTCAAACTCTTGCAATCGTCGTCGTCGTCGTTGCCTTCTTCGTTGCTCCTGCCTGCCGTCGCCTTCGTCGTTGTTGCCGTTCACCAACGTCGGCCGTTTTTGTGCAGCAGATTTTGCACGGCGACAGTTGGTGTTTTTCGCAAGCTTCACAAGCCAGGTTCCAACAATCACGAACACCTCGACCGTACCAAAGCGAGGCGAAACCGATGTTTCATTCACAAATGCACCGGAAAAAACATCACCCACTCTACCGACACATTCTTCGGTCCTTCGATTCGCAACGACAGTAGCTGTCGTTTTATGGCATAGCCCAAGGTGCCTCCTAAGAGAGGTGAGCTCATAGCCTCGATGTGGCAGCCATATTGAAAAGGATTTTTGATAATCGGAATAATAATCATTCGATCGTTTATAAACAAAAGAAAAAATTGGCAAGTTGCCGGTACTATAGTTTAAATGATTATCCGAAGAACTTGGCCACAATTTTACTGAGGCCTCGGTGCCACCTACAATAATTTGATTGCTATCGCGAAGTCATCTGGTGCTAGTGCAAGTTTGCTCCCATCGAAACTTCCCGGAATGATATGGTAGAGCGTAATGGATAAGACGTGTTAGTTATGCTAATAGCCTAAAATAGAAACATTTCTGATTGAAAAAAGTAGCAGCGGTTGTCAAAGAATTTCTTTATTTCTGTAATGAATTTGTTAAAATGTGAAACGATTAGATTCGGATTAGCAGAGCAATCACGTTACACGTCCTGTTCGTTTGAGGGTTGAAGCAAAAGAGAAAGACTTTTATTCTCAGGTTGATGTCCCTGCTGACATTTGCTGTTCGTTCGTTTACATTTTCGGTTTGACTTCTAACGCGTTGCCTAATATTCAACACTCCTCCTCAACGCGTAGTTATTACTCAATTAGCTCCTCCTAAATCTATACAGCCAAACCTATCATTTCTACGAGTTTCTGCATTTTCAATCTCGCCAAAGGTTTTGTAAGGAGGTCAGCTATCATTTCTTCCGAAGGACAGTATGCACATTTCATATCACCTTTCTTGATTAGATCTTTCGTAAAGTGATATCTCGTAGCAATGTGCTTGGTCCTATTGCTCAACTTTTCTCCATCTAATAGTTTAAGACAGCTCTGATTATCTTCGTAGACTATAACTTCTTGTTCGTCGTTAAGTTCCTTTAGAAGTAATCTAAGCCATGTTGCCTCTTGCATTGCTTCCGATAAAGCTATGAACTCTGCTTCTGTGGTTGAAAGTGACACACAGCTCTGTTTCCTACATGCCCAACTAACTGTGCCACCATTCACTTGAAATACGTAACCACTGTTCGATTTCCTATCCTTTTTGTTTTCTGCCCAATCAGAATCGCAGTATCCGATCACTCCGTTTCTTGTACCTATCTTGCTTAGCCGCAAACGAAACTCGCTTGTTCCCTTCAAGTATCGTACCACCCTTTTCACTTCATTCCAATCTCTTTGTGTGGGTCTTACCGTTTTCTGGCTTAAGATCGAAACGGCTGCTGCGATGTCTGGTCGCGTATTAATCGCTATATACAGTAGCTTACCGATCATTTTCTGATAGTCGTAATTACTTGGAAGTGCATCACCTTCTTCTTCAGTCTTAACGTATTCGGGGTCGAGAGGAATGTAGGAGATCTTCGCATCGACTAGGCCACTAGCTTTGATCACGTCGCTTATGTACTTCCTCTGGCTCAGGAAATAATCTCCTCGTTTGTCCTTTTCTATTTCGATTCCTAAAAAGAAACAAACGTCCCCAATAACATTAACTTCAAAGGAACTCTGTAGTCCCGTAAGTAAAGATGAAATCATTCCGGGATCTTCACCAGCCACTATCAAATCATCTACATAGACGAGCACATAACACCATTTTCCTCGTTGTTGCTTTCGATATAAGCAGGTGTCTGCCAAACAACTGTTAAAACCTTGGCGTTTCAACTCCTCGTCCAGTTTCAAATTCCATGATCGTGCCGCCTGTTTCAGTCCATAAAGACCCTTATTCAGTTTACAGACTTTTCCATCAGCATTCACACCACACGGAAGTCGCATGTAAATCTCCTCATCTAGCTCAGCATACAAGAATGCGGTTTTGATGTCATATTGCTTTATCATCATTTTCCTTTTAGCTGCTACTGACATCAAAGTACGAAAGGTTGTTTGCCTGACTACTGGAGCAAATACTTCGTCGTAATCCTTTCCATACTGCTGGCTAAACCCTTGTGCGACTAAACGGGCTTTGTATCGACACAATTTCCCATCTGCATCGGTTTTACGTTTATAAACCCATTTGCACCCAATTGCTTTACGTCCTGGAGGCAAATCCACTAACGTCCATGTCTCATTAGCATCTATTGATTCCAGCTCTTCTGCCATAGCTTGCTTCCACTTATCAGCATCCAAGGAATCCATTGCCTCTGCAAAGCTCTTCGGTTCGTCGCTGGACAATTCTCGTTGACATGCAGCAATCCCATCTGGTTCGTCTTCCGGACTAGCATAATCAACATCACTGCTATCGTCCGACGATGCAAAACCTGTTGGTTTCGTTCTGGAAATCACATAGTCCTTATACTTTTCCGGTACTTTATGCTGACGTGTACTTCGTCTCACTGCCGGAGACACTTGCTCACTCGCAGTAGTTGATGGAGTATTCATGCCGGCCTGCGATGATGTATCGTTCACTCCAACTGTGCTATTCGTTGCGCGCACCGATTCGTCTTCACACAACTGGTCGCTCCCCTGTGCTTCACTAAAATCTAGCAATACTTTACTAGCACCTTTGGGAATCTCCTCATTATTTTCACCACCTTCATTGATGAAAATAACGTCACGACCTTTCAATAGGCACCCCGCAGCTGGATCATAAAGTCGGTACCCTTTCGTGTCTTCTTCGAATCCAGTAAGTACACATTCTCTGGATTTCGGGTCCCACTTCCGTCTTTTTATCTTTGGTATCTGAACCATTGCTTTCGTACCAAACACCCGAATATGCGCTAAATCGGGTTTCCGACCACTCCACACCTCCTCCGGAGTCAAATCATGGCCATTCGTAGGAGATCTATTTATTAAGTATACGGCAGTCTGCACAGCCTCCGCCCAGAACGGTTTTGGTAGTTTCGCTTCGTATAACAAGCATCGTGCTCGCTCCACAATGGTACGGTTAGCACGCTCTGCCATCCCGTTCTGCTCTGGCGTGTAATCATTAGTCGTCTGATGCCGTATGCCATGCTTCTCTAAGTACACTTGAAATATTCCGTTGATGTACTCCTTTCCGTTGTCGGTTCGTAGAACCTTTATTTGTCGTCCACACTGTCGTTCTGCCTTTGCGTGAAAATGCTTGAAGCACTTTAATACTTCATCTGCTGACTTGCTTTTCAGAAAATAAACAGACACTCGTCGTGACATATCATCGATAAAACTTAAATAATACCGATTACCTCCCAACGATGGCACTTCCATCGGACCAGAGATATCCGAGTGTATTACTTCTAGCAATCTATCAGCTCTCGTTCCACTGCTACTAAACGGCAGGCGCGTTTGTTTTCCCATGGGACAAATTCGACAGTCACTGATTGCACCTTTATCGCTCATCATCACACCACTAACCACACCGTTAGCCAGCTTCCGCAAGCTGTTTGCGTTTATGTGCCCCAAACGCTTGTGCCAGATCTCCATCGAGACACTTGATGAGCAGGCCATTACCTTGTCATTTCGTCTACGCGTGTTCCTCTCCACCATTTTGAAAAGATCGTTCACCATTTCTCCAGTCGCAATAACGTTGCCATCGTTGTTGATTATCCGGCAACCTTCGTTATTAAACACGACTATATTCCCCTTCTTTACTATCTGGGCCACCGATAGTAAATTCATCGAAAGATCAGGAATATACTGAACGTTGTGAACTGGTAGAGCACCCCCTAGATCGCTCTCCGCTGGGTAGATTCGTGCAACACCACATGCTTTTATCTGCATTGCATTTTTGTTTGCTGCCACGATCGTTCCACTTTTATACTTTACAGCATCCAAGAGCTCCAGGTTCCTCGTCATATGCATTGTGGCTCCCGAGTCCACATACCAATCGCTCTCCGCTCCCTCACCGACACTTAGTAACACTGCACCCAACGCATTCCCCTTTGCACTCGCTGAATTTTCAATGCAATGCCTGGCGATGTGACCAAATTTATTGCATTTCCAGCACTTGGGGCCTTTCCGATCGTTTCTTTTGCCCTGGTTCGTTTTGCGTGCCGTATGTGTATCACCGCGTGCGACACATATCCTCTCGCTACGGGATGACTCTTCTTCTTCTTGCAGTAAAATTGTTTTTACCGAGTCGCCCGTTATGATCGTACCTGAATTTTTCAACGCCATCACCATCGGCTGGTAGCGTTCAGGTAGTCCGGCAAGAAGCAGCGCACCAACAAAACGATCTGCAATTTCGAACCCGATTGCGCTCAATTGGTGGCAGGTAGATATCATTCTATTCGCATACGCTTCCATGGATCCGCAGCTCTCCAAGTCGGTTCGAATTAGCTTGTACAGCAACCCGACTTCTCGAGTCAAGCCCGTCTCTTCGAACGCTTCACAAAGCTTTTGCCACGCTTTCTGTGCAGTATGAGTCTCCTTCACATGGTAATAGTTATGCGGTTCCAATAATAGAATAATTTTTCCACGTGCTTTTCGATCTTTCACGGGATCCACTGCCTCCAATGTTCCATCGGCTTTAACCGTTGGTTGAACAGCGTCCCAAAGGTCCTCGACTTCTAATAAAGTTTGTACGGCGAATTTCCACGTTGACCAATTCTCGCGTCCAATTAATCTTTCGATTCCGAGAGTTTTATTTAATTCCGCCATTATGGGATTCTGGGCCCATAACCTGTTAAAATGTGAAACGATTAGATTCGGATTAGCAGAGCAATCACGTTACACGTCCTGTTCGTTTGAGGGTTGAAGCAAAAGAGAAAGACTTTTATTCTCAGGTTGATGTCCCTGCTGACATTTGCTGTTCGTTCGTTTACATTTTCGGTTTGACTTCTAACGCGTTGCCTAATATTCAACAGAATTCAATGCATCTTGCTTGGGATGAACCAACCTGGATAGTAATCACCTTGGTTGGGTTCTTGTTTTGACAATTGCCAACAAAGTGCCGAATCGGAGAAATCGCAGGTATTGAAAATTTCAACACTCTTTTTACACCTTTTGGGGCGGAATTGTGCAAAAATCTAGCCCTGCTTATTCTCGTATCGATAGTTCTAAACGAGATACTTAGTACTTGCAGTGTGTGATATATTGTTTCCATAATTTACTTCGTTTGAAAACACGAAGGTAATTCTAGCGACAGAACTATGATCACCGGTGTTGGATAGCATGATAGCGCTTCGCTTGTTCAAACAATGAATAATTTTTGTTACACTTTATCAACAACCTAGCATTAATTGCTTTTTCATTTAATTGGACTACAATGCCCAACTTTCTAGTTGGTGGTTGTGTATCAATTCATTTTGACGGTATAGGTGTTAGAAAATTCCCTGCACTGATAACAGGTTCATACATGATTTGCCTTTTCTGATTCTAGCAAAGCGACGACACCGGCACTGAAAATTGTACAGTTGGTTGTTGATGACGTGCCAGCATGGTGCGAATACGGAGGAAATTTGCTTTTGTACTATGCGGGGTCGCTTTCTTCGTATTTCTCGTTCTATACATGGTGCTTAACTATTCCGTTCCCGAGCGTGCAGTAAGTGAATGATCTAGAGCTAAAATCCTCCATATTACAGCCACATTTCACAATTATTCTACTTTCCACTAGACTCAGGATCTAAGCTATCTGGAGAAAAAGATAAAACAATTGGAAAATGGACTGAACAAACATCATCAAGAATTTGGCAACATTCGAAAACAGATTGATACTATCCGTGGTGCGGTAGACGGCGGTGATGATGTGTACGGTGAGCAAAGTAAAGTCTTGGACCAGGCGCCAGTACTGGGTGACCGGGAAATGATGAAAGAGTCGGTGATTGAGGCGAACGGAGGCGGCGCAGGTACGTGCCCTCTCAGGACAGACGTTCTACCACAGCCGGACATACAGATGCTTAACCTGTACGACCGAGTGTCGTTCGAAAACATCGACGGTGGTGCATGGAAGCAGGGATGGCCAATCAAGTACAACCTTAGCGAATGGGACAGCTATAACAAACTGAAGGTTTTTGTAGTACCGCACAGCCACAACGATCCTGGATGGATACAGACGTTCGATGAGTACTATGAGCGACAAACTAAAGCCATTTTCACCAATATGCTGAGACACCTGGATGAAAATTCTGGCATGCGATTTATTTGGGCAGAAATCGTCTACTTCGCGCACTGGTATGATAAGCTTGCGGAAGAACAGAAAGACATCGTGAAGCGGTTGGTGAAAAATCACCAGTTAGAGTTCGTTACCGGTGGTTGGGTGATGCCAGATGAAGCCAATTCCCACTGGTACTCGGTTTTGCTGCAGCTAACAGAGGGGCAGACATGGTTGAAAACTCGTCTCAACGTAACGCCAGTGTCGAGTTGGTCAATTGACCCGTTTGGAGTGTCCGCCACGATGCCGTACATACTAAAGCAGTCTGGATTCGAAAATTTGCTCATTCAACGGACACACTACATCGTCAAGAAAAACCTGGCATTGAAAAAGCAATTGGAATTCCGCTGGCGTCAGCTGTGGGATACCCGGGGCGATACGGATCTTTTCACTCACATGATGCCGTTCTACTCGTACGACGTACCACACACGTGCGGTCCCGATCCCAAGGTGTGCTGTCAGTTCGACTTCAAGCGACTCCCAGGTCAAGGGCTCACCTGCCCTTGGAACGTTCCACCGAAACAGATTTCCGATCAGAATGTGGCCGAACGGGCGCAAACTATCGTCGACCAGTGGCGAAAAAAATCGGTCCTCTATCGCACCCGGAACGTTCTCATTCCGCTAGGAGATGATTTCCGATACACAACCAGCGTTGAATGGGAAGCGCAAAGGGTGAATTTCGAGCGCCTGTTCGACTACATCAACAACGAACCATCGTTGAACGTTGAGGCCAAATTTGCCACTTTGCAAGAATACTTCGACGCAGTACGCGCGACAAGCAGCAAGTCAGGTGGAATGGAGCAGTTCCCATCGCTCTCGGGCGATTTCTTCACGTACGCTGACGTCAACCAGGACTATTGGAGTGGCTACTTCACCTCGCGGCCGTACCACAAGCGTCTGGATCGTATACTGCTGCACTACATACGCTCGGCGGAAATGCTTCACGCTTGGAACACTTGGGAACCGGCTGCCGAGTGGGCGCCTCTGTCAGATCGCCTGGAGTACGCCCGACAGCAGCTGTCGCTATTCCAGCACCACGATGGTATCGCCGGCACGGCAAAAGATCACGTCATGGAGGACTATGCAAAACGCATGACGCGTGCATTAGAGAACTGCAAATTTGTCATGCAGCAGGCCGTGTATCGGTTGCTAACGAAACCTTCCATCTATCAACCGGACCCATCGTTCCACTATCTTTCGATCGATGACTCGCGAACGGTGAACGGGTCAGACAGTGTGCGACCGATGATTATTCTCGGTGAGGAACTTCCGACGAAACAGATTGTGCTGCACAACTCGCTAGCGTATACGCGATCTGAGGTAGTGGAGTTCTTCGTGGGCAGCCCGTTCGTGTCGGTACGAGACGGTAATGGAGGAACAGTTCCGAGCCAAGTTGCACCAGTATGGTCATGGCACACGCGCCCAGACGGCGTCAGTCAACCTCAGCCTTCGAATACGAAGTTTCGTCTGCTTTTCCGAGCAAGCGTCCCGCCACTTGGTTTGAGCGTTTACACAATTCATTCGCAGAACAGTGTAGACGATTCACAGTAAGTATTATGTATAGTTTAATAGTTCAATAATTTACTTACCCATGCCTCATCAAATCCCCCTGCTGTGGGTTACAAGCAAGTTGCTTTACAAGCTGTTTTCTTTTTATTGCAGTGGTGTTACATATTCAAAGGTGAGCATTTTGTCGAAATCCCCGTTCACAGTGAACTTGGCCAGCGGATATCCCGAAGAAATAGATCACGCTATACCGCGTGAAGTATCGCTACGCGTAGGAGAGGAAGGATCACCGAGCGCTGCTTTCAACTCGAAAGGATTGCTAAAATCAATAACGATCGAGAATAATCAAGCGACGGTACCCGTGCACCTAGAATTTTACCGTTACGGTATGCAGCTAAGCCAGGGCAAGAGCGGTGCTTATTTGTTCCATCCTGCCGGTAACGCCACGGTTCTTGAGTACGAGCATCCAATTGTGCTGATTGTAAAGGGCCCGTTAGAGGCGAGCATAACAGCTGGTTTACCTTTTGCCGTGCATCAAACGATCTTGCGCGACGAAGCCCTCGAGATACGCAATTTGATTGATATCGGGCAGCGAGATAATACCGAAATAGTGATGCGCTTGCAGACGAATATCAATAGTGGAAACATGTTCTACACTGACCTGAATGGGATGCAAATTATTAAACGAAAGCGCTTCCAGAAGCTGCCGTTGCAGGCGAACTACTACCCGGTTCCATCAACCATGTATATCGAAGATGATAATTATCGGCTGACCCTGCTCAGTGCTCAACCGCTCGGCGGTTCTTCTTTGAGTTCTGGCGAGATGGAAATTATGCAGGATCGGCGTTTAACACGCGACGATGATCGTGGGCTTGGTCAAGGGGTTCAGGACAACTTACCAGTGCTGCATCTTTTCCGCTTGGCACTGGAGGCACGTGAGTCGTGCACGAAGCCCGATCCAGATTATCCGACCGGGTTCCTTACGCTGCCCACTTACATGCTGCAGCAAAGTTTACTTCATCCGTTAGATAAGTTTATCTACAACGAAAACGATTGGACGGGCCTACTGGCGGATGGTTTCGGAACGCGGCACGAACCTTTGGAGCGCGGTATGGAAGTGGTTGCGATGCGAGAACTGCCGCACGTAAGATTCGGTCGGACCACGTCCGGACATCCCATAGGGTTGGTGATCCATCGGACCAACTTCGAAGACTGCGGTTCGGAGGCAAACACCGAAGGCTTGGTAAGTGTATTCTTTGAATGACTGTGCCTATGACACTGACTCTATCCTATATCTATCTTTGTCCTTGTTTCGTTTACAGCTTAATATAAAGAAGCTTCTCAATTTGGGAGACGAGCACGATATCTTCACTGCCCCTTTGACGCTTCTGAAACCCCAGGAAATGGTTCAATCCGACGATCTTACTCTCTGCCCGATGGATGCCAAAGCGTACATAGTGAAGCGATAGAAATTTGGCAGCAGAAACTATGATATTTAACATTTTACGCGTAAACAATTGAAAAATGTCTCATATTTGAACCTTGCACGCAAACATTTTACAATTAAATGCTGCATTTTGCGCATCAGAAGCACTGTACACACCCCAAACAAGAAGGTTCTATACTAAAGCATGTGAAGTATCCGAGTATGGCTGATGGGTGTGTTTAAACGAATGTACAATGGAGGGATTTTCTTTGTAAAAGATCATCCAACTCTTATTTCTTAAGTAGCTGGTTAATTCTGGTTTTCCCAAGTTGTAGTTCGACGGCATTCGTAAGTAAGGTAATCGATGTTCGAGTACAACAATCTTTATTCCAGTGAGCTCTTTTATTTAGTTTGTTTGCCTATATCGTGTGATTGTTTTGTGTGGGAATATCATATAAAATTTATGCTTACAACCAGAAGAATACTGAATTTGTAGTTTGAATTTGGTTTTGTGTGTGGAAAAAATCAACAGTCACCGAGAAACTTATAACCGAACATTGCGCTCACGAACTTAAACCTAAGTTAGGAAGAATGAATTAGTTGCTATGTATGCATCAAATGTACACTGTAGATAAATAATAAAACCTCACACCCTCTCAATATAAGATACAAATGCTATTGTTACTCTTACGTTTATTAAAGTAACTTTTTGATGGTTACCACAATCTGATCCTGTAGTATCTGAAATAAAAGCTTCCTGAGCAGCAAGAAACTGTAAGACACTCTCCCAGCACGACCGTTCATCGCCTTCTATCGACACGAGTGCTTTCATAATTGTAAACCACATGCGCGAATTGGATTGATGGACAGGTTAACGATATGAACTACTTTCTTGGGAGATTTGGTTGTAAATATTTTATGCTTTCTAAATGAGTTTGCTTTCTTCGCTAGCTCGGACTCTGTATAAATACCCATGGCCACTTTAGAATCTTTACAATCGCAATCAGGTCTGAGATCTTGGTCTGGAGCCACGATGAAATACTACCAGCTACTAATTTTACTTGAAACTTGTTGGATATTGCATGGTGGTAAGTATTTGGATCAGATAACGTAATTTTGTTTTATCAATGTAAAGAATAAAATGTTTGCAGCATCACCGAACGCTGGAAATCTTATAGCTGTCTACGAAAAGTCTAATCAATCAGGCATGATAAGAGGCATCTCGGAGATGATCAACCTCTTGTCGCCGAAATCACTGGTGATTCTGGTGCAGAATGAAACGAAAATCGATCGGCTCGATAAGTTAACCGTTCTCATCCATCGCCACAGCATTCCGACCTGCGTTTACTATGATCTGGAGGGGTATTTTAATTTAATCGAGGAAAATCTTAAGCAATCTCTTGAGACGACTTCACTCATTTTTTGTCATCCGGAGGACATGCTACAGGACATCATCGGTAGACGGTTGGCTCATCGGCTCAGTCTATTCATCTTCTACTGGGGTGCGTCACAGTTGCCGAAGCGACTGAATAGTGCGTTGCTGAAGGAACCATTCCGTGTGGCAGTGATAACGAATCCTCGACGAAACATTTACCGTATATTTTACAATCAAGCCAAGCCGAATAATCGTGGGGAAATGTTGAGCTCCAACTGGTTCGATGGAAACGATATGACATTCAAACGCGTACCGTTGCTACCGTCTCCAACGGAAGTGTACAAAAATTTCGAAGGACGCATTTTTAGCATCCCAGTGATTCATGTAGGTGAGAGTGGAATTTATTTAAGCATGTGGAAATGGAATAACATCTCCTTTTTTTCGTACCGCAGAAACCACCATGGCACTTTGTGTTGTATGGAAACACTAGTGAAATGGTTGGTGATGCGACCAACAGTTCCAATTCCGAAGTAGGCTTCGAAATGGACTTGGAACGAAACGTTACCGTGGAAAGCGACGAAGCCTACTTCACCGTGAAAGGTGGACGGGACCACAATCTGATGCAGCTCATCGCAGAACGGATGAATTTTAGTTTCCAGTATGTGGAACCACCGGAAAAAATTCAAGGCATTGCGCTTAGCGCTGAGGACAATGCCAGTTTTTCTGGCGCATTGGGGATGTTGCAGAGGCGAGAAGTAGACCTGTACCTGGGCGACGCAGCCGTAACCTGGGAACGTATGAAAGCGGTCGAGTACTCCTTTTTCACCCTCGCTGATTCGGCCGCCTTTGTAACGCACGCTCCACGCAAACTAAACGAAGCGTTAGCTCTGGTGCACCCGTTTCAGTTGACCGTGTGGCCACCAGTTATTATTACTATTTTCATCTCTGGTCCGATCTTGTTCCTTATTATTTCAACGCCGTTTCGCTGGAGGCGAATAAACCAACCGAACAGTCGTAACGATTTGTGGTTGCGAAAAAGAGCTCGGAAAGGCAAACCAGCTTTCTATCATCTACGATACATTGAGGAGATGAATTATACCCGCTTTGCGACAAGGCGAATCCATTTAATGGAAGAAAAACAAGATTACCCTAGCCTAGAACGATGTATTTGGTATACCATCAACATTTACCTTCGCCAATGTAAGTTTCCCTGAAATATTCATAGATGTACTCCATAACATAACTAGTGTGGTTTCGAAATTTTAGCGGCAAACATTCCGTTCGACGGCCACCTGGCAAGGTTCTTCTCAATATTGTTATGGCTATGCGCTACTTATGTCCTCGGTGATGTGTATTCCGCTCAGCTTACATCCCAGCTGGCACGCCCTGCACGCGAAAGTCCAATCAATACCCTTGGCCGCTTGGAACATCGGATGGCTGCGGATGGTTATCAGCTGCTTGTAGAGCGCCAAAGTGCTTTTCACGCAGCCTTGGTCAACTCGACTGGGATCTTACAGCGTCTCTACCGTTTAACACGCCAAAGATCGATCAACGATTCATTTCTGGTGGGCTCAGTGGAGGAGGGCATTCGGGTCCTGCAGGATGATCCAAAGTTTGCTGTCTTCGGGGGTCGTGAAACATTGTATTTCAACACGAAACGATATGGCGCCAATCGGTTCCAGCTTAGCGAGAAGCTGTATACGCGATATTCCGCCGTTGCCGTGCAGATTGGATGCCCGTTTCTGGATAGTTTGAACGATGTGTAAGAAACATATATCAATCCTATTGATTAGTATTCTCCTAATACGATATTTTAAAATTCTTTTAAAACTGGCATCCTTTTTCAGTATCATGCGATTATTCGAGGCAGGAATCATAGAGAAAATAACCATTGCAGAATACGAGCGTATGTTCGGTCGTCAAAGTGGTGGTGTTTCGCATGCGGAGGAAACTGTCCGATCAGCCAAATCTACCAACTCCGAGTGCGATGCGGAAGGCATCGGTGGGAAACGCAAATCGGATTCTAATGAAAAGTTGCAACCGATGAACCTCCGCATGCTGCAAGGTGCTTTTTTGGTTCTAGCATGCGGTCACTCTTTGGGAGGTTAGTGGAAGGATTTAAAAAATTGAAAACGTTTTAATAAATTTTCACTCAACATGATAGGAATTTGCCTCTTCGTGGAACGGCATCTCATTTTTATAACCCGATGTGGAATGACCCTCAGGCAGCTGTGGAATCAAGGAAAACAAATACTCACCCATTTATGTAGTGTGGTCAGAGGTCGTACTTTGAAAGTTCAACAGTGAAAAGTCTACACGAACGTATTAATTTAACAAGTTCATATTATTTATTAGTGCAGTTGTTATGCGATGGAATCCGCCCTTATGGCTTAGGCACAGTATCACTGTTTTCCATTGGTTTCAACGCGGAACCCTAAGTTTTTTTCCGCTGAACGTAGCTTCTCATTATGTTGAGTGGTCCGGGATAATATACTTTCCATTAGGGCCATGAAATCTTCGTTCTGTTTTTTTAAATAAGATGTTGCTTGTTTCACGGGTTTTTGTAATTTTTCTTCTTGCTCCTCATGTTGCTTCAGTTTATCGAAATACGGTTTGTAGCGTGCACTGCTTTTCTTCTTGTACGTTTCATGCACATTGTTCATTGCATTTTTCAATCCTTGGAGACTTTTTCTTAATTCTTGGTTTACTGCGGAATTCAAAGCAAGAACGCCATTCGTGGATTTATTTTTGTCTAGCTGCTGGCTTGCTTGGTATTCATTACTGCTCCCGACATGGCCGATCTGCACGACTGTTTCGCACCTCTGCCGACGTCTGATTTCAACTTCGCTAGCGATGTTATCTACAACCTCCACGGTTTTCGTGCGAGTATATTGAGTAACACCTTTTTTATTCTCCATTCTGTTTCTATGTGCTTTTGAAATCCAGTAACAAGTGTGATGAAGGATATCTGCCGTAATGTGCACAGCGCGGTGTCCGATGATCAACTGTTTGTCATGGTCCAACAAAAGAAAATTCTATAGGATCGCCTAGGGCAACGGGAGTAACGTGTGCTCGCCTGCTTTGTTCTTCGGTTGTAATAAATTTGAGCTACCATTTATATTTTTGCAAAAAATCTGAACGAAGCAAAACTTGTAACCTTGCAACAAATCCGAATGAATGGTTTCAATTAAACAATTAAAGTATGAATTCTCATATTGCACAATGTTTTAAAGATTTTCACAGTTTTCGGATTACCTACATTTTTTGTGTTTTTAAATTTTATAAACTCGTATGAAGCAGCCCTGGTACTCTAATCGACCCTGTTGTTTGTAAACACAAATGGCAGTTGATTTTTATTTACAAATCGAACCAATGGTATTTTGTAAACTTGTTGAGGTATCCTTCCGTATTTTACAGATGCGTTGAACCGAACACTACGATGGAAGCTGAAAAATTGAGAGATATTGTACTCAACGCTCAGCAGCCATACGTGATAACGAAAAAGAAGTTACCGTGGAACTGTTTCGAATTAACTTTGGAAGAGTGGTGCCATTTGTTTGATAGCTCCAGCAAAGATCTAACACCCTTTGCTGGAAGCACAGTAAGTAGCGGTTGTAGCCCACAGTGGGAAAGGCAGCGCACCGAGGTGCGAATGAAAATGAGTGATATCTGTAAATTAAGCTCATCCGTCCCCGAACGGTGGAATTCATTCAGTTATCGCAACATACATGAACTACCAGAAGTTTGTCGAAGAGGAGTAAATTTTGCACCATTTGGGTTTCCAGAAGTCGAGGACGATGTTACTTTTTGGGTTGGTTCAGCGAATGCACATACTCCTTGCCATTACGATACATACGGATGTAACATCGTAGTTCAGGTGTACGGGAGAAAATCTTGGATTCTGCTGCCGCCCGATGCAAAGCTAACATCCACACGTATCCCATTCGAAGAGTCGAGTGTGTATAGCAAAGAAAATTTTTATAGCCCTTCTTCTTATGCTCAGTTGGTCGGTGTGGAAAACCAAGTATATCATACTGTTTTAGAACCTGGCATGGCGCTAATCGTCCCACCAAAATGGTGGCATTTTGTGGAAAATCTCGAACCGTCCCTTAATTTCAATACCTGGTTAAGTTTGGTGAGTATTAACGACAGTTGTATTGAAAGCAGTTAACGCAATTGCATTTCTTTTAGGAAAAGGATGTTGATTCGCATATATCGGAGTGCATTACGAAAATATTAGTTCAAGACATCTGCAATGGACTTCCCAAAGATATGCACCAATTTGTATTGAATCCAAATGAGGTAATGTATATAATATGTTTCAAAAAGCCCCACAGTACAGATACATTTTATTGTAAAAATGTGTTTATGTTTCAGGACGAAATTTTGTCACAAAGTAGCATCGATGAATCGTACGAAATACTGAATTATCTACTTAACTTGAAGCGGACTAACAAGCAGCTCTGCTCAGATTTGAAAAGGTATCCTTCTGGATACATCAGCAGCGACGAATTCGGTAAATTGGTCGAAGCTTGTGAATCAGAAGTAAAAGCTGTCCCTCTTCTTGATCCCTGTGATTTTTTCCATATGATGAAGAAAAATAGTTCTCGCTATGATCCAGCCCTTGACCTCCAGTATACCGCAAGTCAAACGGAGCGTTTGGATAGAATAAGCAATGTGATCAATATAAATTGTGATCCGGATACAGTTGCGCATATTGAAAAGATGTTATAATGTACATTATGTGTAAAACATAAATAGACAAAGAAGATTAGGCAGTTATGACTTTATATCGAGGAGTAGTTTAATTAAACGGACTTCTTGTAAACATGTTGTTTTCTATTCGTTTTGCACTCTTCAAATATAACACTAATTACATTAGGTAGCTAAGGTCTTATTATTAAATAAAAAGTGATCTTTATTTTAAAAATCAATAACCATCCTCTATGGTATAAAGTTTCCTTCGCCATCCCTTTCCGAAAATGCTGATTTTACCATCTCGCTATGCATTGCAAATTTTTCGACATCAAACAGTCGGTGTAAACGAAAGGATTTGGTACACCCTGTTTTGTTATGACGTCTGCGCCCCACACAAAGAAGAATGTGATCGAAGAAAACATAACTTTTTGTTTTGCCAACCATTAGAAAAACATTAGCGCAATTGGAATTCAACGTTTGCAACGTAATGTGCAGAAATTTGCCCTTAGTGTGGCCTCGGTACAACATTTAAAGGTAAACGTTGTGCGAAAATTATAGGTCGTGACGAAAGGAACCTGAAAACTGGCCTTCAAAGTGATTGCAGTGCGCGTAATTCCCCGTTTGCAACGATTAGCAAACATGTCCATGGTCATTCGTTGACACTTTGTCACCTGATTGGAGGGGTGTGTGGTTAGCGATCGAACAATTTGCCGTTAGTTTGTTAGTATATCCGCGACGGTCAAAACTGTTTCCAAGTGGATACCAGAGAAAAGAATCCCACGGTATCAAAGATGAATTACGACGTGCTGTTAAACCGTACGGGGTTCAGCAAGTTGACTGTGACACCACAACACTTCCGCAGTGTCTCCGAAGGTGACTCGCGACAGCGTGAACCTACTTCCGGTAGTGGGAGCGCCGATGGGGGGAAAGTTGCTGGAAGAAAAATATCGCTGCCACAACACGCGCAGCGCCAGGAGTCACTGTCCGCTTCATCAAGCCCGATGCGTGGAGGGCCCATGAGCAGTTTTGCCGCCGGTGGTGGAGCTCCAGGCGAAGAGTTCAAGGGCAAGGTAGAATCGAAGCTTTTGACTATGTGGAACAACATGAAGTTTGGCTGGAGCTACAAGATGAAACCAAACTTCTCGAAGGAGCAGCCCCTCTGGTTGCTCGGCCGTTGCTATCATCAAAAGACGACCCCCGTTGCGTCGATGGAAAGCTCCGTCGAACTCGGCACTGCCGGACCGGATGGGCAGTTGATGGAGCTTCGAAATGTGCCCACCGTCTACCTGACCGAGGGGACCAACTCGCCACCGGAAGAAACGGGGACGGATGCGATTGAGGACAGCAGCCCGGAAGCCATTATCGAGGAAGAAGGGATAGATGCGTTTCGACGGGACTTTATTTCTCGCATATGGATGACGTATCGGCGCGAGTTTCAGACGATGGACGATTCAAACTACACCTCCGATTGCGGTTGGGGTTGTATGATCCGTAGCGGTCAGATGCTGTTGGCGCAAGGCCTGGTGGCGCACTTTCTTGGCCGCAGTTGGCGCTGGGACGTGTCCATGTTCCTTGCATACGAGGAGAGCATACATCGGAAGGTGATCCGTTGGTTCGGCGATACATCCTCCAAAACGAGCCCTTTTTCAATCCACACCTTGGTGGCACTGGGAAAGGAATCTGGCAAGAAGCCTGGCGATTGGTATGGACCGGGTGCCGTTGCACATTTGCTACGGCAAGCGGTGCGATTGGCGGCACAGGAAATTACCGACCTTGATGGTGTTAATGTTTACGTGGCGCAGGATTGTGCCGGTGAGTATGATTAAAATTATCACCGTTTTTAGTTCGTTTGCGTTGTGATTCACACAAGCGCACAGGCGATACACGAGCCATCGTTTTAACAATCTTCTTATCTACATTCATCTTTTCCAGTCTACATACAGGATATAATTGACGAATGCACGGTGCCAGCGACACCGGCCGGTGCACCGTGGCAACGGAAAGTAAATACACAAATAAGCACATCGCATGGAACCCATCATCTCAGACAGGGTCGGACTTCCCCAGTGGGGCTTCCGGACGAAGGGGAATCCCAGTCCACTCATTGGAAATCTTTGATACTTCTCGTACCGTTGCGGCTAGGAACGGACAAACTAAACCCCATCTACAACGAATGTCTCAAGGCGATGCTCAGCCTAGAGTACTGCATCGGTATAATTGGGGGACGTCCCAAGCACTCGTTGTACTTTGTTGGCTATCAAGGTACAGTAGTTTCTCGGGGAGGGAAAAAATGAAATTAACATTTTCGCGATGCTTACTTTCAGAGGATAAACTGATACACCTCGATCCCCACTACTGCCAGGACATGGTGGATGTGAATCAGGAAAACTTTTCCGTTGCATCGTTCCACTGCAAATCGCCACGGAAAATGAAACTCAGCAAGATGGACCCCAGCTGTTGTATTGGGTTTTACTGCGAGACGAAAAAGGATTTTTATAAGTTTATCGACAGTGTGAAGCCGGTAATGATGTCGCCGTTGTTGTGTCAGGTTTCAGACGTAGGTCGCACGAAATTTATTCCTATTTCTTTGTCACTCGCCTTTCAGTTTCTTACTCCCGCGCCTCATTCGAGCCCAGACGTGGCATCATCATCGTCTGGTTCCGGCTTGGCAACGGGCGCAGTTAACTATCCAATGTTTGTATTCTGTCGGGGGAAAAGTAGTGAACAGCGAGCCGATCTTCCCGGGCACCAACAACAGTATGCGCATCCGACGGCTTACCGATCACCGCCGGTGCAAAGTTCGGCTCCCGAAAACGATGATGAAGACGACGACGAGGAAGACGAGGCTATCGAATTCGTCATCATATAACAGACATGTCTTACAAAGGAAGGTGGCTTCGTGTATGCTGCCATTGTCGCCCAACATGCTGCCAAGGGTATAGCAAACGGATGTACGTTTATGAACTATAAGCTAGCTTTTTCGGATTCCTTAATGTTACTCTATGAAGTAACATTCCATCATCAAACATTGTTTCCAATGAATCATTACGCAAAGCAATTTAAGATACGTAAATGAGTTCAAATTTACAGCGATTGTTGATTAGTTCAATGTGCCCTGGGTCAATCGTAAAGAACAAAAGATTTGGTACTTATAAATTATTAGAATGCATACTGTCGAACATCTCAGTAAAAGGAGCAAAGCATCGCCTTGTACAGCACACCGTTATTATCAGCGTGTGGATACGATTACACTACAAGATTGGCTATTATGTATTACGAAGACTGTACACATTTTACGACCAGCGATGCCTTCCAATCGCTTAAGATGCGTATATAAGTATGTTATTAATTTATGCGATTATGACTAATTTATTTAATCTGATTTGTTGTTCATTTAACTTGTTTCGGATTTGCTTACCGTTAGTCAATTCTAGAATTCGTACTTATTTCAAAGATGCATGGAACAAAGTAAAACACTAGAACAATATCGTTTAGGCTTAGTTTATTTTTCATACAAGCAACAAATATACGCTAACTAATAAACCGACATCATTGTTTCTTCTTTTTAATTTATAGATTTAAAACTATTAATGCTAGCGATTAGAGATTTGAGATTTAACCGGATTTTTCCATCGTTGAGCAACTGCGATGCGACATTTTTTAAAACCAAGTAAAAAGCGACATCTACCGGAAAGACAAAAAACTTGACGAACTGTCAAACTGATGTTTGTGATAAACTAGTTTGTTTTGATTTGGCGACGCGGTAGCATTAAAAATTTCACCGGCCGGTATTCGGATAGATTTACGCCTCGTTACGAAAAGAGTTTACGTTACAACGGCTTGTTTTATCGTACAAAATGGCTCCACAGGATGAGGTGCAAACTCAGGACAAACCTATGCCCAAAGGCGCGCTTACACTGTCGCAAATCAACGCGGATGAAATCACTTTCGTATGTATACTTCAACTCTTCACCGCCACACTACGAGTGTTCTAATGAATGTTATTCCAATCCATTTGCAGCTGGCCAATCGTTTTTGGGCTCCGGATACGGCCAACGTCCATGAGCCCTACAACCCGCAAATAATAGAAGATGTGTATCGGAAAGAAATTTGCGATACGCGTCACTCCTTGCGGCGCATCATGATGCTGGAGTTTAGTCAGTACCTGGAGAACTATCTGTGGCCGAATTTCGACGGCGAGCAGTCCAGCCGAGCCCATCTGATGTCGATTGTCGCGATGGTGAATGAAAAGTTTCGGGAAAAAGTGGAAGTGTGGAAAGTGTTCGAAGGGAACGCGGATCGGTTCGCCGTTTTTTTCCAGCGTGTGCTGGAGGCGTGCGTCGAAGAACGACCCATCACGGCGGGAATCATGCGTGAGCAAACGGCCCTGCTCGTGTTTCTTAACCACTGCTTCAACAGCATGGAGGTGGAACTGTGCCGGAATCAGGCGAAGCGGTTAGTTTCTCTAGCCATGTGGTCCTGCCTGCAGCCCCGAAGACGGGAGCAAGAGTTGAATCAAATCCCCGAATGGCGCAAGTTCTGGAAGAAGCTGCAAAAGCGAGAGAAACCGGAGCAAAAAGCCAAGCTCAACTGGGAACGTCATTTTTTGCAAAATCTCATGATTAAATTCATTCGCATTCTCGAAAGCATTCCCGCCGACGGGCCCGTGTGTGAGGAATCCGTGCGCTACTGTGAACGGTTTGTGGAGTTTTTAATCGACTTGGAAGCGCTACTGCCCACGAGAAGATTTTTTAACACCGTCATGGACGACTGTCATGTTGTGGTGAGATGTTCAATATCCTCATTGGTGATGCGCGAAGAAGGACATCTTTTCTCCCAGGTGAGTCATTTCGAGCAATTATTTTAAAACTAAATCTTGAATGTATTGTGGGAATTTGGACCGGCCTCGTGGACCTTCTTTTGGGGAAACATCTTTGGAATTCCAATCGGATTAACAACATAAGATACGTAAGAGATAAAATGAAACACCGGTTTTTCTTTCTTATTATTTTATTTTCGTCAGAGGAATATCCGTTCTCTTTTACCATACTGCTAACTTATACTTTTAAGACTCGATCTTGGCGGCCACTTTGGGTTGCTTTCATCAAGTATTTGTATTCCAATTCGTATAAAAGAATATGTTTTCGATTTTATACAACAAATTTGTTCCTCTTCCTATCTACACCTAATATGATACTAGCAAGATTCATGAAGAAAGAAGTTTGTAAACTTCCCTTGTTCTTCGACCTACCAAAAAACTTGATTTGCTCGATTTAATGACTACTAGCACTAGTGGTCTGTACGTGCTTATGACTATGTTTGCTGCCGAACAGATCACGAAAGCTATTAAAACCCTCTGGAAGCATACCGGTGTTAAGAGTTAATTTGTTGTTCCACAGACCATATTTGATAAATTGTGTAAATACTATATCGTTACACTTTAAATGTCAAGTGCCGCTACTTAAATTACAACACTTAAATTAAGAGATAATTTCTTGAGGTTACACAGTCAGTACATAAGACACCATAAATGGACGTTTCGTTTCGATTTTTGCTTCTCTCGTTCACTGAGATTCAAGGGGTTTTTTATGCCGGGCGAAGAATTCGTAAAGGACATAAGGGTTGAGTGTCAACCGAAAAGCGAATCTTCTAACATTTGCTTTCTTCGATATAAACTGAAATCGATTGTTTTGTGCCAAAGAATGAGATTTATCGGTGCGATGGGTAAAGAATCAGGTGGAAAGTTTTGAGTTCGTTAGTAATCGCCACCGTTCATGTAGGTCATCTCGTCACCCCACTCGCCAGTTTGAGGCGTTTGGTCTCGGAAGCATGACTTCACCAAAAAGGTAACGTGCTTCTGGCGTAGGACGCAGATGTACAGCAGGCAGGGCGCTTGCAAGGCATTGGCCACGATGTGCATGTACAGCAGGCCATCGAAATGCAGCCAGGAGAGGATGAGAAACAGCCAGGCGATGCTCATCGTGGCGAAGATCAGCGTGAACATCACGAAGCTACAGCGCAACTTATGGTGAATCCGGCCGTAGGTGTGCATCCGATTGATGAACCTTAAGGTCGTGACGAAGAAGAACATGTTGACGATGATGATGAACGCAATGGGCATGAAGAATACGGCAATACCGAGCCAGCTTATATTATCCTGGTTCTCGAACACGCTGTCTCCGGCACCGGAGGCGAGGTGCTGCTGTTGCTGCTGTTGTGGCGTGCGACCCGGCAGGTTCAGGAAGTAGTGTGCAAACAGGGCAATGGCCGCCATCGTGCCGGTACAGCCCCAGGCGTAGCAGGAGTACCAGCAGTACTTCCGCCCATCACTAACGCGCAGAAACACGTTGCGCGTTCGGAACATCTTCCAGATGTAGTAGCCCATCGCATTGAGCCAGAAGAACGCCCCGAGCAGACTGATGTAGAAGAACAGGTCAGCGATGAGGAAGCTAACGTGGTTACTGAACTCGGTGAAAATCCTCACGAGATCTGCCGCCTGGCTTACGATCAAGCACATCGTAATCGTCGTCACCATGTTACCGACCAGATCGCGCAACGTCGGCAGGACGAAGTAGATGATGGCCACAACGAGCAGTATTACGATCGCCAGCCCGTGACAGATTGGATTGATAATTTTGCGCAGCATCACGTCGCTATCGGTCCAGTGGGTTTCCTGCTTCGGGGAGCACACTTTTGCGACCAATCTCTCCATACGTTCGCCACCATCTCGGCCACTTTCGATCGACCGGTCCATACAGTACAATCCCTGCACGTAATCATACTGTCGGTGGGGCTCATGTGGGTCATCCGATTCCGGGTAATCCTCACCAGTGCTGCTGCTCCGAGCGGGCTCTTTGTGATTCAGACTGCGATGGCGCAGCTGCCCGTCCGGAAAGAGTATCAATTTGTCGTAGCTCTGGAAGTGGCACAGAGGAAAATAAGCACCGATTGCAAAGGAATTGATTACCTCGAGTGTGAAAACACTTACGTCGTGATATTCGTAGATATCGAACTTCTGTCTCGTGCCACAATCCGGCAGCCCGATAACGAAACGGTAGGTAACGGACACGTTTCGCTCACCATTGCGACCGGTAAATTCCGGTGTCCATCCGCCTGTGAAAAGTGTGCAATAAAAAGAAGTGTAGAGAGTTGTTTGGTTGAAACAAATGAAAAGGAAAATTGATGTGAGGAACATGTGCCGTTGAAACCCGTCAACGCCGTGAGTGAGAATCATACAGTCCAACATATTCTCGTATATTGTTTTGATGGGTATCTCACGTACGTCTTTTTTGCAAAAAAGAAAAACAAATCCCATTCAGAACTGGATGCCTCAATTGAATTGGTGTACGATTTTCTCCGACAGCAGACTTGCTTCAACGTGCGGTGTGCCATGTTTTAAAGGGTCTAACACATTCGTTGTTTGCCAAATTGATCTGCCCATATCACGTCCAAGGGCATGAGGAAAAAAGAAAGCTCGTGAAAATATTTTGCCAACCCTCGGGAACAAAGTGAAAAACTGTCGGTCCTGTTTTTTTTACGACACAACAGGGCCTTGTTTGCTTTTTTTATTTTATTCCCTTCCAAACGCTCCGGCCACATTCAACGTTCCATGCTAAATGGTTGAAACCCGAAAGCAATAAAATTCATTCAGCCGAGAGTTTGATGAGCTTTTGATTTCGCTACGATCGACTGATGCTGTTGGTTTCCGATTAAAGTGAATCTTTTCCGAACATGATTCTGATCGGAACGTTATGATAGAAAAATGTTTGATCCTAGTGCTGTTCTGGATGCGGGGAACGGTGACAAATGGGGTGCCATTTATTTGTGCGATACATTTTTGTAACTAATAGGAAGGTACTTTACTGCCAGCATGATTGAATTGTTGTGGAAAAAGAAGGAAAGCCACTAACGCTGGCCAACGCCCCACGGAACGCCACCGAAAGTATCCGGGAGCCGTAAATCTTGATTGATAAATTAACGGAAACAAACTGTCCTGTTCAGACCGATATTTTCTGTCGTTATTTCGACTGAAGCAAAAGGATAACGAACGCTAGACTCGTGAAACCGTGCGCAAATGTATGCCGTACTTCCGATTCCGGTAACGATTGGAAGATTTGATGATGATGATAGATCATCGAGCGTATGAAAAGGGGCACCAACAGCCGGAGGTATTTATCCAACTCCACTGAACGATCCGACGTCGGTGGGAACCTTTCTGGTGCCGTATGTTTATATTAGACATTGGCCAGCAGAATGAAAGTTAGGCCATTCGGAGTGAAGCCATTTCGGTTCGCAGAAACGTGTGACGCCTTTTTTTTTGGCTAAAATCGTTCTATTCGGCAATCCGAAAAGGTGGATAGAATTTAGATTTATCTTGATTGTGTGGTTGAGAGTAAAAAAAAGGAGGAGACAACTTCAGGGCACCCAACGATCGATCTAATCAAAATATACCCCCCCATGCCATTCTGAGGAAATGTTACGTAAAGCGCAAAAGTTGTTCGCAAATTGGTCCTGTTGGAGTTACTTTCCGTTGAATTGACATTAGGCCGAACGACGTGAAACTTTGTTGCTAGATTCGATTTGATGTTTGGGAAAAAGTTGCGTGAAGGAGAGATTTGTTTTATTTTAGTTCTAGTTGCAATGTTGATGGATAAATATCATTGTTTTGAATTTTATTGTAGGTGAACACATTTTATTTTTCGCAATCGAAATTATTTCTGTGTATTGCCTATTAAAGGCTAGGCTTTTGAAAACTTCCAACGTGTCCAATCTTTAATACGATACGCTGCTAATTGCCTATGTGCAAGCGGGAATTGACCGTAGCTGCAGCTAAGCAACGATGATTTCAACAGCTCCGTTCGTGCGATAAAGTGGCCCCGGCTTTTCTTGGTTGTGAGAGGTAAAGCGGGTGTGCCTCGTTGGGGCTTAGGAGGGGAAATTGCGGGTTACCCTTTGGCGAAAATGTGCCCGGGAAGACAATCGTGCAGGGATACGCGACGGCGTTTAGGCACGGCTGGAAGGAACGGGAATTTATCGCCGTTTGATGCTCCGACACTCGGTACCGTAAAACTTTTCATTAAAACGATACCCGTAAGATTAAAGCACAACACATTGGCCCCGTAAAAACTAATTAGTTTGCCATTGCGATACGACCTCGCCGAATCCGGCTTGGTTCTCGGTACTTTGCCCCTCGGAGGCGGCGAAAGGATAACAAGAAGGGTATGGCAATATCCACCTTTTGCACGCTCGTGCAATAATACTTACTAGTAACGTTGACCGTTTCGCTGACGGTACATTTCCCATCGTAGTAGACCTCGAACTTCTCGCAGCACTTGTTTACCGGAACTTTTGAGGCGGTCGTGGAGTGGGTCGTCCCGAGCAGTGTGCTTAGGATGGCAACAAGGGTTGCCAGTGCTGCCGTTGACGGAGACATTCTCTCCCCAGCACTCGCTCACTCACGGGCGGGCCCTTGTCCTGCTTCGAACCAGTGGTGTTGGTGTCTGTTTTCCTAAATCCGAGTGTCGATAGGATTACGCGCGCGCGCGAGCGATTGACGAAGAGGTCTCGTTTCGAAGGGAGGATTCCGTGTTTTTCCGGTGTTGTTCTATGATAGCCTCTCCAAAGATCCACTTGGCCGTGTGTGCTTTACCGCTTTTCGTTCGCCTTTCCGGGTTTCTCCAGTGTGTGTATCTTGTTCGCTAACTGTGGAGTATCATCCTGCCTCGGAGTGGATGTCCGATTCGAAGAATTTATACGCCAGCACTACCCGACACGGGAGAATCTGTAAGCGCCGAAAAGAGGTATTTATTTAATGGAATTAGTTGTGTCGGACAAATGAAAAAAAAAGTAAAAAGCCACAAGATAGAAACGACGTGTCACGAACACCCACTAATTGGCCATCCGTTATTTCTTAGATTCGCGACCGTATCGTCACACCATTTTGTGTCCGCTGCTGTGATAGAAAGAGTGCGGTTGGTTTGGTGAATAATGCTCGAGGAACAAAACCTGAAAAAATGGAACACTGCTTTGTCCGGGAGATCCGATGATATGCCACATATCATCCAGGGTACGGAGTGGCAACAAGCGCATAAGCATACGCATAATAAATCCACGCCAGTACATTCGTCAACATGCCGCGAGGTCTGGTGTGCTGCACGAGGCACGAGACCATACCCAACCCTCCATCACTGCCAGCAGCATGTGTGCATGGGATCATGGCATGCTGCTCATTTTACGGCGGGGTTCTGGTTTATCCCACAAATCTTGCGGCAAGACGACAGGTTTTTTGCTTCACATTGGAGCAGGATTTCGCGAGACTCGCACTCTCGGATCGGCGAAAAACAACAGACAACTCATTAAAGTCCACGGCGCATAAATATCAACCGTACAAACACACACATACACACACCACCTAGTGTTCCCTTGCAATCCGCGGAAAGGGCGGAACCGTGAATTCTATGGTTCCAATTCTGTCGACCGCAGCAGCCGACGCGAGAACACACGATACTTTCGCCTTTTCACCGGTTTCGCGCAACGGCGGCTACAGAAATTTCTCATTTATTTATGCTCGGGACAAACATTCAAAGCAAAGGGCAAAGATGGAAACAAAACGAAAAGGAATGAATAGGGACATGCCACACATTTCAGACAGTTACGGACAGAGCTGGTTCTGTTGGGCCATCTCCCGATCCCAACCGTCGTAGCTGTGTGTTGGCGTCCAAAATGGGTAGGAAGGTTAGATTCGTCTGCCGTTTGCTGGCCTATTCTGGCTCAACTTTCTTTCCCTCCTCTCCTCTGCTCCAAGGTACACACCCTTTCCTTGCTCGTTGTACCAAAATGCCTTCTTTCCTCATCGTAGGAGGCACAAATTGGGATCATTATGGCATAAGTGATTCACATTATCATCGCCATCCGGGGCTGAGCTAACGTTGGATAGACGTCGTTGGGTTAACCTCTGCCAGCGGATATTTGGACGGTTACGGGTGGTTTTTTCCCTCTCCCCGCACGAAGATATGCATTTTTAATCCTATCGAGAAGCTTGAGCACCTCATAATCGTTTAGCGGTTGCGGTAAGAGTAGAATAGCGAGAGATCCTTTTCACGTACTGGCTATAGATGGGATTTGCTTATCAAGAATTGCGCAGGACTGTGGAAGACCGTGAAGAAGTAAATTTATACTTGAGGGTTTAGAAACGATTGAAGTTTCAAAGCAGGAATAAATTTGACAATCCTGAGGCAAACGCATCCTACCTCAATCCAATCGGGTGGAAATAAACCATGATATTTAGAATGAATTCCAACACGCCAAACCGTCGCCAGCTTTATTCTCGATTGGCAGCATACTCGGAATTTCAATTTCCAATTTGCATACGTGCGTATATCTGCGCCGAACAGCACCATCCGCGTCCTATCTCCTGCACCATGTGCCACGTTGATTCCGTCCACTAAGGATTATATTCCATGTCCCGAGGCGGAGTAGACCCAGGAATGGGACACGGGATCTGTACGGTGGGTCGATTAATTTTGGCAAACAAAATCAAATGCGACGCGTTGATGTAAACACCAACGGCATCAAACTCCAGGCTACGTCTTGTTTGGTATAACTGAAATATAGGTACGAATACTGTCCAATACTTATTTCTGTCGTTGTTTGGAAAGCTTCTAAAATGGTACTTTTCGAGTGTTTTTCGAGGAACGTAAAAATTTGGCGTCTTAAAAAACCGGATACGAAGAAAGGCGATGAAAGACTACTTATTGCCTGGAGTCGGCTTGTCCTAAAGCCGGCGTTCCCGTTGGGTATTAATTATTAGTTCTCCAATTTCGTCCAGCTCCTCCGACAGACTGTTGAGATTCTTGTTCGTCCGTTAAATTATGAGCATCATTAGCGGCCGTTCCGAAACACGATAGCACTACCTCCTTCTGCGATGGCTGGTGGTGTTCGACGTTTCGTTCAGGGTAAGAACTAGGACAGTTTCAGTGAGAGGGAGCAAAGCAAAATTCCCCGCCGCCTTCGATCGATGCAGTTAAGGTTGTTTTTCGTTTGACGAGTCCCTGAATAATTCAATCGGAGCCGTTACCTAGTTTTCGTTATCTTCCCAATATGGAATCAGTGCATCCGTGGATGGTCGATTCAGGACAAACAACTTAACCCCATCACTACCAACACCACCGCCACAAATAACCGGCGAGATACCACGTGGATTCTTTCACCGTTGATTACTTTTCGGTCTCCTTTCGCGACTTCCCTCATTCCAAAGGGGCCCATCTTAAAGATGGTGTTTTTTCTGCATTCCTTTTATCTTTGCAACACCGGCTTCCCGGCTGCGGGCAGCGTCAGTCATCACCAGTGTGCTCCGGTGTGAGTCCTTCTCGGGAGAAAGGCGAGATGCGTACGTGACGATAAGCGGGGCCAACCCATCGTCAACCGGCTTTCTGCCGAATCGCACAAACAAAACGAAACGAAAAAAAAAAAAACCGTCACCAACTAACCCCCGGGTTACCGGTCTCCCGGGGTGGTTGTGGCCTCCCTCTCGAGATCACAGACCCGCGCGCCACGTGTTTGGGATGAAAATCATTTATATTGTTCGCACGGACGGACGGACGAACGGACGCGAACGCAAGAAGCGAACGTCGCCTTGGTGGGAAGTTAATCGAACGACGTTGGCCGGGAAAACGGGTTCCTCTCTAGCTACATGTCCCGTCCCGATAAGGAACGACAAGTGCCGTCCGCAGGCGAACGCACCGAACGCTGGAGAAGTCGCTCTTTTGCTACGGTGCGAAGTAATAATAACGGGGTTTTTGTTCGATTGGCAAGAACAAACCCTGCCGGCAGGCAACGACTTGATCCCGAAAACCCTGGATGTGCCATCTTTGCTGGTGCCATCCACTAGGTTACAAAGATACGTGGCCCAAATAACTTTTCCGCTTCTCCTCTCCCAATCGGTTCCGATGAGTTCGTTGGAATAATGTTATCGCAAAACTCAGAAGTTACTTTTAGTATGTCGTTTTTCTTTTAATTACAGAAATGTGCAAACATTCATTGCTGAAGCTTTCTCCCTTTTATTGCGGTACTAAACCGGCTACCATATCACATATCTGATTTGAGTGGTTTGATGATGTGGTTGTTTGTTTTATCTCGATTAGGTTATATTCAAAAAATGTTGTATTTCTTCAACATGTTTTGCTTAAATATAAAGAAAATATGAGTGTAAGAACACTTGACTATCTTTAAACACTCTTAACTCAATAATGTCGGAAAGGACTTTAAGATACTGTAATGATAAAAAAACAAACCCTTGTTCGGAAAAGTGCACTTGATGTGAATTCCAAAAGACAATCGCAACTTTTTATTAGGAATGAATTCAGTGACATTATTAATATTCATCATGCAATGTTTTATGCTCCTTTGTCGCATTGCATTGGAATGGAAGGCAAACGATACGCGCCGGAGGTCGTTGCGTTATCGTGCTGCTGGGGACCAGAAAACATACGATCTGTGTCCTCTGTGCGTTCGAGGGAAAGCCAACCCCACGTGGGCTAAACACGTGTTGGACTAAATGCTGCGTAACGGTAAGCTTCCGTTAAGAGGCGGTTTTGTTGTTTGTCAGGATGAATGAAACCAAGCTCTGGTGGAGCTTCGAAAATATCGCACTTTTCCGCCTCGAATCGATAGAACCGAGTGTGCAGAATCCTGATCTATAGGTCTTTTTTTTTGTTCTATGTTTATTTCCCCGAGAGGAATTGAACTAGAACCCTGGCATGATCGAGTCTGATGAAGATTAATTGTTGACGTTTGTTGTCGTGCTTGGAAGAAAGAGCATGGATTGGCTGTGATTATTTTGCGGTTTGCCTCGGCTCGCAAATCGTTTGAGGATAGATGCGGACCCCACTCTGAAACGGGGGGTGAGTTGGACGCAGTCTTCCTGACCAGCCGGAACGATGGAAAGTATCGCCGGGCGTGATCTTGCTCGTCAGTCTAGGCACGATTTAGTGAGCCTTTGTTACGCAAGGGACCCAAAAAGTACTAAAGCTTGCTGTCCAACGCAGAGAAAGAGATAAAGAACGGTATCGTTTGCCGACAAGTAGAGGAAAAAAGGCTATCCTTCTATAAGAGAGGTCGGATTGAAGCATAACCAAATTTAACGATCGCCTCCCGTTCGCCTTCGACTCGAGAATGAAGATATTTAAATGCAAAAAAAAATGGCAAAAGCAATAGAAAGCCTTCACATTCCTCCACGTCTCCATTAGCCAAGCCAGTTGACGGTATGGGCGGAAAAAAGCATTTCGATTGGAAATGAAGGACTCAACCCATTACCATCGATGCCAACGCTTTTCCTGCAATGTTGCCTACCGAAAACAAATGAACCACGACTCATTGGCCCCCGCCCCGGGATCAGGGGCTAAGGGGTCGCGTAAAGAGGAAATGGGCTATTGATTTTTCATTTTGTCCCAAAATTTCCCACGGCTGTATTTTTATGTTTTTTTTTTGTGCCAAAGAGGAAAAAAAAGGTTCTTGAACGATATTTAAGGCCCCAACGACTGACGCGGTGGAAACGCGACTCGATTTGGTATCGGAACTACCACCGCTCTCTGTTCTACCAAAATGGTTCCCCGATCGATCGAAGCATGGATCGATTCGCAACAAAAACAGTTCCAGGGCTTTAACTAAACGCGAGAAACGGAAGCCAGTCACATGTGCTTCGTTTGAATGAACCATTCATTTTGCGCTTCTGGCATAGAATATCTCCAGTTCGTTAGCAGCTCCAACCAATAGAACGCCAAGTGGTTCGGGGCGCGCGCGAAATTGATATCCTGCCCGCGAGCCGCCATGGCATGGCAAGTGGAGAGAAAAGAAAGGCTCCACGGTGGCAATTTTTTATGTATTTAGAGTCCGTGTTTCGCTGGTGTGGCGCCGCGCGCGGTGACATCCATTCGATTAAGCGGCGCGATGGTGGTGGGGGGTTTTGCCGGCTTTTCCGGCCGGTGTTTGCCACAAGTGGAAATTACTTTTTCTGCCCAGGGAGCAGGAATTCTTTACGCTCGTATATTTTTTGCCAACCGGTTTTATTAACGAACAAGACTCTCTGGAGCGCTTTGAGTCTATTACTTCTGTGTTCCTTCCGATCTCATGATTTCACCTTTGGATCGTTCGTTTTGGCCCTTTTACGACCATATCCTTAGGACGTCTGGTGTGCGCGTGTTCGGCTTTTCTTAACGTGGGGGTAAATATTTGAGGGTACTTTCAAGAGTTCACCCGATTAAGGAACCAACTACCTCCAGTTGTCCGCCCGTTGATACGGCAAAGATAGAGAAGGTCTTTATATTCCTCTCTGTTGGGAAACCCGGGGGGCGGTGGGTCGAGGTTAAAGCCCATTTCCACGTGGAAGGCTGGTGACACCGGTATGCCTCTTACCGGCCCCAAACGGAGGTGCTACACAGTAGTGGGCACAATTTATTATGCTTTACGACGAAGCTCTCCAAATCGTGCCTCGCCGGCGGGTTATGTTTCGCGTGCGGTAGCAGCTTTTCTTTTTTTTTCTTTTGTTTTATTCACCGCCATTTCCATTCACACCTACTTCTCCATTTCGATTTATTGTATTTTGCATGCTTTTGCCACACCGCGCTCCGTGGTCCGGAGTGGCCACCATCCCACCCGGTGCTTTGGTCGACGTGGTTCGTTCCGTTGGCGGTGTTTGTGGGCGTTATTTACATCGCTAGGATATGGAGCCCGTGTCGCGGCAGAGAACGCTCTCCGGGACCAGGACGGTGTTCTTCTCGGACCGACCGCCCAAAGGTGTGAAAAGGTCCGGGAGAAATGGAACCGGCCCGGGATGACATATCGCGAGGCGGCATTATTGCTCCTGCACCTGAGCCTCTCGGTTTTGTTATGTCACGAACTTGAAAAATTCAACCAGCTTATATTACATTCTGACACTCCTCCCCCCAAGCAATCAACCGGGACGCCTCCCATGGAGATCGGCGCCACAGTGACGGTCATGCAAAAATGTGACCTCCATTAGAGACACCTTTTGATTCATATTTTATGTTCATTTATTGGGGTAGAATTTGTTTTTGTTTTATGAGTAATATTAATCGTTTTTGTTCAACGGACATTTCAGTTCGCATATGCTTAGCTGAATAATCGTGAAAATCCTGCCTTGGATTTGTAATGGTAAAATGAAGTCCAAATGAATCTTATGTTTGTATTTGGCAATCAGAAAACTAGCTTAAAAGTGGGCCAAATTTAAATGGCCAAAGTAAATTGAAGAAAAAAACAAAATTAAATCCCCTTTAATGAGCCCGGTCCTATGTTCTACCGCTTCCAAAACCGTTCGTTCGTTGCGCAAAACGCCGGAAGAAAGCTGTGGTGTTTATTTGTAAAAAAAAAGCTACAGGCAAATAGGAGAAAATTCATTTTAAATCTCTTGGTGTTGTCCTACACCGGACCAGAGAACGGAACATATGTGCCGCCCGTTTGTTTGCTTCGTTACGCGTCGCCGGGTTTTCCAAAAAAAAAATTGCCTTTGCTCTGCTATGTCCTTTTTTGGCGCTTTTTATTGCAAACGGGCAATTGCTCTCTGGTATGCTGTGCAAATAACGTTCCGTGGCAGCCCAACCCTTCTACCAACCGTCTTTGTGTGTACAGTACACTATCGTTTTGGTGCTTTTCTCGGGCTTCACTCCCAAATGGAGGATCCGTTTTTCTCATCTTTCTCTGCCGGGTGGGGTGGATTGCATACACGCCCGTTCATGTTTCCGTACGAGCAGGCAAACCCCGGGGAATGTTCCGATGAAAATTAAAGCAAAGGAAGCAATGTTTTGGCAGGACCAAGCCAAGGAATCCCTGCCGGTTAAGGGGTAAGATTCCCCGCCTAGCGAAAGTGGAAAATATGCTAAATTAATAGCACACAATTTCCATTCCTTTAGCAGCATGTGGTCCGATGAATTGGAGCCAAATCAGGGGGATATCTCGTTCCCGGTGTGCCAGGTTTGATAGTCGTTCAAGTAACGGTCATATTTAGTTCAGCTTGACGTCGGTGCAAGCGAGGGTGCAAAAGTTTATCGAATTGCGGTGAATTTGAAATGCAAATGTAGCAGTCAGCGGAAAAAATGACCTTTCGCAAAAGGGGATAGTGAGGTAAGAAAACTTCGTTAGAGCAAAAATTCGCTAATCGTCTGTTCAAGCAGAACAACACCGCTCACTTGACCAAACTTCGGATCGGCTCGAATTGGGAAGTCGGGCGGACTTTCCCGCTTTTTAAACCGGTTTTAAGTGAATGTTTTTAAGCAGGTATTTTAAAATCTTTCCTTCACCCTGGTTTCAATGTTCAAATAATGGACACGTTTCCTCAATATAGTTAGTTCCTTCTATTATACGGGAATTTAAAGCATGCTTTTGATGGTGATTGTTAGAATTAACACCTGCGTGTCGGTTGCCTTATCTTGTTAATTTCCTCTTGCTGTCTATAGTCGTCTCGCAACGATCCTAGTATGCTACGAATCCGGTTTCGTCCCAGATGGCTCGACACCTCGACAGTATTGGAATCTCATACGATATGAATAATACCGTACTAGATCGGCGACGCTGGCATCTTAGCTAGGGGGAACTTCTTCGAAGAAGCCATTTCGAAGGACGAGCAGCAGCAGCAGGCAGCCGATTGTTATAACACCGGTCGTTCGTTTCAATGTCAAAAAAGTGTCCCTACATCGCCGGGGTATGACTGGTGTGGCTGCTTTCGGGCCAGATGCGATGGTGCCTGTATTTCGTAAGCGTAGCGTCATGCATAAGTTCCCGGCAGCGGGCGGATTGTGCGGTTTCTTTTTTTTTCTAGCTGGTTATTGCATTCGAAAAGATGGCCAAATTTGTCCCATGTGCTGTTTATGTGTGTCTATGTGTGAAACCGTTGTTTGTACCGGTAAAACCGGAAGCGGAAAACCGAAGGTTTGTGTTGTTTCCTTCACTTCCATCGTTCGATGTCGTCACCGTGACGACGAGACAAGTTGGAAGTGAAGGCCAGAAGCAAGGCACTGTGTTTGTGTGTGTTTCTGGCTTTCATTTTCCTCACATATTCCCTACACTGTTCTTCCTCTGGTGGAATGTAGAAAGGATTCACTAGACACAGGTGCATCTCCTATATGACAGAGATTCTGTTAGTCTGTTAGTCACGGTACATTTATGCCATCACTACGGGTGGGTCATGGAGTGTGTTTATGGTAATAGCGTCGTCAGCAATAACTTGGACTTGGTGTCTACTCGGATATACCGCCTGATAGGTGTTAGCGGTCGAATATTTGTTGTACTCAACAAGTGATTTGTATCGATTATTCACAATTGGCGTGAGTCGCCAAATCGTTGTCGTAATCGGTTCGGTGTCAATTATATCGTCACTGGCCGCGTTGTGGTGACGCACGACGATCAGCCCCGGCATGTTTACGATGAGGATCACAACATTACGTCACTAAAAGTGATCGCACCGCTGGCGATGACTAATACCGACAACAAGACTCATTTTTTGTAAGAAGGAGGGGTTGTTCAACGATTCATAACTTCCATAAATGTGCTCTATGCGTTTGTTTGACGGCAAAATAGTTCGCGCGCGACGCACTGTATCCGTATGTGTGCGTATATGCACCGGACCATGCAATTCCATCGTGTTCCATCCGGTCGCATCGTTGGCTGTGAGGGGGGGAGATTGTTTCTTCCTCTACGTAACCAGTGCATCAGTCAAGGCACACGCCTACGACTCGCGGGGTGGAGATTGTTTAGTTTTTGCTTCACGTAACGGCAGATCAGGGAGACCCCACGCAGATACCGAGGATGGATGGCGTTTTTTCTCGCTCCGCTGTTTACTGTTACGATCGTTCGTACAGAGATTTTCATAACATAATTGATTTTCCAGCTGCAGGTTACCTTGGCCTGCCAGCGACAGACCCAAGATGATGGTGTTTTTGGTGCAGGAAACATGTTTAATTCCTTAATCTCTCTCTCAGCCCCTTTCCATCACACACCACGCACGACCACAAAGAAACATAAACGCCTCAGTTTCACCTGGCCCGCGGAGTCACTACTGCAATGCTCATTACACTGTTTTCAGGGCCAATTCGTCGGCATCAAGCTGCTCTTTGTTGGTAGTAGGCAGTCAATTGCACGCGCACGGGTTTTGTTTGGTTTCGTTAGAAAGCACTTTGGGTTTGTTAAGTTTAACTTTGCCATTATCGGTAACAACATTGGCGCGACAACAACGCGACATTTTCTCGTCGCGCCAATGTTGCTACCGATAATGGCAAAGTTAAACTTAATAAGCCCAAACTGGTTCCTAACGATGCCAAACAAAAACCTTGCGCGTGCAATTCACTGCCTACTACCAACAAAGAGCAGCTTGATGCCGACGAATTGGCCCTGAAAACAGTGTATAAATTTCCTTTCCAAAAGCCAGCCCAAACAATAATATGCTCAACATACAACGAACAAAAAAAAAACCGGTAGTAAAACATCCAAAGCGCCGTAGGATGATATTTCCGGCTCACTCGCGCATCGGGTTTCCAACCGTAAATGTTGGCTTTCGTACTCCGTCTCGCAGGCGCAGGGATACATACACATACACAGGCACATAAACGATCCGGGAACACGTAACAAATGCTGGCCTAGCCATGAACTAGAAAAACTTGTTTTTTTGGCTAGCTGATTTTTGTTTTCCACATGCTTTCGGGTACACGAAATTGGCAGAAATGGCTTCTAATGGCGTCAGTCACGGAAACCGCACATGAAACCAACCGCGGCGAAGGCAAAAACCGACTCACTTGGAACAGTTGTTGGCAACGAACGCTTCGTGGGCGAGGAGCAATGAAGAATGGCTGATTGTGTGACGTTGACGTCTGTTCTTTGCCGGTAAGAGTGGCCAGAAATCTCCTTCACGACGGAAATGGCTTTTTTATACATGCCACAGGAGGGGACACGCGGCGTCTCTGGCGTACCCGGCGACTGTTGACTCAATACTGAAATGGACAACTCGGAAAGAGTTGCGCACAAGGTAGGTAGCGGGCCGCTGCGGATCAGTTGACGCAACTCGAGGCGTTTGACGTTTGCGTTGACGTTTGCCATAAAACCAAAACCTTTTTATTATTCAGGTTAACCCAATGATGTGTTTGGGATATTGAAGTCAGGGGTCGGCAAGTGATTATGTTCAATAGTTGTTACCTTGTATAAGATTAGGAACATGAGCACATTTTGATCAGTGTACTCAAAAATCAACATCTGTTTTTAGAAGTGTCTTAAAGTAGGTAAACTCCCTCGATCCTTCCACGTCTCCCGGTCATTTAAATGTTGATTATTTTAAATTACTTTTATCCATAAACCTCAAACCGTCATTACGTGAGAAAGTAAGTCATTTTCGGTACACAAAGCATAAAATATTTTTATGTTTATGCTATTTGTTTCACAACTCTTTTCCATGGTGTACCATAATGGACGGCTTCACATAGGCGAAAAGTGGTAATAAAACCACAGTGTTATTTTTTGATACGGGTGTATAACAGCTCGAATCTTTTTTTCCCCCCACGAGGACATAAAGTGTATGAAGTGCGCTGGGAAACCCAAATAGAGTGGTTAAGCAAACGGCCCTTTTTTCGCGTTTAATTCGTGCGGCAGGAGTTGTATTTTCATCATGAATATTACACTGCCAATGGGTACGTGTAAACGGAACGTTTTCTTTGAATTTCTTTTAGCTACACACATACATTTAATTCATTATATTGTTGGTTTCATCAATGTTCAAATTTAAGAATGCTTTTCTTAGATGTCTAACAATGTCTAACAAAGTACGAAGCTATAGGTTTGCTGACCCGCTTTGAATTACTTACACCCAACACGTGGTGTGACTGAGGAAAAAGATAAACGTGTAACGATGCCGAGGAGGTGAGAATTCAAATGCAAATGTCGTTGCACCGTTCTAATCTAATTGCGCGGTAACGCTGGAAAATTCCTTGAACCAGGATTAGCCGGCTGTTAACAATCGCCATTGGCAATAGGGTTCGGTACAAATATAGCCAATTTGGCATGATTCTCTAATCCCCGTTAGTCCCAGTGCAAACTGAAAAGACGATTAGTTCAATTATTCCGTTCATTCGAGCGTGGCAATTTGCGTTTGATCCCGTCGTTTCCAACTCAGTTCTGCTCAGTGGTACATTGTGAACCACAGTTCCGTGATTTGCATATCTCCCCGTAGACTACCCATGCTGGCTGTCTGGTCTGGCATTGTGTCGATTGCGTGGCGTTCACCCAGATGTGAGCTTCTGTGATATCCCCAGCGGCGGCTCATATACTACCCGGTTTAAATAATCCACAGCCACCGCAACGTTCTGCAGAAGCTTGCTTTTTTATTGTAATCCTCATCATGATATTTCTCTTACGTACAAATTCATTAACGAATTTAGCGCGCCCTCTGCCCTGCACACGGTGCAGTCGACGAAGGCAGCAGTAATAATAAGGTATTAGTAACACGTTGGCGCACTTCAATAATTGAATTCTTGTTGATAATGTGTATAGTATAAATTCTCTCATTGCAATATTCAGCTATCCTATACATATGCTACATGCTTAACAAATTGCTCGCTTAACGTTCGACTCGAGCGCGATAAAAGTTGTCCTTATCTTTGATGGGTTGGGATGCCGTTGGGAAACCGCTGGATTGTACCAAAAGTAGTGTGTGGCGAACGCCCTCATTCTTCCCGCGTACTCGAGGCCACTCGAGTGGGGGTCCGTTTCACCAGAATCATGTATGGAAGAGCGTTTTGTTTTGTTATCGGAGGGAAGGTTGTTGTAAGTTGTGGGCTGCAGGTGCCATCCCGCACGCAGGTGAGCCCCACCGATGTGTGACCGCCGTGACTCAAGTATGTTTGTTTACTTGATGATAAGATCATGCTTTCCCGATTCGCGCCCTGTGTGTAGAATGATAATGGAACATGTTCAGGTGTATTCGATTTGTTTTGAGCGTTTCGTTGGAATGTATTCGCTCATCGATTGCGTGGCTCCGTCCGGCCGAGGTACCTACCGTCATCGTGCAGATGCTCCTGTTCGTCATCCTTCAGCTGGGCCCACCGGGCAGGGGCACGCAGGCAGAACAGCTGCCTGGTGGCCAGTTCACGCTTGATGCGCTGACGCCAGACGATCAGCACGAAAAAGATGAGCACCCCGTGCAGACAGTTGACGGCATCGACGAGGATCCAGAACCAGGACTGCGGCACCAGACCCTCGCTGATGTGGAACGACAGTACTTCGAAGATCCACAGCAGGCCGGACAGCAGGAACAGCTTCAGATACAGCATGCACTTGTACCGGAGGGACTTTTTCCGGTCCGGGCTGATATCGTCACCGCTCGCGTGCAGATGCAGGCTCGTCCAGATGAACAGGAAAATGTTTATGCTCAGCATCACGCTCACCGGAAGATAGACGAAGTACGACTGTTCCCGTTCCGCTGCAAGGGAAGAGAACGCATTAAGAAACCACCAAGGGCTGCTTGAGCTGCTGCCGGACGTCAGACGATGGAAAGAGCCCATCCCATTAGAGAGCATACTCACTCCGAAACCAGCAGGACATTTCACCGAACGTCGGATACCGGGCGTGATAAATGTAGACCATGGTCGTTAGCGTCACAGCGACGGTTATTGCGTAGATGTGGTTCAGGACGTACCAGAATCGTTCCTTGATTCTCCAACGACGGGCACTGCGGGGGGAAGTTTGTGTAGGGTGTCGTTGTTGATCGTTGGAGTAAAGCGGTACAAAAACACCGATTAATCAATCGCCGATAGAGTACGCGGTTGTTCGGGGGCGGACTGTGGCCGTACTTACACTGTCAATTTCCATACGTTGGCCATAACCATGTTCAGCCAGGCGAAATAGCTGATGAGGAAGAAGTACATCAGGAACGCTAGAGCAAGGAAAAGCGCGGGGAAATGGAAGAGAATCATTCATTCATTAGACCGGCGTCGTAAGAAAGGGATGTGCGGCCGGAGGGAGGGACTTGAAATTTGTCATCAAGTCCAATAAAATGCTCCTCCCAGCCCAATGGCTCTCCAAGAGCCATTATGACAACACTAATTTCACGAACGAACGCGATGCGACATCAGGCGCATAATGTTCATTATCCTAGGTCTGTTTTTACGGTCCTTTGAACGCTTGGTCCTGTTCCTGTTTCCGTCGTCGCCGGCGTGTTTTGCACTCGGGTGGACTTCAGCGGGTAGTCCTTGAGGCTCATCTGCACGCAACCGTGACCGCATGGTCCACGGTGGCGAATCTGTTGACCTAAATTGGGTTGTCCCTTTGCTGGCTGGTCGCTTCCTTTCCCCATCGCGCTTTAGATCTTGCACGGACAATAGTCCCGTTCCACTTGAACCTTGAACTTCTTCCGGGACCCGGCTGCTCCAGTGCCGGATGTGAAGGCCGGCTCTAAACATCACCGGGGATTGTTGTGTGTTCCGGTGCGGACCTTCGCGGGTATTATTGGATTTCGGGATCGTGCAACGGTGGCCATTTTTAACCAACCAACCAGAACTGCTTGCACGGTGTTCTTGTTCCCTTTCCCCGCTGCCTTTTTAAATTCTTGCGGAGCAACAAAAATTGCGCTTAAACAGAGTAAGACGCTTAGCGCGTTCTCTTGCATGATCTCCCCCGCCGAAAGCGATGATAACCTTTGCCTCCGTCGGTACGCTGCAGAATTTGTTATGATGTAGAGCGTGGCAAAAGTTTTATAATCCCAACCCACCCAGCGCTTCCCAAACGTTGCCTTTTTCCTTGTCCATGCTTAACGTTTTTTTACATTCACTACAGCGCATTTCACTTTCGCCGGTTGAATGTGTCAGATATTTCGTCGCCTTTGGTCCTCCTCCCTACGTGCCTTCCCTGCTCTAGCTGGTCCTCCTTCTCGTTAGCATGCTAATTATATTTCCCCTCCCCTGTGTCTTCGTATCCAAAACCATCCCTCACCGTGGTGTCTGACGCTATTTTATCCTTCGACAAAATTTCATTCCGTTAACATCACACAGCCGGAGTCTGGCCATTGTTACATCAACCTTCTGGTTCGGCGTGTCGGCGAATCTGGCGCGGATGGGTTCTCTGACATGCTCTCAACTCTCGACCGCCGGTGGTGTCCTCAATTGCGAGCTTGTAGTAACTTTACCCATAAAATGTGGGTTTGGTATCGTATTTCCAACTGGCATGTAATTTTGTAACTTGTTGATTTTGTTTCTTGTTCTAAAAGACTGAACTGAACTATTACTATCAAATAGGGGGTGGTTTAATTGTATTTCAAAACGTGCAATTTTTTGTTTAGATTAAATGAAAACTAGTCTCATCTGAATCGCAATAATTGATCGTAATTGATCTCTGCTGTCGTCCGTCGACAATCACAGCCAAGGGCTTATCTACTTAACATTCTTAGGAAAGCTTCACCCGAATGACAATCAACTGGGGGGTCGATTAGGGAAAATGCTTCCCATACCAAACTTCCTCCTCATGACAGCATCCACAATCGCATCAAACATTTCCGTCCGTTTCCTAGAAAGAATCTCACTTGATTAGGTTACCCCTTGGCATCGGATACAAATTTGTTGATCGCAAAAGGAAGCCGAGCTTTTCTAGCGTGCCGGGTTTTTTTTCTTTCATCCTTTTCGGAAAAGCGTGTTCGACTAATCAAATCGTGCTTCCTCCGTGAAATGGTGCATTCTATTCTATCAGATTGGAGGCAGCGCTAGAGAGCGGACAATCGATTTCACGGGGCAAAAATTGAGTAGATAGTGCAGGCAAAAAAGGGACCCGAAGACGAAAGGAATGTGCAAACGACGAGCACTCAGCAAAGAGCCAGTGAAATGGCCGCAAGTCACGCCAGTGCAGAGTGCAGTGTTGCTGCTGCTGCTGCTGCTGCTGCAGGCCCGGTTGCACTTCAGGCATCAGGCATGGGTGAGTTTTCAATTAACCGAAGCACAATCGATTGCTTGATGAACCGAGGAAAACGAAACGAACTTTCCCCGGAATGGGTGGTGGCATCGTTTCGAGTCCAACGTCCTCCCGTCAGACACACATAGACACACGCGCGAGCTTGTGAGAAGGAAGTTCTCCAGTGGATTTTTGCCTTCCTTCCTTCCTTCCTTCCTACTCGTTTATGTCCAAAATCATCATCAACGCCTCTGCCTCACACACAGCACAGAGAAAGTGACAGTGCAGCGGCGTTTGGACCTTCGTCTTCGACGCCCGGCGGTCTATTTTCCGCCTCATTGGGGTGAAGCAATTTTCCCGATGGCCATCGGAGCGCAATGAGTCCGACTGACGGTTGCGCCGGACGCGTCCGTGCGTCGTGGATCGCATCGCATCGAAGATGGTATCTTTTTTTACCCGTTTGTCGGAAGTCTTTCGGTCTCCCGGCACGCCGCTTACCTATGACCGTGCAGAAGGACGTTTGCGTCAACGAGAGCCACAGCTGGACGAGACTGAGCAGAAACAGGAACACCGCAAGGCAGGCGACGGCCATCGAGGTCACCTTGTCCTGCGTCTCCCGCAGGTCCGGGATGATGTAGTAGATGTAGAGTGTCAGCAGCAGGAAGAAGACGGAGATCAGCATCATGATGCCCTTGCTGACGAGCATGGTCGCTAGCGACTCCATGTTAGCTATGTTGAAGCACACCACGAACACCGGTTGCGGACGCTGTGCATCCAAGGCGTGACCCACGCAGAAGCTGTGAAAGAGGAGAGGTTAAAGCCATCGGAGGGTCACCGGTCGGTGGAGGTATAATCCACCCCTCCCAGGCGGAGACATTGCTTACTCGGACCGTTGGATCAGGAACGCGCCGTCCACCAGCAGGCCCGCCTCATCCACGTACACCTCCGGTTCGATCTCGCGGTAGATCAAGTAGCTCTGGGTGCAGTTGACATGCATGTGCGCCGTGTAGTTGCCGTCCGTTCGCACGCATTGCTGCTGTTTCGGGTCGACGACGTACCCGGTCTGTTGGCAGCACTGGACGGCTAGGTGGTCGTTGGTCGTCGCCAGCTTCCCGCTGGCTGCACCGGCAAGGCAGATTAGAAGCAGTAATGCCGCCCTCCGGAATGCCATCGCTGGCCCACTTTTGTCAACATACTGTGCCATCACTACCGCCAGCCCCTTCCGTCTGTAGGTCACGCTGCGTGTGTCCGCTTCCGGGCGACCACACTTCCGCTTATGCACTACCGGTCTCACCCAATGTTCGTCGTTTCATGCAATCCGACTGTTTGCGTTCGGGGGCTGTAAGTATTTTTTAATTTGTTTAATTTTCCACCAACCCCTTTGGCCAGCTGAAGAAAAATCACTGCGAGTAACACGTTCACTGGAACTCGCACAGTGTGCAGCGAGTGCAAAAGTGTTGTTCTTGCTTATTAAAACGACCACCATTGACCGCCGTCCGTTTCCGGCCCGATGCAATCCGATGCCAACCGGGGAGATGGCGCAGCAAAACTTGCACAGCAAGTAAGCAGAAAAGTCCGACGGCGGAATCACAGAAGGAAGGAAAGAATGGCGCGTTTGCTCTGGAGGGTGGGCGGGATGCACCGATCCAGCGTCCGTGAGGAGAGGGAGTGCTTGATGGTAAGAAAGGAAGTGAGACAGAGTTTGCTTACGTTGCAAATGAAAACTAAAACAACAAATGGAGGGAAAACTTTAACGAACTGTGAAAAAAGTACCCACGGGAAGGCAAAATAGGGATAGCTTTTATTCTTTCCCTTCACTCACTATTCGCCAGCTGTGGATAGTTAGGCCGGTTCTGGACACCGTCCGGAAGGGGGGGAGGGAGATGAAGAACTACGCCGGCGGAACCGTTTAAAGTGTTTTCGCTCGGTTCCGCCGCGGTGGCCATTGGCGGCGGAACCTGTAGCGTTCGGAAAGAAAACGGTAGCGAAGGAACTAATCACACGCGAGTTTTGCGTTTCGCAGGCAAGGAAAAGAAACCCCCCTCCCCTCCCCTGTCCCCACCCGCTTCCTGGGGGTATCCAAAATATTGTTAATTCATTAACTCAACCAACGTCGCGTCGCCGACCGATTGCGTGCCGTGGTGGTAACACACCACACCTCTCGGGCTCGTCAAACAACGTCGGGAAAATTGGCCGGAATTGGATGCGACGCGGTGGGGTGGGCAGGTGGGAGCCGCATGGCGAAGAAATGTTCTTTCGCAAAAGGAATTTAATTAATGGTACTACCGAGGCACACCTTTGCGCCGTCCGGGTGCACAGTGGGATGTGCAGGTGGCAAGAAAAGGGTGTTGCTTTCGTTCGGCGTAACGAAGTCGATCGGAGGGGACAAGCAAAAGGAAAATGCCGTCCGAAGGCGAGTTCATTTAGCGCGTTATTATTGATTGATCTTGGATGCTGGTTTTTGTGTGCCCCCTAAGAAATAGTATAAATAATATAGAAGGTTCGCTTCGGAAAGGTTGGTTAAAAGTACGTGAACCATTTGGCTTCTAATTTCAGGCATATTTTTTCGAAACGAAACATACTTCAGAGATTTTGCATTATACCTTGAAAAGGGCCTGCCTGGATGCTTTTAACTTTTTCCACTAAATGAAAATGTACTGGAAATATTTTAACTAATGCTTTTTCAAGCCCTAAAGTACGCAATTTTACCTTAAATTATGGCACCCAAGCTGTCACTCCCATATTGCGACGGACGACCAGACAAAAGCCTTCAGATAATTGTTGCCGAAAATCTATCATTTTCCACCAGCACGTGGTGCCACCATTTGTTAGTTTTGTCTCCAGCCATCCACCAACGTCGCGTCCTATCATCTATCTTTGGCGCAGCACCTATCTTGGGGACAGATCGTTAGGCAGTGCGGGTGTTTTCGGCGTTGCTGGAGGAGGAACTCACTGGAGGAGGATTGGGTGGTGGGATGGAAAAGTAGACCACTTTTCGGTCGTGATATAATGGGAAAGTTATTCTCGTCTTGCTACTCTGAAACTCGTTCGTGAGTTTTTGTTTCTGTGTGTGTTTTTTTTTTGTGCGATCTTTTTGTTTTCGCCCGTACAAATCTTTCTATTGAAAACAAACTTTGTTCAGACGCTCTCTCGGTACGTGTGCAGACTTGGCGGGAAGGATGCCAAGGGCTTTCGAAATGGGAGGAAAGAGAGGATGGCCCCTACCCCCTAAGGGTAGCTTAGGAACTTCTTGGCAGCGAACGTGTGTGCGCGCGCGCGCCATGTTACCTGCACTCCGATGTGCCAGTGCACAAGACAGGTGCAATAAATAACGGAGTTTGGAACTTGTCTATCCACTTCCTGTTTGCTTCCTGAAGGGGAAATGATGTTTTGACGTCGAATCGACATCACTTGGATTGGCCGGAGAGCAGAGGTTCCCCTTTGGCCCAGGACATGGTAGCTTAACGGTTGACTTCATAGACATAAATTCAACCTGACGGCACAGCACCTTTGGAGTGCATTCTCGCCTTCACCATTATCGAGTCGATGCCATACACCGCCGGCACGCGCCAGTACGTGTACACGGTTTGGCTGGTTCTTATGTTGTGCAAAACGCAAACATAACTCATCAATGAAGTGCCGCCAATTCCACCCCAAAAGGCGCCCCAACCTTGTGCATGTTAATTTGTGGCGGATTCGCTCGCACGTTCCACACTATAAAACTTTGGTAAACAAACTAATTAGCAAACGGCACTTGGCAGCGAACGAGAGAAAGTGCTTGTGTCACGGACCCCAGACGGGGGTGGTGAGGGGATGTACCAGTTGTGTCAACACAGCTTTGTTGGCAGCACAAAACTTTAAAGCCAAACCAGAACGTCGGAATGTCGCTCGCTTCGGGGGTAGTGTGTTGCTTTTGAGCCCAATGTTCATAAACATGAATAATTGGCACGCAAGGTCCAGTGGATGCTGGAAAATCCCCGAGGACCCCGCGGGTCATCCGTGTGCGTCAGCAGTGTGTGGTCTTAAGCGGAGAAGGACCCTTGCTCGAGGAGTATGTTGCGTCACCGGTAGACTACAGGTTTTTATTTCGTTGTTTCCTTTTCGTGTTCAAGTTCTCCACGAGTATACTTTGAGTCTGTTGAATGGTCTTGTTGCGATTGGAGTGGCCTTGAGAGCGGCTGCATCTGTAGCAACCTGGTCAAAGACCACTCGACGAGCTATCTTCACCGTCGACGTCAGCTAACGACGTTAGAACGGTTAACCACACAGACTAAATTGGCTATATTTCATTAGATGAAGGAGACTGTTCTTCCCCGACAACTTTTGATGACATTTGAAGTTCACTGTTTCATTCGCTTTTCTTTTTAGCACAAATCTTCTCCTAAACGATCCCGGGTTGGGGTTGGAATAATAAATTGAACTCAACCTTCGTCTGCCGGCGTATGGTTGCTTACTTTATCCGGCGAACAAAATGGCCATCACGATCCCGGTCCAGACACACTCACACACAATGGCGCGTTGCCTCAGGGAGAGTCAAAGACGTTACGGATGCGATGAATTAGCTCTCTGTTTACCTTGGCTTAAACCATATACGGGTTCACGAAAGGTATTCCCAATCTCAAAAACTCCCCTCGCCGGAGGAGGAACCGTGACGGAACGTGCGTAAAGGTGATCCCTCCGGTTCTGTTTGTTTGTAGCGGATGTCTTTAACATTGATTTGCGTTCACACCTACTGCGTCCCCTCTGCCGGGAATTGCCTTTACTCGCCCAAGGGATTCCGACTGAGACCGAGACATTTCAATCTTCCAAGGCCGCGGAATGGAGTCATGGACCGGAGAAGGCAACCCTTATACCTCTTTGATGATTGGCCCCATTCACAATCCATTCGGTGGATCGAACCGCCTTTCTGTCTGCGGTGAAGTACTGCCGTGATCGCATCGATGCGTATCCATTCGCGTTTGTCGGTTTTGTGGCATATTTGTTCGAACAATAATCGGTTTCTGATCGGCGTTGGGGTTTATCCAGTTGTTCTCGAGTCAAGAGGAATATAAAATATGCTTGACGTTGATACGTAGTGGAGTACGTTAAGAAATCGCCGTGTTCCGGTCTGCCGCAGCAACCGCTGGTTCGTTAACGGGGGTGACTAGTTTCTTGTGGACTAGAACTAATAACTCACCAACACTATACTTATCCAATATTTTTCCACGCGGTTAGCGGAAAAGAAGGAAATGGTACACGGTCCGCTTGTTGCGCTTCAGACCAGACGTCTCACTTCTAACTTGCCTTTTCCACGGGAGAATCCTTAAGTGTCCGGCAGACGTGTCTATAAACTTCGCTCACCCCCTTAGGATTTGTTTGCTGAAAAGATACCTTTTTTTCGTCAGCTGACGTTCGTATGGTCGGTTTCCAACGGTTACTTCCGTGTTACGGTGTGCAAAAAAAAAAACGGTTCTAGTTCCACTTTGCGGTCACTCTGATAAATGACACCACGTAATATGTTGGACAGGACTAGGACTTCCCTGTACGCATAGGGAAGGAGGAGGTGGACGGTTTTGCCAGCTGGACAGAAAACTTGGCCAATATTGATGAAACTGCAAAATCCATCCTTCGGTATTTCGTTCTGGACCTTTTTTATGGGATAGCTATAACGTGGAAGGTTGGAATTTTTCATATCCATCGCTATTAAGTTGTTTCAATTCTTCCTAAACGTGGTTTAGTTTTTTTTCCTTCTTATTTGAGTTGCTCCTTTTTCGCTGCAAGCTGTTCGTATGAATTTTTTATCATACATCATGTTGTAACACTATTAGGAATTGCCGGAAATGTCCTTTTTGTACGTTTTTTGTAAAAAGCAACTAAGTTATGGGCATGTTTACGATGGGATATGAATTTAAAATACATGGTAGCGTCGTACATTTTTTCTCTGCAGAATTTAGTGCCACAGAACAAATGAAAAAAACGTGGAAAACCACAACATAAACTCTCCATCACACGCCCCCACACAATCTAAATGTATTCATTCCGAACAGCTGGATCACTCGGTGACAGCGTTCGGAATTTATCTGCAGCAATGTTTTCCACTTGAACTATTTTCGGACCCATGTTAACCTCGCCGCGCACCACTCCACATTGATCGGAAGTTTGATGAAATATTTTTGAGATAAACACTGATTGCTTCTCCACCGCCTCCTCCAAGTCGGTGGGACGGAGTCTCCCCCATAGACTTGAGTCAACTGTGAGGAGAAAAAAAAATTACAAGTGAGATGGATAGTCATGTTTGGGATCCTCCGAACTTGGAGTTGACCATAAGCAACTGACCGAAAAAGGCTGAAATCCTTCCCGAGCGTGGGTAAGAGGGTGGCGAAATCGGTACTAAAAGTTTTTGCTTTTAGCAAAAAGCTATGTAGGACCGCTAAGCAAAATAAGCAAAAAACACTAAAAAAAAAACAAATATCCTTATATATTAAGGCCGCCACCATGTGACCGTGAAAATGCCGGGATAAACTTTCTGGCCCAACGCCAGTGCCACACCACCGAAGGTCGGCGAAGAAGAGCGTGCCGCTCAAGTTGGTGGAAATTCGGTGCAGTACGCCTAAACCATGCCCCGGCCCCAACATCCCACCCACCCGCCGGACGAACCCAAAGATGGGGGTAAAATGTGATTAAAATATGCAGAGCTTTTGGGGCATGCAGGCGGGGAAATTGTGTTGCACAGTTTCCGGCATTGTTTTCCGGAGTGGGCCGGATTTGTGTCCGATCGATTCGCGCTAGGGAAAAGCTGTTTAAAGTGGGGCACGGTCCTTGGGTAGGGAAGCATGGCAAGCAGGGGAAAAAATAATGCTGGGTTTGGGAAAGGGATATGGTAATTGTGAGCTTTTAACCGGGGCCGGGGCGACGTGTTGCTTACGCAAATGCCTGCGGTTAGGTTAGAGGATTAAATTTTGTGCGACCGTTTTTAGCATAAACAAACAGCGCCGCCGCATATGCCCATCGCGACTGACTCTGGTGGTCCGAAAAGGGGTAAGTCAAAGTGTTAATGCATGTCGACGGTATGTCTAACTTCGGCATTTTGTGCAGGCGTGTTCCGTCCCACAAGAGTGACCAGTTCTGCATGTGGTAAAATTGTGATGATTTCGGTGAAGTGCTAATGAGCCTGTGTTCTGGTTTATTTTTCTCCTTTTGTTTGGTGTATTAACTTTTGACTTCAACTTGCTACTGTGGCCTTGGTGATGGCAGAATGTTTACTTTTTCAAGAGTAATATTTTAGCAGACATAAAGAAATTGGCACCACCTTTGCCAGACCATACACGCAGGGTGATAATTTCTGTACACATTGCTGGCCTTTGTGTGTAAGCGAAACTTACGGGTTTGTTTGCAAATTATTATTGGTGCTAATTAACTCTGAACGACAAAGGACGGATGCGGACAAAGGTGAGGTACGAATATCGCGTAGTCGTTGTTTTACAATCAAAAGGATTAAATCAGATTCACTGCGGGCCAGTTGGATGGACATTTAAATATTAATTTATTTTGACGTGAAAAGAGCGTTGGTATGATTGTAGTGATTCATTTCATCCCTTTTTATAACCATTCGAACTGAGCAAACGTTTCCGAATGGTGTAATCTGTGCTCGAAATTAATTTACCACCGCTTTATATTTTATTGCCGTCAATCTGCGGTGGTTCATGATTGAATTTTACTCTCCGAGGAGGTTCCTTTGATTGATTTGTCTTGTTCCAACTCGTTCTGTGCGCTCTCGCTGGAAAGTTGACGCGGCTTACTGTTGTGACAGGTTGAGTTCGAAGTGGATAATGGAAGCATTGCTAGACTTATCGATCTGGAAAGCGCAAATGTAGCAATCGTCCCAGCGGGTTCTCGCCTAGGTCAGTGCCAGTTGTTGCGGCATGTAACAACAATCTATCACGGCCTGGTTAGGTGGTTACTCACCCCCCACCGTGCACCCACTGACCATAGCGTCCATCTACGTGTCACACTCTAGTAGTTATCTATCGCTAAACATCGGCCCAGTCCCATTAAGGAAGTGGTATCCAATCGGTTTGATGGCGCAATGTGTGCGGAACAGGCGTGTGATGTAAGTGGCATTGGATGCTTGAGCCTCATCAACAGGCACCATCAGTCAAATCTAATTCCAAGCTTTCCCATCTAATCCCTTTTCACTTTAGGTTAGGCTTACAACACAGACTTCGTTCATCGTTTGGGTGGCGTAGGACGTTTAGAATTTCTCCTTCGCTCTACATTGCTACCTCTTAAAGCATGTTTTAAAGTTGATGCTGTTAGTTTTGCATAAGCTTTCCTATTCTGAGTCGTTTCTCAAACTGAAGATTAATGAAGTAGGCGGCGTCCAAAATTCTACCAGAGTTTGGGATGTGCTTGGATCGCCTGCTTGGATCCAGCTCACATAAAGGCAATTGTCACGACAACTGTAGAGTTTTCCACTGCTCGAACATTTACCAAGGAAGAGTAGGAATATCTACCATCCGATGATAGGATCAATTTGAATAATTTAAGAGCACAAAAAATCCAATCTGCTTGCGCTTTCAAATGCTTATGCGGAACACCCCATATTTTGTGCATTCGTAAACATTGGGTGAGCAACATCAAACGCCTTTAATGCAAGCCCTAAAAGTCTCTTTGATGTTTCCCTCTTGCTCTCGGAATGTGTCCGGCCTCGGTTGGAAAAGCGATTTTTTCTCCCAACCCCATTTTCGGGTTGCATACATCAGGTTTGCTGGAGTAAAAAAGAAGTAAAGAAGCGACGAATCCTTATCCTTATCCAACGACGGTTCGCTCTTGTCCCGGGCTTTTGCACGCAGTAGTCGAGTGTTTGGTTATGAAATATTTATTCCACAAAATCCGTTCCATATTTCAACAGGGGTCTCGTTGTCCCGTTCCTCTTGCTGCAGGTCCGGTCATGGGGCGATGTTTTCACATGCATTTTAACACAATGGGTTTGATCCTTTCCATCCGAGACGAGCATTGTTTTGGGCGTGCAGAAGCGAAGAATGGATTGTGAAATCGATACGGGTGTCTAGTCCCCCGGTGATGTACTAAAATCAAATTTATTGCAACGCCCACAAAGTGGGGTCGGCCACTCTGGACGATTTCGGAGGGCGGACGTTCTTCGAAATTTCCCCCAAGATGACGACGGCCCTCTGATATCCGATCGCTTCTGAGCAGCCAGCGATAAGCCTCGGTTTTTGGTCGAAGTAGGTGTTAAAGTTTCAAACTTTTATCGACCGCTAATTAAAAGCACCGAACAAAGGTGGGGGTCACCTTTTGCCACCCTTTAATTAAGGGCAAATTGTTAAAGTTTTCCATCCCCCCTTCCCATGCTTTCCCGGTGAATCATCGTCGAACAATTGGGGGGAGGTTTTCCCCTAACTTCGGCTAGCTTGCCGGGAACTTGGGGTGGTTTGTTGAGGTAGCTGTTTCGGTGTCATATCATCTGGCCTGTGTTTATCATCAACAGCAACACCTTCCTCGCGACCGCCGCCAAGGGAGCACTTGACGCAATGATTGTGCAAATGGATTCCCACTACCACTTCCCACTTCCTTCGGAGCTGATTATCTAACACCGATAAGCTAGAAACCGGAGAAAAAACACAAACGTTTGGCGATTTGTTCGTGGAGCTTTTTTCCCTCCTCGATCAAGCCACGCAAATTAGATGGCTACTGTACATCGTACAAAGGTTGTGTATGGATGGTGGACGTGCGTCTCGATGGTGCTGCGAGCGTCATATGGCCGCAGTACAAACAGCCACATTCGGTTTATCTTGGCTGCCCACAAAGATAGGGCGACAAGTCAGAGAGCAGGGTTTCTGTTTTGTGATAAGACAACCAACGGAAACTGATAGGTTAAACACTCTTCGTCTGCAATAGATATACACTTTTTCGAATAATTTTCACACAAAGAACGGTTTGCGCTGCGTTGCACGTCTGGCGTTTTACTCTATATGGCCCATAGTGGATTTGATTTGCATCTCACACCGACCCGCTCGCCGCTGTAGTGTATCGGTTTTTTCGCCATTTGTTTTTGCGCCAGCATCTCTAACACACTAACACACTTAGTACTTGGAGGCGTCTTTTTTTTTGCTTCGACTCCGATCCCACACGCTCCAGTAATATTATTCGAGATGCGTTCCGTCGCGATCGCGGGAACACTTGCCCCGCACACGCAATCGCTACGTAGGGATCCGGTCGAACGGGTTACACGTTGCGGAGGGTTTCATGTTACCATCGGGGGATACGGGGAGCGAAACCTGTACCAAATGATAAGCAACAACCGTGTGCTGCCCGCCGCACTGCTATCGGTTTTGTTTGTGCCGGGTGATTGGAACGACGACTCACGGTGGCGAACGGTAGGGCCCTACCTACCGAGAGGCCGTCAAATGGACGCACATCCGTACGGTACCGCGGCTAGATGAGAACTGCTTCTTCGGTGTTGTACTCGAGCGTCAGCGTGCTGCTCCGGTGTCGTCGTCGTCGTCGACGGCGTCGTGCTCGCGTTCTGCTTCGGTTCGGTGCGTTCGGGTTTCTTCTCCCGCGCGGATATCGGAACGGCGGATATAGCCACGCGTTGCGCATCCGAAGGGACGAAATTGACCGCCTTTTTCCACCACCGACCATTTCTCCATTCAATGTCGTCCTCGTGCGTGATTTAGTAACGCGCGAGATGGGACGGGGTCACATGTGATGTGCCCGGTTTGCAACAGCTGCAGGATGCATTGTTTATTTGCCGCCGACGACGATGGCCAGCAACGCGAGCCGAAACCGTCGGCCTTCTCCGATATCCGGCACCGATGTCGGAACCGTTCTTTTTTTTTTTGCCGGTAGTATCATTTTGGCGATATTGAATTCTCCAGCGTGTTATAAGCGCACATCGGTCGAAAGTCACGTTTCTGGTGCTTGCTTTATTTGTCCACGCGTTTTAAATATTGGTATTTGGCCCCGCGTTGTAAATATTGATGTGATGTGTGCCTTTTTTTTTATGCTGGTTGTTGTAAAATATGCTGTTATTCGTATGTGTTCGCCTGCCGAGCAAATAACATACTTTGTACGCCATGAATAATTATGCCGACCCCCGGCATTGTGTGGTCGCGAGAGTCAACAGAGATTCAAATGTTGTATTTATTGTTTTTCACCAAAGCAGCACTTAGCGGCGGTTTGTTTATGTTCAAAAGCAACCTAAAAAAACGGCTTTTGGCAAATAACGCAGAGTTGTATTACGGATTTTTTTTACTTTGGTTAGTAGTACTTTGGCCAACTAATTAGTTATAGTATACCTTTTATATCAATATTAGTTATAGTATACCATTTATTATCATCAATAAATTAATGTTATTTCATGTTTTTTATGTGCCATTAATTTCATTGAAAAAAATTGTATAATTTTCCGACTTAATCTCAGTTATCATTTTACTTTCCCCGCACGATAATCCTGGCTTATGGTTGAAACTGAACTGGATGTGAACTGGCGGAAAAATGCCTTAGTACATAAAACATTTTTTAAGAATAAAAGAAAAACAGTTTTATGGACCCTTTTTTGTGCCCACGGCCCAGTGGGATGTACTTTTCTTCTGTCACCGGTGGTGATTGATGACTATCTGTTGATTTATATTCTACCTTCTAGGACGATCCTTTGGGATGGACAGGGTGAGGGGGTGGAGGGATAGGGAGGGGGTGGGCGCTTAACTCCGGTAATTTTTTGCCCTTTTACCGGGCCGGGAACATATTTCGAACGTTTATCATTCGACGCACATAGCTGATGTGTCTTTCTTTATACTTTTTCTCCCGAGTCACATGTTACATTGAGTATTGAGTGCAATACTTTTTTATTGAGGCCATAAAACAGAAATGGCCGGGGTTTTTGTCTGCATAATGCGCATTGCAATTTTCAAATGTTTCCCTTTCATCCGGGGTATTTCCGCGAAGAAAATTGAAGTGCCACAAGCATAAAAACAGGAGCGGGCGAATAAAATAAGCGGGCGAACAATATAAATTCGATAAAAACGCGTTTGCGTCATTCCGGTCCGTTTGTTATTGCATTCCTTCCCGAAATCAGGTTGTGCAAAACGCTATTCGTGATTTTTTTTTGGGGGCGCGCCTTTAGTGCATCTTCAAAGGATAAAGCTTCCCAACGGGCGGGGGGAGCAAAATCCGTCCACCCGACATCCGGCGATGGGTTATAGGTCAACCGGGATGAACCGCGAAAGTCTCATCTCGGTGTCTTCTGCCATCGTCGAAACGACGGTGGCTTTCGTGGCTTTTTGACCGACCAGACAGAACAAGGGAAAAGTGGTCGCTCTTTGTCGCTGCCTACATTCATTTCCAAGGACGACGCGTATCCCGACATTCCCGACCGAGCCGTTTTCACTTTGACTCCCAGTTTGGACCTTTCTTGGTTGGTTGTGGCATTGTATGTCATGGCCAGAAAGCAACTTTACCAAACCATTGGAAGCGGATGTGGATGTTCCGACTTCCGAGTTCCAGATTCCGTTGGTGTGCGAGTCAGGATGCTCTTCATCTTTCCCTCCATTAATGGGATTTCGTTGCTTCATACAAACAGAACTCAAGAAGAGAGGATAGCGAGCAAAAACCTAAACACTAGAATAATGGTACCATCCTATAGGAAGAACTCGAGAAGGCAAAGCTTTGGACATTGTAGTCAAGAATCGGGAGGTGGAGAGGAACACTGATGATCCGCTTTGCATAGGATTGAAGTTTAAATCCCATTTCCCCCGGGCCGCTTGACACATTTTATTTAGCATTGCGCGTTTCCGACGATCGTCGATAACGATTTCCTGGAAGCGGCCAACCATTCAAACAACCGCACCGGAATCCACTAGATCCATCAAACAATTTATTCCGCGCGACTTGAACGACGTCGACGATGTTTATTGAACACTTCGGCGACCGGATGAACTCTCTGGAGTGCGCGGATGGAGGTTTTCCTTGGCGTGGCGCAATTAATCGGGTCGGGAACTTGAGCTGCCAGGAGGAAAGAAAAAACTTTTGTGTACACTTCAGTTGCACCCAGCATCGGAGCGGAATGATCCACTTCGCTGCTTAAAAAATCCACAATCAATATTTATCGCCCGAGTGGCATTTCAAGCGTTTTGGTTTTAACGCTCCAGTTTTGTTCCGCTTTGTGTTTTTCGGCGTAGAAGGCAAAATGCGCTGCGCCCGATGATCAATGGAGTTTTTGAAATAGACGTTACGACTTCCCTGTCTGGCAGATAACAATTCGGACACATGGCGAACAAATGGTTGCACCGTTTGAAAGAAGGATTGCAAAGCGTAATAATTTAAATTATTTATCTCCATCCGAATGGTTTGAAGTGTTTCGGTCTGGAATTGGGCGTTGAGAAAAATACAGAACATGAGATTTTTTTTTTCCAACGCATCTTTGTAAACACCTTAATCGTTGCCTTAAATCAAGCCCGTTCTAAGAATAGTTTACAAAAATAACCACAGGAAGAACATCCCACTTGTTTACGAAACCGGCCAGGCGCCAACTAGAATCCAGGGTGACATAGAATATTATTGTTTTCAAACAAGAGCTGCACAGCTTCGGTGTCCATAGTGTGGAACATGTCGTTCCTGCGTCATCTTGGTAATCGAAAGAAAATAAATCACATTTTTCACACAACGCAATGTACGCCCCATTTGGCATGCCTACTTTGTTGATAGTCTCTTTGACGTGGGTATGTTTTTCATTTTTTTCCCCTAACCGAGATCTCTTCAATTGATGTTTTGGTTTTTGGACCTGATAATGATTGTGTTCGCTGACGGCGGCAATCCATTAAATGAAGATGGCGGTCAATAAAAATTACTGACAAGTGAAGAAAGTAAAAAACGAAACTTTTTGTCTCTTATCAGTAAGCAGCGTTGGGCAGAGCCAAGAATAGAGTTTAGCTAAGATTTGATAGCAAGGTTCGAAATATGCAAAAAAGGCGTTTTACTCGTGCGGCAAACAGTCAGATGGTGAAATTAAATCACCATCGAATATAACCGACATGTGCGCTTAACTCATACTTTTTTTTAAATCCATTTGATTATTTCGAAATTTAATTTAAAAAAAGTTTAAACATCGGCTCATCGGTTGTAAAATCTTATGGCCAGTCATTGGTGCGTATTTTGAGAATCAATTTTTGGACATTTTTAACTGACAAAAGGGATTGACAATTAGTTTTCGTAACGTAAACATTTAAATGATAACATAATTTTTCTTTATTGTTTTCCTTAGCTTTTGGACATGCTCAAGTTTTACGCACGCTTCGAGATAAACGATGAAACCGGTGATCCGCTCACCGATCACGACATGACGCAGCTCCACTACGCCAAGATCAAGTCGCTCCAGAAGGCGGCGTTCGCCAAGTTCCCCAACCTGCGCCAGTTTGCGCTCTCGAACGTGGCCAACGTCGACACGCGTGCCTCGCTCGAGAAGCACTTCGGTGCCCTGGACTGCGGCAGCCTGCGCGAGATCGCCTGCTACCTCAACCTGGTGCCGGACGAGCTGCAGCCACCGTTCGAATGGCACCGGGTGGACGAGAAATTCCTTCGGGAGCTGCTCATTTCGCGGCACGAGCGGCGCGTGTCGCAGCTGGAGTCCCTGAACGAGATGCCGCTCTATCCGACCGAGGACATCATCTGGAACGAGAACGTCGTCCCGACGGAGTTTTACTCGGGCGAAGGGTGCCTGGCGCTGCCGAAGTTGAACCTGCAGTTCCTCACGCTGCACGACTATCTGCTGCGGAATTTCAATCTTTTTCGGCTCGAATCGACGTGTAAGTATGGGCCCGAGAAGTTTGTTTCTCGTTGTTTATTGTTTTTTCCGGTAAAAATTTCTCCACCATTCCGGATGGTTTCGGTCAGATTGAGGGAAATTGATCTTCGACGATAATGGGTTTTGCTAAAAGGATATGAAGCGAATTACATGAAATTGTTAGATGAAACAAGAACTTTGTGTTTCTGTACATACATTAAACTGTTTAAGATAATTAGATCCTCGTACTTGATAATTAGAACCTCGTAACACTAGAATACAAATAGCAATCATTTCGGCAAAAAATCATAAATGCTTTACTTTAAAATTCAAAACTCCATTGAAGAAAAACTGAGAATCAACATGGCCAGACCTGAATACTCGTTTTGACCGCCCTTTTTCAACACGCTATAACTTCGTCATTTTTTAAAGGTTTTTCTGAACCATAAATGGTATCTTTTTAGTATATTTGTTGACTATATTTCGGCGTTTTTGGGATTTTTTGATGCATCTCTCCATCACTCTGCTAACTCGGTGTAAAGAAAAAAATATGGTCGCATAAAATCATCAAAGATGACAAAGTTATAGCGTTTTCAAAAAGAGCAGTTGCTATAGAGCATTCGGGCAATATTTAAATGCAATGTATTCTTGTGTTAATACACTAGATCTCGGCCGTTACATTACTTCACCAAAGGCAATGGCAGACTGTTGAAATATCTCCTACAAGACGCGATGGAATTGAAATAATAATCTTGACGATCCTTCCGTTCCCCGTTTCCACAGATGAGATTCGCCAGGATATCGAGGACGCCGTAAGCCGTATGCTTCCCTGGCAGTCGGAAGATGGGGACGCGGTGTTCGGAGGATGGGCCCGCATGGCACTACCAATCCAATCGTTTGCCGTGGTGGAGGTTTCGAAGCCGCACATCGGCGAGAAAAAGCCATCGCGTGTCCGGGCGGACGTCAGCGTAACGCTGAACGTGCGCAAGGAGGTGCAGGAGGAGTGGGAAAACCTTCGCAAGCACGACGTCTGCTTCCTGATAACCGTGCGCCCCACGCGCCCCATCGGCACCAAGTACGACTATCGGGAGCACTTCGTGCCACAGGTCGGCCTGGTGCACGTACGGGGCTGCGAAATCGAGGGCATGTTGGACGCGAACGGGCGTGTGATTGAGGATGGGCTTGAGCAGCGACCGCAGCTGTCCGGTGAGCAGCGTACGTTCCGCGTGTGGCTCGATTCGAATCAGTACCGGGTGGATATGGATGCGACGTTGCGGCAGGAAGGCGACGACGGTGGAGAGGACGTGTATGAGGGTTTTAACATCATCATGCGGCGCAAGCCGAAGGAGAATAATTTCAAGGCGGTACTGGAGACGATCCGCCATCTTATGAACACGGAGTGTGTCGTGCCGCCCTGGTTGCACGATATCCTGCTCGGGTACGGCGACCCCGGTGCGGCCCACTATAGCCGTATGTCTGACCAAGCGCGGGTGCTTGATTTCAACGATACGTTCCTCGACTATGAGCACGTGGCCGGTAGTTTCCCCGGGTATGAGATGGTACCGGTCGGAGTTGAGCCATCGTCGCCGGAGAGCACACTGAAGCCACCATTCCGGCTGACTTACGAGGATGTCCCGGAGGAGGACGATTCCGATGAGGAGGAAAAGGGTGAGGAGGAAAAAGAACTACCGAAGCGTATCCGTGTCGAATCGTACCGCATTCCACGCCGTGGCCCATACAAATACAACGAGCCTAAGAAGAACGCTATCCGCTTCACACCGACCCAGATCGAAGCGATCCGTGCGGGTATGCAACCGGGGCTGACGCTTGTCGTCGGTCCACCCGGTACGGGTAAAACGGACGTGGCCGTGCAGATCATTTCCAACCTGTACCACAACCATCCGCAGCAGCGCACGCTCATCGTGACACACTCCAATCAGGCGCTTAATCAGTTGTTCGAGAAAATCATGGCACTCGACATCGACGAACGGCATCTGCTGCGTCTTGGTCACGGCGAGGAGTCACTCGAGACGGAAAAGGACTACAGCCGGTACGGGCGCGTCAATTACGTCCTTTCGAAGCGTATCGATTTGCTTGGGCAAGTCGGGCGGCTTCAGGAATCGCTCGGCGTGACCGGTGATGTGGCGTACACTTGTGAAACGGCTGGTCATTTCTATCTCTACCACGTGGTCGCCCGGTGGGAAAAGTTTCTTAACGATTTCGAACGTCCGACCGCGGAAGAGGAAGCTGCTCGGGCCCGGTTCGAGGAGCAGTTTCCATTTACACGCTTCTTCAAGGACGCCCCTCAGCCGCTTTTCGGCGGTGAGACGTACGAAGAAAATATGGAGATTGCCCACAGCTGCTTCCGGTACATTTCCCACCTCTTCACCGAGCTGGAAGAGTTCCGGGCATTCGAATTGCTCCGCAGTGGGCTTGATCGGAGCAAGTATCTGCTGGTGAAGGAGGCAAAAATTATCGCCATGACGTGTACCCACGCTGCGCTGAAGAGGAAGGAACTGGTCACGATGGGCTTCAAGTACGACAACATCCTGATGGAGGAGGCGGCGCAGATCCTTGAGATTGAAACGTTCATTCCGCTGCTATTGCAGAACCCGCTCGATGGGTACAATCGGTTGAAGCGTTGGATCATGATCGGCGATCACCATCAGCTGCCGCCGGTCATCAAGAACATGGCGTTCCAGAAGTACTCCAACATGGAGCAATCGTTGTTTACGCGCCTGGTGCGACTCGGCGTACCGACGATCGATCTCGATGGGCAGGGTCGTGCGCGTTCGAGCATCTGCGAGCTGTACAAGTGGCGCTACAGTACGCTCGGTGACCTGGCACACGTGCACCGGTGGCCGGAGTACTGCCGGGCCAATGCCGGGTTCGCCTTCGAGTACCAGCTGGTCAACGTGGAGGACTTCAATGGGGTGGGCGAGTCGGAACCGAACCCATACTTCTACCAGAACCTTGCCGAGGCCGAGTACGTGGTGGCGGTGTTTATGTACATGCGCTTGCTTGGCTACCCGGCCGAGAAGATTTCGATCCTCACGACATACAATGGCCAGAAGCATCTGATAAGGGATGTCATTGAGTCGCGTTGTGCCACCAATCCGATGTTCGGCAAGCCACACAAGGTGACGACGGTGGACAAGTACCAGGGTCAGCAGAACGATTACATACTGCTGTCGTTGGTGCGTACGAAAACGATCGGTCACATTCGGGACGTACGGCGTCTGGTGGTTGCGATGAGTCGTGCCCGCCTTGGGCTGTACATCTTTGGCCGGGTGGCATTGTTTAAGAACTGTGTCGAGCTGCAACCCGCGTTCCGGTTGCTGATGAACCGACCGCTGCAGCTGCAGCTGTACGCGAAGGAAACGTATCCTTGCGAGAGGCGTCTTTCGGGTGCCGAAGCTACCAAATCGGACGAAGAACCGGAAACAATCAAGGATATGACCGAGATGGCACAGTTTGTCTATCAGTTCTACATGCGCAAGGTGAACGTCATACGGGATGAAATGGTACGTACACTGGTGGTCATGGGAAGGACCGGATTTTGAGGTTTTTTTTATAACTTTTATTAATTATTTTCTTTAATATTAGGAAAAAATGAAAGAACTCTACGAAAAGCAACGCCAAGAGCAGCAGGAGAAAATGGACGAGCAGGTGAAGCAGTCCGACGCGGAAGCACTGGAAGCCGAAAAGCGAAAGCAACAGTTGGCCGCCGCCGCAAAGAAAGACTTTGCCCCGACTCCGATCCGCAACGAGCTGACAGAACCGGAACCGGTGGTTAATGAACGTCCACGTCGGGGTAAGAAGAGGCCAGTTGATGGGGACGAAAAGGAGGAAACTGTAGCAGAGCAGCAAGAGGAAGAAGCGGTCGCAGTGGATGAGGAAAAGCCTGTCAAAGATCAAGAAGTGGAAGCCATGGAGACCGGAACAGAAGAGGAAAGGAATTCGGAGGAACCGGCTGCCGCTGTAGCAGAAACGGAGGATTAATTCCCAACTAATGGTTAAAAGATAGAAAACAAGAGGGGAAGACTTTTTAATAAGAATAAATCAGCGTAACGTAATGATGAGGACATTATGTTAGTACCACTAAAACAACGTGCACAATGAAATGAAATAAATAAAGCACCCGACATTTAATACAATACATAATTAAATAGGCCTTATATTTGACGATTGAACTTTATACAAGGAATTGTGCTAGTATGCTTATTTTCGAAAGTTTTCATTGAATGTTTTATGCAGTTTTTTCACTTTTCTCGGCCCCAACCCGGAGCACATGCTGAGCTTCTCTTCGCTGGTGTTGATGAGCTTCCCAAGCGTCCCATAGTTTTGAATCAATATCATTGCATCCGTTTGATTGACCGGTTTTATGTTGGTAAGCGCGCGGACAATCTTCTCGTGGGGATATTTTTCCGCTCGCTCCATAATCCAATCCGGCGGTCGATTCTCAAACAGTTTGTACTTTTCCACAATGCGTCCCGCTTCTTCCGGGTTCCAGGCCAACATCAGCGTCAGGTCGGCCAGCAGACAGATGCGTGTCAGATGTTTGAGTGCGTTCTGCGGTTCCTGGATATCGATCTGCACCAGCAGCACCCGCAGCTCGTACATTTTGCCCAACAACTTCAACCGGGCGTGAATGTAGTCCGGGTTGAGGTTGTGGTAGCGCAGGGAAAGGAACAGTACGCAGGCACTCGCCCCGACCACGTAGTCCGGAACGATATCGTCGTATTCCCATGGGATGTTTTGGATGGCTTTCAGCAGAGGATTACCGCGCTGTTTCGGATTGACCAGGATGCAGTTGCTTTTGTTTACCTTTGCAATAATTACCGGCGTTTCGGAGGACGTAGGAACTCCCGTTGTGTTGGATGATGCGGCCGTGCTGGAGGTTGGAGATTTCTCTTGTGATACTGCGGCCTGTTTCGGAACGGTAGGAATTTCCAGGGATGCTAACAAATCGTCATCTTCGTCCATGATACTGGTAATACTGCGTCCAACGGACTGATTCACTAAGTCGGTTCGAAATGCCTTTTGGATTGTTTTGTAAATAGTGCCCTTTCGCTGAAAGTGACATTACTCAATGTTTGCGTCGTAATGTCAAACAATTGCATTGGAGAGTGAATTTAATATTTTTCAAACGAACCACGAAATACGTTCTTGCAACGTGAAATTAAATTAATTTTTAAAAATCACTCCAGTATAGTTTAAGACAATTATTATTGCACCAAATCATATTTAATCACATTTTTAAAAGAACAACGAATGCTAAATGTGGCTTCTGACTGTTTGTTCCTTTTCAGTGGAGCATAAGTATTTGCAGGTAGGTTGAATATAATTTATACATGTTAATTCTTTCCCTTGCTACACATATTTGTTTTTAGGAATGCACAAACCACACGAAATCGTGTGTGTCCTAAATACAACTTGTTGGAATTGTTGATTCGCCACATCCTAGCAACCCTTTTAGCACTTCCGTTGCCATGGATAACCTGATTTGACTGTTTGATTTCTTCACAATCCATCACTGGAATAGTGTTAAACTGCAAATAAGTTACATCGTGAAGTACACTCATCAGCTGGACCAGTTTAATCGGACACGGCCACACGATGGGCGATCGGAACGTGGAGCTGCAAACGACGCTGGTGCGGTACAACAACCCCGTGCTGGTAGTTAAACACGTTGAAAAGCGGGAACCAGCGGGTGACACGGCGACCGCTCCCGCCAAGGAGCAACCTGGCCGTCCTGGGTCGGGCGGTGCCGTTGTCGTGGATAGTCCGCGCGAGACGGAAGAAATTCTCAACTGCATATTGCCACCGAAAACGTGGGAAGAGGATGGCCAGCTGTGGACGCAAACCGTCTCCAGTACACCCGCCACCCGGCAGGACGTTATCAATCTGCAGGAAATGTTGGACACGCGTCTCCAGCAGACTCAGGCCCGCGAAACAGGTATCTGTCCGGTGCGGAGAGAACTTTACACGCAATGCTTCGACGAGCTGATCCGGCAGGTAACGATAAATTGCACCGAGCGGGGCCTTCTTCTGCTGCGCGTACGGGACGAGATCGCAATGTCGCTCGAGGCGTACGAAACACTCTACTGTAGTTCCGTGTCGTTCGGCATACGAAAGGCGCTGCAGGCACAGGAAGGAAAGGAAAAGCTCCAAGAGCAGATACAGTTACTGGAGCACGAAAAGGAGGCTTTGTTGAATTCCATCAGTGACATGAAGATTAAGGCGGATCAGGCAGAACGGAGGAATGCGGAGTTGCGCGCATCGGAGGAGAAGAAACATTCGGAAGAAATTGCATTCCTTAAGAAAACAAACGCCCAACTGAAGGTAAGTGTTTGTATGGAACTAGGTTCCGCGGTTCGACTCTGTTTTATGAAAACGGAAACATTTATTGACAAATACTTTTACCCTGACTCTATAAAACAATATTTGCCAACTCTTCTTGTAGGCTCAACTGGAAGGAATTATTGCACCGAAGAAGTAAATCCGTGATACCACCCAACGGTGGCGCTACGGCCGGTGCCGCATCGGGTGGAAAATGGACCCAACAACTACTAGCTTTTTTGTGAAACCTATATGTTATATACTGTAGCTAAATTTTTGCGCCTAAAATTAACAGAAAACGATACATTTACATTACTGATCGTCTTGTGTTGGCTTTCGGAATATTCACCGGTGGTTGCAGAATATCCTCGCGGCACGGGGTGTGATAACGTTCGTCCGGAGGGATCCTTTGTTTTCCTGTCTCGTTCTAACACTTTTCGTTAATCTCCGGGATCACCTTGAACAGGTCGGCCACTAGACCGTAGTCGGAGACTTGGAAAATCGGTGCCTCCGGGTCCTTGTTGATGGCCACGATCGTTTTCGAGTCCTTCATGCCGGCAAGATGCTGGATAGCACCGGATATACCGACGGCGACGTACAGCTCCGGGGCCACGATCTTACCCGTCTGGCCGATCTGCAGATCGTTCGGAACGTACCCGGCATCGACGGCCGCCCGGGATGCTCCTACAGCTGCGCCCCACTTGTCTGCCAGATCGTACAGCATCTTGAAATTGTCGCCCGACTTCATGCCACGTCCACCGGAGATGATGATTTTGGCCGCCGTTAGCGAGGGTCGATCGGACTTGGTCAGTTCTTGGCTCACGAACTCCGTCGTCTTGCTGGCGAAGTCGCCTTCCGGGGCTTTCTCGATGGCTGCCGGGCTGCCAGCAGCGCCGGTCGCCTCGAAGTTCGTTCCTCGTACCGTGATCACCTTGACCGGGTCCTTGGATTTCAGCGTCTGGATCGCGTTACCGGCGTAGATCGTGCGCACGAACGTGTCCGCCGACTTTACCTCGACGATTTCCGAAATCGGGGAAACATCCAGCTTGGCGGCGATCCGGGGGAGGACAGCCTTTCCGAAGGCGGTGGCACCGGCCACGATGTGGGTGAACTTGAACTGATTTTGTGTGGCCAGCACGAGCGGGGTGAGTGATTCGGCCAGCAGGCCCTTGTAGGCGTCTCCCTCGGCGACGAGCACCTTAGCAACACCGTCCAGCTTGGCGGCCGCTTCCGACACGGGACCGACCTTGGTGCCGGCGACCAGCACCGTCACATCACCGCCGAGTTTCTTCGCGGCCGTCACCGCGTTGGCCGTGATCGGGTTGAGGGTTTCATTGTTGTGCTCCGCCACCACAAGTGTACTCTGGAACCGGCGGAAACTCTAGCCGCCAATCCGAAACAGATCGACATCCGAAAAACAGAAGGAAACACGGGTAAGTGTCAAGGTTCACTAGTTAAATTATATAATTATGTTTCAATTTAACACCGAAACAGTCCCACACGGAGACGGAACGGTAAACAGGCATCGTTATCTCTCGTTATCATCACCACGAGCTTCGCCACCGTTGCGGAACGTCCATCGTGTAGCGCAATGTTATGCAAAATTCACAAATCATAGAAAACATTCTTACCTGTACCGAGGGGCGAACGAGTGACGAGGAGCAACGAGCAAACATTGTGCGACAAAGGAATTCAATTAACTTAATTAAAAACGATCTTCAAACAAACGAGACCTCGATGGAGCCGGAGATGAACTTGATGAATGCGATCTTTCTCGAGCTGGCGATTTTGTTGCCAATTCAACAGTCAAGGTTGTTGTTTCGTAGTTATGCTTTTGTAGGTTGGCTTATGAACAACGATTTGACAGCAACAACATTTAAATAAGCAAGCCGGGGTACACACGTGTTTATTTGAATTCCATTTAATTAGAATAAATGAACTTCATGAAAAATGTACCACAATTCCATCGCTTCAATAAATTATCTGCAGTTGTTACATTTTAGCGCGTACAAAAAGCCTCTACAAATGAATTAAGTTAAGTTATCAATACGAATGGAATGTTACAATTTTGGTAAATAGTTCTTACATCTTCTATATACACAACACATGTTTACCGTGGATTATTTATCGAAGTTCAATTTTCAAAATAATACAAGATTTTACAGCCAGTTTGTTTTATGGAGGCCAACCTGAAGAGTTATAACTATGGTATACAAACAACCTTGAGTGGACTTTGAGCCGAACAACATCATCGTAGGAGAAAGCGAGACAGCTCCATGTTTCGTTGGTAGCATGTGAGTGAAAGAGACTATGACGAATGAGCTAGCAATAGTTCAACTTATCCTTTCAGTGGTCAAAGTTAATCTTTTCTAGTATTTTTCAACGTGATTTAAAATGTTATACATAAATAAATAATTATATTTCTCAAATGCAAACTCAGAAGAAGAAACGACTTCATTGGAGTAATTTTCTTAAAATATCCTTTAATTTGTCCATTCTTTTGCATTTTTGTTCGTTTTATTATTGGTATTCACATTCGTTTCTCGCTTAATTTGGTTTGTTAGCTTTACTGCAGCCAGTGACTTCGGAACGGGAAAAACTCATTCTAATTTTCAAATCAACGAAACTAACTCCTCCTGTTTTTCCTCTTTTTCACGCTTTCCAAAATGCAAAACATACTTTTGCTTTACATTTTAATTTTGTTTCGGTTCCTTCCCTATGGAGCACACGTGGTGAACGTGCTCTAGGGGACCGTTTCTATTCCTACTATCGAGAGTAACCGCTTCACTCAGCATCGATCACGATCCCTGTTCGATTTCATACCCCATCGTAGCTGCTGCACTATTAGTTAATTTTTTACCAGTGAATTTATTTATAATATCCATCGTTATTACACACTACTTGTATTACACTTCCTCGTTGAGGTGGAAATCATCATTATTTGTTTGTTTCAGATTAACAACAATTGTTCTAGATATTCTTAACAAAGGGATGGAAATGGGAAAGGGTACGCGAGGTAGGAATAATAATAATAAAAAAAAAACACAGTCCAAAGGGCAACATTAAAATTACGTAAATTAATACTTAAAAACATAACCATCTCTGTTTACGAGAATAATGAATTTTTGATTTAAAAGCTGAGGAGTTTGCAAATCAGGAAAATCAATTGGGAAAATGGTGTACTATTCTACCGTTTCGCGTGAGATTCGGGACACCGTTAATACTAGGCCTTTGTACAATTGATGGGAAACGAAAGACTACACAACTCAAGAGTTTGTCCTTTAAAGAAGAAAGCTAGAGTAACATCACATTTGATGGTAGGTGCCGAAGGAAAACGTGCAGGGATAATATTTTCGCTATCTTTGCGCCCACAATTTCCCACAAGCTGCATGTCCTGCATTGTGAGGGACCTCTCAGTGGTTCAAGATTTACTGAATCAGTTTTTTTCCTGAAGTGATTCAAATTTAATTATTTTCTATTGAGACAAATTCGAGATTTCTGTTTTTTTTCTCTAACCTTTCAGATGTTCAACCAAACAACAGAAAAAACCCCTTTTGGACAGGAGAACTGCACCACTGTTTTACCTTCCGTGCTTTCCTTGCATTAGTTTTGCGCTACTTTTTCATCTCTGTTTTACACTGTCATTAGATTTTCAGCTTGTTATACCCTTCCCCATTATTATTTCTTTTAAATATCCTATTACAGTTCTATATTGCCCCACCCTCTCTCGTTCCCTTGTGGTATCGATGCCTTTCGATACATTACTTAAGCTATTCCCCTCCCTCCTTTCTGCCTGTTCTACCACCGTCCTTTGCTTTACTTCATAAGTTCACAATTGTTTTATCATATTCATCTCCCTGCTATTTACCCATTTGTTTATAATATCTCATCGATTCGAGTACTGTTTTTGATTTCTCTAAGTCCAGCTTCTACGACGTGCATTTAATAATAGTTACAGCTTTTCTGCTTTCTGCTGCTGCTGCTTCGCATAACGGTGCGTTGGGAAGATTATTATGTCATTTTTTCGCCCACATTTTGTATGTGTCTGTGTATGTGTGTCTTTGTGTGTTATATGAATTAATAGTTTCGCTCTTGCTTTATAACTTTTGGTTTTCGTTTTTCCAGTTAATGGCCCAAGCGAAAGTGTGTTAGATTAAAATGATAACATGTACTCCTCCTGGGCGGAAAGTTACGGCTTGTTACATTTGCATAGCTTTCGACAGTTTCTGTTCTGATTTCTCATATCGTGTCGTTTTCGAACATGGAACTGAGGGGTTGGAAAATATGTTTTAAACTTTGCTTTTAAAAATTATGTTTAGGAGAACTAGTTTTACTTTTATTAAAATAGCGATTTAAACAGACATAGGGAGAGAGAGTGAGAAGGGGTGGAAAAGGGGAGAGCTAAGAGGACAAATGTAACAACTAGAGTATTTTTGAATGCAAGAGAGCTGCCATCCGTGGCTGTTCGTGAGCTATAGTTTCATATGAATCATCTAGTGTTAAGGCTGTGGTCTTTCGTAAAGATTAAATGTGTTATCCTGGGTGCAAATTCGCCAGCCGATCGGATTATCTTCACGATCGAAGAAAACCCCTTGACGTGTGAAATTACGTTTGTGTTACGTATTCTACATTTTTAAATGTAGTTTTCTTCTCTGTTTCATATTGGTATGTGGGGCAGTGCGTCCATTTCAGGTGAAAAGGACCAAATATGCTCGAGTTAGTGTGTGTGTGTGTGTGTGTGTGTGTGTGTGTGTGTGTGTGTGAGACTCTATTGGAACTTGCCTAAATACGTTGGTTTAAACATCCCTCCTCCCACCTTCATCTCCTCATCTATGTAGTGCTTATGTCTAACGTGATTCCGCAGTTTCGTGTGAACGAAAACGGTGTCTTCGGGTTTCCCTGTCTTATCCCCGCGAGGGGAGCCCGGGGAGGAGAGGCAGCGCACTGGCAATGTCGACCGGATGCACGTATTCTCGATGGGATCCTTTTGCATGTGTGTGTGGGTGTGTGTGTGTGTGTGGAATGCTTGGAATGAGTCGTGGTTGGATTTCTCTCTAGTTTCCGGTTTCTCGCTCTGTTCACTTCACAAACGTTAGATTGTACGTCTTAAGCTCCATCGGTTCGAGGAAGATGTCCGTGTACGAGCTAAGTCTCGCACCGGGATGTAGGCCGGTCAGCGAGGTCGCTTCGATCGATTCGATCCGTAACCGTCGGAATAGTTGCAGTTGCCTTCGTTCGTCCGACATGGGTTGACGGTCGATGGCGTTGGTATTGGGATCACCACCACCACCACCACCATCTCTTCCACCTCCACCACCATCCTGCGCAATTGCGCTCGCTGGACTGCTCGAGCTGGTCGTACCGTTGCCACAGAAGTGACCGATCATTTCGTCACCCCCTATCCGGCAGTTGTAACCCTGCCGCTGTAGGACGAGCAGTGCCGAGCCGGAGGGGAACAGTGGAAGGTTGCTTTCGGTGAGCGTGCGCAGATTTAGCATGTGCAGATCGCACGGGAACTGCACCCGCAGCAGTCGGACGGCCCGGTTTAGTTCGATCTGGTTACTCTCGTCGTATCGTTCTACGATGAACAGGTTCGCAGGATAGTTCAGCCCGTTCGAGAGGCTGTTCGCGAAGATACTTGGCAGCTGATACTCGTCCACTTTGTTGTTCTCAGCAGCAGCAGCAGCGGCAGCAGCTTCCGGTGATCCGGCGGCCTCCGGTTTCACCGTCACCGGATCGATCGTTTCCAGCGCCAACCAGAACCGATGTCGCGTCAGCCGGCTATCGATAACACCCTCCCCCATGCCCCGGTAGTCATCGTAGAGCGTTCGCCGATCGAGCATCACCTCCAGCTGGCCCGGTTCCAGACTGGCCGCTCCCTGGGCGTGCGTGGTCAGCAGCGTCAGCCGCATACGATCGTCCTGGATGAACGCGCCCGAGGTGATCGGGAAGTAGTTACCCTCCACCCCGATGGCCGACACTTTCACCCGCTTCTGGTACTGGAATCCGTTCAGGTCGGAGTAAAACTCCGGGTTTTCGCTCGCCCCATTCTCGATGTCGGTGACGAAGCGCATAAACAGTTCCGTTTCGCGGTTCTTCGGTGGTGCTTCGAAGTCTATGTCGTTCTCGATGTAGATCGCACTGTCGAGCACGCTGTTCGAGTTGTAGATGCGCACCGTGTGCGCTAGGAACGGACCGTAGATAGCGGTAACGTCACTGGCCAGCGGGCCCGACGTAATCAAGATCGTCAGATCGCCGTACTGCTCCAGCACATCCTTCTCCGAGTTGCGCTGCTCCGGGTCCGTCTTGAACAGGTACGCGCCGGAGTGGAACTGGGCGCTCTTGTACGCCGCAAACTTGATCGCACACTGTATCTGCTTGCCCATGTTCTTCTTGGTGACGGACTTGAGGAATCCGCTCTGCTCGTCGAACAGCAGGCGCATCTTGTAGTTCTCCAGCTGGATATCGCCCGGCTGCTTGTTGCGTACCTCGAACACCTTGTTCTTCTCATCCTGACACTCGTTGCAGTACAGCGTGGCCATCTTGCCCTGGTACCCGTCCTCGTCGTACGCGGCCGTAAACGTCGTCAGCGAGAGGGGCGCCAGCCGGGCGACAAACATCACCTCGTACTCCTTGTCCGAGGGGACGATCTTGCGCGACGTGTACGACGTTTCGGTAATGTTCCACACCGGGTTGATCTGGATGTCGACCGCTTTGCCGCCCGCATCGAGCACCTTGACCCGGGGCGTTAGCGTACGGATCGTGATCACCTCCAGGCGTTCCTGGGCGAGCGCGTTGTACACGATGAAATCGGTACTCCGACCCTCCGTCACGATGATGGGTGTTTTACGGGGCAGCTTACCGAAATTGTCCCGCTCGAGTTCCCCGATGAGGAAGCTGTGCGGTTGCTGCTCCGACGAGCGACGTTGCACGAGCAGCTCGATCGTTTTCTCCTGCAGTTTCACCGTATCCTGGATGCTCTCGAAGAGACGCAGCGCGTAGTCACGCATCACGTTCGCTTTCGACGTGCCCGTGATGGCGTCGTGGTGCTGGAATAGGCCAAGGTTGCGCCGCGCCAGGATCATCTTCTCGTAGTTTTTCTCGTAGATCTTGAACGCGTTCGAGTTGCCCGCCTGCCGCGCCCTGTTGAAGGCGATCGTGAACAGAATCTCCAGACTGCGCAGATTGTGCTCGAGCTCGCGGCTCAGGATCTTATAATACGGGCGTGTGGTAAAGTACCCACTCCAGTACGCCGGTCGGCCCTCGTTAAAGATGTCGGCGTACACGAAAAAGTCACCCTTGAGCGTGGGGAACCGATCGTACCGCTCCCGGATCGCATTAAAGTAGTCGACCGGCGTCCCGAAGCTGATCTCCGCGTTGTACCGCGACCGATGCTCGTTGATGTAGTCGATCAGCTTCTTGTAGTTCGTGTACTGCTGCTCCATCTCTTTCTCCTTGTTGTACCGGAAGTCATCGCCGACCGGGATGAGGGCGACGTTGTGCGGAAACAGCGAAGCCGTACGGGAGTACTGCTCCATCAGTAGGTCCGCCTTGGCTTCGATGTTTTCCGGCGTAATGAACTGCGCCTTGATCGAGTACTCCGTGTACTCGCCCGGGATCTTACGGAAATCGAAGTTCAAACAGATGAACGGATGCGGCCCGCACGAGTGCTTGATCGAGTAGATATCGAACGGCATGTTGTGGGTGAGCATCGTATGCGCTCGACTGCTCGCCGACGAGCTTTGCCAGTATGGCGACCAAAGGAAATCACCGTACCGATGGCGGGCGAACCACTGCTTCCAGGCGTAGTGAATCCGTTGGATGATCGTTCCCTTGAACCCGGAAGCGGCCAGAAGATACGGAACGGTACTGCCATGCCCGAACGGATCGATACTCCAGCCCGTCTTGGGGGTTACGTTAAGGTTCGATTTAACCCACTGGTGGCCTAGAATTGATTGAACACGCGTTGAATTCAAGCCCTTCTTACAGAACACCACCTTATATGCTTACCTTCAATAAGTTGATCAACCATCGCGTAAAGATGAGCATTGGCCTCGTCCGTCATAACCCAGCCACCGGTTGTGATCTCCAGTCGTCCGGATTGAACCAGTTTCTTCAATATCTGTCAAGTGAGAGAACAACATAGTTAATTCAAATAATTTGTCATATTAATAGACATGTCTGCACTAAGTTAAAAAGGCAAATATATTTATCAGTAATTTTTTAACAAATCCACGGATGTTGATAGTAGTAGCATTGGTCTTAACACCAAGTTGAAATAAATTTTTATATTCATTTACCCAACATTGATGCATCATACATTTTCTTATATGAGTACATTTTACTATGTATTCAGAATGTAATGAATTTTAGCTATGGTTTTTATACTTAAGTTTTCAAAAACAAACTTGAAAAACTTTTGACTGAAAATCAAATCCCCAAAGTTATGCTATTTTAAAACACGGTTCACGGGCAAAAGTGTGCATTGTTTTTCATGTCATTTTTTACTTAATCGATGATCACACTAACCAAAAGATTTAATGATTGGAGAGCGATTTCAAATGTATTGTGCGACCATAAAAAATCAAAATATTACATGGTAGCTATTGGAACTTCAAAAAAAAGATCCTCTTTTAACAGTAGAGAATAGATTTGAATTCGTTAAAAGCAGTAGAACAGAATAAAATGAGAAAGAGAAAAGTATGGAAAAGAGTAGTTTCCAATAGAAAATTATTATGTCGTCTCGGCTGAGGATTTGGAGGCCATAATAATCAGCAAGATTCGGATTGTAGGGACATTTCTTAACTTGTTGAACATGAGGAATTTTTAAAGTTATATATGCAACAACAAGCAAATAGTTGAAAAGGAAATGGTCGTTCACATAATATCATCATATAGTTGATGAATTTATAGAAATAAATAAAAATCGAATCTGAATTGCAATCCGATTGGAAATTATAAAACAAAAACGAGGGTTCAAACTATATTTTTTTAAAATTCTTCCCTTGTTATTTCTCTAAGTACTTATACTTAGCAAAACATATCTACTACATTCAGAATTTATTTCTATTGATGGAATTTTTTCGCTTTTGCATACGAATCACTATTTTATGGTTCGAGTTTTACTTCCCCAAATCTCGGTTTTACGGTCAAAAATAAACTTGCAAAACTTCCAACTGAAAACCAAATCCCCAAAGCTATATTGTTTTAAAACAGCATTGCCATTAATTATTTATCCAGTACCGAAAAAAAGATCAATGGCTTCGCTACGGATGAGGGAAAATATATCATCATCTTGGGAGTGAAAAGTTCCTCCATGCATTTACCCTGCGATAACCGTGCGAGAGACGGCGATGCTCAAAAATGCAATAATGCAACGTGCTGGTCGGTTGCATAAAATGTAGGTCGGAGGACCTACGTTCCGCTAACAAGATTATAAAGTCAGCCACAGCCGATGCGGGGAGAGAGAGAGCGATAAAAGCCATCCAGAAAAACGGCACATCGACGTGAGTAAAATATTAATTCCTGATAAAACTTTCCTTCAATTATTGGGCTATTTTATTACGCCCCGTCAGTGCCGAGCACTTCCCGTGGCGGAGCCCTCCATGGGAACGAACAGTTCGTCTCTGTTTCGGAGACTCTGTGGTGGTCTGTAAGTCCACGGTTTCACGTCCTCGAATGTGGTCAATGCAGCGAGCACGCTGGAATGGCCACGCCGGGGTGTGAATCATAAAATTTTTGCCATTTCCGTGCAGCATTCCGTCGAGCATTCTCCTCGCAGCGTGCACCGCGAGCTGGCGTTGGTTCGGTTGGCGCAATTGTGTGGCTTGTGTGTTGCATATCGGTTGGCGTAGGTCAAGTTGGTTCTAGTACGCCGTGGGAAAGTTGGTCGTGGAATGCCAAACGGAACAAGCGAAACCACGACAGCGCAGTGGCGATGGTGATGCAGTGGATGTTGATGATGAGGATGACGCTTCACCCCGGTGGGGGGTCGTGAAGTTCTCGTCTTTCGAACACAGGAACACAAAAATGGCACCCACCCCAAACCGAGGGGGGGTCACCACACCGCGGTGTTAATTCACTTACCCGTTGCTTGGTCGGGTGCGCCTGGTCCCACCAGAGCTGCAGGAAGCTGATCTCGCTCCAGATGAACGACATGTTGCCGTACTCGGGCATTTTCGTGACGGCGAGGTTGAGAATCTGGCGCGAATCCGACTGGAAATAGTTGACGAAAGTTTTCAGCCACCCCGGATCGTTGTGGGAATGCGGCACGACGACAATCTGTGACAGCCGGAACGAGGTGCAAAGAAAAAGAAAAGAAAACAAACCCCCGAAACAGGTGGGTTTTTAAAGTTTGCCTTGGATTATGTATCGCGCCGACCGACCGACCGGTGCAATGAATAAATGGGGTAAATTTTATCGCCTTCCGCGACGTCGTTTTTTTCGGTCGGTTTTATTTTATATGGCATGCATGCAAAGCAGCATAATAAACTATGCATAAATTATCGCCACTTTGATTGCCGCCGAATGTTGTACCTTCAGTGGGGGCCGCTTGGGATCCTTCTGTAGCTTTTCGTAGCGTGACTCGAAGTCCTTGTCCCAGTATTCCTTTGTTTTCATCCATTCGGGCTGCCGGAAAAAGAAAAGCGAAGAGGGAAAATGGGAATTAGAACACTAGGTTGCGATGAATGTTTTAAATTCTAATGGGTTGTTTTATCATTTAAAGAGAATTTAACAATTTACAACTGCTTCCGAAACGGACCTATAAGATAATTAACAACAGTGTGTTCAAATGAGAGAAAAAACAAGTGGAAACCGTAGAGGGCTTTTCATTCCACAGTGGCACTAATCATGTAACGATAAAAGACACCCCCTCCAACTGGGACGCGGGAACCCTTGATTTACCGGTGTAATAACACTTAAACTGTGCTTAATTAGCGAGTAATCGAAAATCGCGCACACAGCGTCAATTTGGAGCTGAACCTCACCAAGGGGCTTCAGCGCTATTTAGAAACCATTGCGAGCCATTAGACATCGGAACCGGCAAACCGGAGTGCGTACGTGCGCGGATCGTAAAACATTCATTCGGCACTCTCGAACACTCGAGTTCCGTGTGTCGAGCCAAGCAGTCAGCTGGGCGCTCGCATAAGTTCCGATGGTAATTGTCCTCCCTTGCCCGGGGGTGGGTTTTTGACGGGGAGTAGTGGGTGGGAAATTAAAAACGAGCAATTACACACGACGAACCTTTGACAGAGTCCGAGTCAGTGTGTTTCGTGTTGTCGATGGCAAAGTGAGTGAGGTCAGGTTCAGGTCCGTCATTCTGCAATCAGTCAGAGGTTGGGAGAGGGTGGGGGAGTGAAACGTGATGATGAAGTTTGTGGCCAAATGTTCACCCAGTGCTGATTTATGTTGAACTCACAGTAGATAAATAACAACGCATTGAGCGCATTATATTCATTTCAAAATGGTAATTTGTGCCGAGGCGCTTAGCGGGTAAAAGTAGTAATAATCGACATTGTTACATTAAATGCCGAAACTGGATGCTCCATTACGACTAAATGGATGTGCCGTAAATACAAGCGTTCGCACGTAATTGTACAAAACGGGTTTCAATTTCACATGCATCGTTGTGTTTGGCGTAATGGCGTCCGCGCAGTTAATCATGGAAAATGGTGCCATTCGAATCAATAGATCAAGCTAATTAAATCCATTTTATTCTGGGTCTCATGTTTCAAATGTTTTATTTAAGGAAATAGGAGAATAAATTTACAAAACATATATTTAATTATAAATAAAGCAAAAAGCGTACAAGATATCATAACATTAATCATTAGAAGGTGTTAACAATCATTTCAAACAACCTTTTGCAAATGAAATTCTAAACAGCAATTAAAGTTCGGACTGTCAGCAACATTACAAGTGGCTTTTAGTGCTCCCCTTTGCCCAAAGCTAGGGCAGGCTTGGAAACAGGACTCCGGCAATTCCATCCCGAAGCCAGTCGGTGCTTGCGGAAACTAACCGAGCTTTCATTGTTGGTTTTACGGAATTATTCAAACGACCTTTTTTCGCAACGGCCAACCACCGGGGAGTGCATCGCTCGTCGGCGAACCGGTGATCTATTCACTCACCGTCGTCCGCCCGGGTGTCCTTTAAGTGCTCCGAGTCCGAGCCGACGCTGACTTACGCCTGGAGGGCCGGTCCAAAGTCAGTCAAACCGCAAAACCCATCGGCGATGGTCGGCGCACAGAATGGGCCCACCGTGCGAACCCGAAAAGGGCTACAACAACGCCGGTTTGGACGGTTGTATGGTTTAAACTTGCACCGCCACATTCGCCACAGAGCAAATTGTGTTTCCCCTCGCCCAGACCCCGTCTCCATGCCGCCGTAGTCTCCTTGTGTCCCGAGGGAGGGCTCTTTCGTTGCGTCCCATTGGCAGACGGAATTCCGGCGGGGGCGAGCATCCCCCCCCTGGGGGGTGGAGGCGAGTCAACCGAGAACCGACTGACTTCTCCCAACCGCCCTCGGGGACTGCTCTTTTGCCGTTCGGATGGTTCCACCGTGGAAACGGCGTTTGTGTAACTGCCACAACGATGCGGTCATCACATTTCAACGAAAGAATAAAAGACTCCCGATCCTAACGGAACTGGCCGCTGGGTGACGCTGGGGGTGGCAGGCCGGACGCAATTTTCCTCTGTTTGAGTTTGGCCTCGCAACGGCCTCGGATGCCCTCGGATTGTTTCCCTAGTGGGCTCAGCAGCTCATCAGGATCGCCTATCAGGGGGTTTCGGCATCGAACGGAATATTTACCCTTAGATAGTGCTGCTTATCGTGAGCTTCTACCTTTCGGAGATACCTCCATAATCATGAATGGTTAAACTGAAATCGAAAACCATGAAAAAAAACAAACGCTTTACTAACATTAGTTTTTATTCTTTTTACTGAAATACCTTTTTGTATGCCAAACTTTAGTATAGTTTTCACTTGTAGAAAATAAAAGCTCGGTTCAAAAAATATTTTCTTTAAAATGTTATTCTTTTGGGTTGGTTTTGATGAGTGCTTCCTGTACAACTTTGCTGGACAAGAGTTTGAAAAAAGTTTGCGAAAATCGTGGCTTGAACTGAAAAATGTTCATCGATTTTTTCAAGTTTTATACCGAAAAGTGAAACTTTCTTAAACATTTATGTGAGTAAAAATTACAACAAAACTTAGGAATATTATGAAAATACCCAGAATAAAGCTATGATCTAGACTTTGCACACGTTTTGTAATTTATATTTAGAATTAAAAACTGACGATTATTGATAACAAATTGGTCATTTGACGCAACCAAACAAAGATAATCAAACTAGCAATGATCAACTTTGTGTAACTTGATAAACGTATTTTCAACGGTGGTTTCTCGTTTACTCTTCTACTTATGATCATTTTTAAAGGATAAACATATACCCAAAGAAACAAGGAAAACATGAAAAACGGGTTTCTCCATGTAATCGGTTTCATTTCAAGCTGCGCACCAAATGCATCGTACTATTTCTTATTCGACCTTATCGCCTTCATCAAATCTCATCCGATGTTGATGGAAATCGTTTTCAACACTCTCACTTATCGTCAAGGGTAGGATACGGGGGTGGGGGAGGGGTGCGAGAAATAGGTAACACCAAGCTTCGATTGCTTTTCCCTCGAGCTTCCCCGCTAGCGAGATCGGAACCCTGTGAATGATCCTTATGATGATTTCCCCCCGGCGAGTTTTTCCCTCTTCCCAGCGAGCGTTGATAACGATAAGGCACAAGTTCCTGTGGAAATTGTAGCAATATTTTATGCGCATATATGAATATTCTTCCCTCTCCCAAATGCTTATCTCGGACGGGTCCCTCAAGCTTTCGTCCCTTCGCCGGGCTGGCATTTGCATATCGTGTCCTCGTGTGGTGTAGAGCTAAAGTAATAACACACACACACACTCACTTATATATCGCACACGGGGGTGTGAACGTTGAAGAAATGGGCACAGAGAAAAGGGAGGGTGTGTGGGTGTGTGATTGGCAAACGAATTTGCCATTCCTCTGCCCGCTTCGGGGCGGATGAGCAGACTAATAAGAAATCGAAGTGATTAAAGGACAATTTGCATCTCCATTCATCGCTCCTCCGTGGAAGTTCATCGGAAGCTTCCCTCCCGTAGGGCACCGACGGTGTAACGAACTGGAATGAACCCCACCACCTTAAACCTCCCCTCCCGCCGGCGACGGAATGAAGTGAACTTACCTGGAAATCAAATTTTCCATACTCATCAACGGTGCTGATGTCGGTGGCCGCTTCCTGCAGTGCGCTGCACTCGTCCCACCGGCTGCCGAAGCGAGGCAGTGGCCCTCCACCTCCACCGTCGTCCCCACCCGGCCCGTCCTCGAACTCGTCCGTGTCGACAGCGCGTCCGTTCTCACCGTCGGAGCCGGGAATGCGATGGTGCCGCTGGCCAGCCACACCACCGATCGAGCTGAGGCTGTTCCGCAGCCAACTGTGCCACGAGTGATTTGCATTCGGGCCCGTATGCTGCCCCACACCACCCGCTCCGTTGGACCTGTTGGGAAGGGGGAGAAGAAAACAAAAAAAAAACGAGGGAAATGAAACAACAGTTCGGAAGGTGCGGGATCGGAATAGATTGTCAACCGGCCAAATTTGACCTGTCAAAAGTTCGTCAGGCAGTAGGGCCATTTGTTTCGGTGGGTGTGGAGTGTTTGTTATTTCATTATTTGTGATGGTCATTTGTCTGGCTGGTCTGGTCTGGTGGCCATCGGAAAATCGGAGTGGAGCTAGAACCGTTGGGTGGCAAATTTTGAAATATTCAAATTTATTCCTACACATACGACGCCACCCCGGTGTCATTATGGGAACCGGAAGTGAGCGCGAAAGGGGGGAATTGGGGGGCGGTGGATTGGATAACCGAATCACCGAGCAAGTAACGTCAATGATTTGCATATTATTGGCATCCCGGAAGTGGCAGAAGTACGAGCTCTTCGTTCTTGTGACGTTCCGAGAAAAACTATTCATTGGTCTCGTCTGAATTGTATGGCCCGGACAAAACCCAATCCCCCCTCCCCGGCCAGCGGTCATTGTAGTAGTTGATGCGGTTCACTCTTGTGCGCTTTCGATTCCGATTGTCCGGCGTCACAAAAGCGGGTGGAGAACCCTACACAGTTCAGTTGTTTCCGGCTGCTCAAATCATCTCCGGGCCCCTGGCTTGCCGATGGGGACTTTCATTTCGAGTGCGGCACTTGGACGCCGGTAATTCCGGAGACCGTTTGGGGTACGATACAGTGCATTTGCCAACACACGGTTCGTTCCCTTCCGAAGCAGCTGGCTTCGGTTTTCACAAAATTGTACCTTCTCTTATCGCAAGTATGTGTGTAATATGTCGAATAAATTAAGGATTCATTGTGCAAATGGGCATGTCGAAAGGTCGAACAGTAATGATCGGCACCGAACCCGGAGTGACTTCTTCTCCGGCCGTGCGGGGTTCCGGCAAAAGGGGATTGAGGTTCTATTTTAAGCCGACACAGACGGGCAACCTTCGATTTTCCAACGGTCCTTATTAATCATGCAACTGATCTTACCACCTTTCTCCGAGTTACTTTAACGTACCGACGACGGCGAAGACGACAGAATGTACGTCCGGCTCGTTTGGCTCTAGGTTTTATTTCGTACTCAAGTTTTGGGGACTTTTCTTCTTTTGTGTCGGTTTCCTACTTGCTTCGGTGAACACACAGCTGAAAGTGTCGTAACTTTCACACGGATTCATTTCCTTCTGCCGGTCCAGGTTCCATCCCGGCATGTCGGTGCGTTATCCGGCGCACTATCAAAAAAAAAAAGCCCCGGTGTGTCCGCCATTGTGTGGCGTAACTTCTTTCCCACCCCTCAAAAGGGCGGAAAGAGGAAGAGTGGCGATGGACAAACTTTCGTTGACCATCCGCTTACGCTGAGGAAAAGGGTAACGGCGTCGAGTGAAAGGGGGTGGGCGAAAATAAACAAACGAACCTTTTCCTTTTCCCACTCCACCCAGTTGGACAGTAATTTTTGATGACATTCCATAAAATTTCATAAACTTTGGCCCCTTCTACAACCACCCACCCCCACCAATCCCGCCCTTCCTAATCCTTGTTCCGGCGTGATGACTTTTGGCAAACTTTCCTCGCCTGCTTGGTGTGCTTGTTTTTCCCTTCTCTTTTTATGTCCATCAGCTCGGTGGACTTTGGGGACAGCTTCTCGTTATGATTGACTGAAAAGTGTTAGTATGGCACGCTTTTGGGCGGGCTTATTAGGATTTCCTAACGATCCCGGGGACGAGAATGGAACCTAGCGCCATTAAAGCGAGTTGATGTCCATTCCTATTACGGACCAAAACTAGGTGGATTTAATTACAAAGTGCGTGCGGCTACAAATAAGAATGACACGAGGATTTAGCAAGAAAGAGGAGAAAGAGGAGAAACAGTTTCCCTATCAAACTTGAGGACAATTTCTAACAATGAAAATTGGATGCTTCAAAGCCATAAAAGGAGATCGCCCTCGATTCGGAATGAAGGGAGCGAATCTCCGGTGCGAGATAGTGACCAAAGCGACCCGGCGATGGAAAATCTAACCCCCCCCTTCTCTTCCCCCCCAACCACCCGGCAACACCATCTGTCATTTGTCCAGCGAGCTGGGCGGAGAAGGTTGGATAAAGAAGAAAAAAAGTAAACCTTCAAAAAAAGTGGAAAAAGAATCCTTCACAAACACACACGCACAGCGCACACGTTTCCGTTGACAAACAATCCTGCCGGGCAAAAATGCTGCAAAGGGCCATGTTTTTCATTTTATCCGCTCCATTTTATCGACTGCTTTCTTTATTCGAAATTTTATTATGAGCGTTTAATGATGCGAAAATATATGGATGCTCACATCGTCGTCGTCCCGCAAACGGTCCTGGAAACCTCGTCTGTGATCGTTTGTTTTCTTCCGACCGACATTGTTACCCGTGCGCTTCTTCCCGGCGGCTTGCGGTCGCTTACCCGGAATGCAGAGAGAGAGAGAGAACGAGAGCTTTGGGGACAATTTTTGTCGCGGCATTTATTTTTATTTTTGCGACTCCCGCGAAAGCTATGCTGGCGCGAATTTTATTACCGTTCTAGTGCACCGAAGTGATACGTTTTCCAGCGGCACGATTTCCAGTTCTATCGATACTGGATACTTTCTTTTAACTGTCCCTTGTTTTTCTGTCATCCCATTTTCATCAGCGAAACTTCGAACGCCGAGAAATGTTGGAATTTATATTCTTCTGGTTTTCCCAAGTAAAAATGAGCACGAATGTTGCAATGTCAAAGCAAACATCCTGTAACGCGGGGCGGCTTAAAGGGCCGGATCGGTCGGGGGTTCCCGATGAAAGGAAATGGTTCGGAACCGGTCCGACGCACACAGCGTGTGACGTACGTCGAGCGTGGTCCATTGGTGGAACATAAAACAGACCACTTACTGACTCGCGCAACCCCTACGCTGCCACGCTCGTTTCCGCCGGTGGAGTTTCCTTTCGGGCAACGCTAGGACGAGCCGGGACCCAAACTTTGCGCGATGTTGCCCGGTTTTATTTATTGTTGAATGATTTTTCCGCCCGAACGGGAATTGGTGAATTGTGAATTTTCAATATCTTGTGGGAAAAATAAAATACCAAAAAAGCTTCCGAACAGCACCGAAGAGCGTGTGGTTGGGGGTGGGCGAGGGTGGTGGAGGAAGCGCAGTTCCGAACACGAAACGACCCAATCGAGAGTCACAAACAATCGTTTAGGGTTGGTCGGGGTGTTGGGGGAGTAGGTGTGTGTGTGTATAGATGTGGGTATGTTTGTATGTGAAACGTATTTTACTATATTCCACCAGCCCCCCCTCCGTTTTCCGCACGGCATCGTCCAGCGAAGCGAACGACGGAAATTGTATTGGAAATATTCCCCCGTTTCACCAGACACCAGGCGCCTCCATCGGTCGCCCTCGTCCATTACTAGCGAGCGCGAGGAAATGCAACCGACCGAATCGCGGGAAACTGACGTCTGATATGAGCGGTAGACACTTGCCACCCTCCCATCTCTCCTCCTCTCCCTCCTCCACCTCGTACTCGATGACGGTGACGGTGCGATTATGCTGGCGTCAAATAAAACGGTTTCGGAACCTTTATGACCATCGCGCGTTGTCAATCGGTGACAATTTGCCACCTCCCCGCAGAGAAAAGGGGTGGGGAATGGGAGACGAGCCATGGAGTTGGCTGATCCGCGTGTGCACGTGACAGACGGACGGACGGTGAGTGATGGCAATAAAATGTTGAATTGTCGACACGGATTGTTGCAAGCGTCTTCCGACGAGGTGAAATCTCCCAGGACAGCTTAGGGTGAACTCCTTTGAGAATGGAATGCATATATCACAACACGCGCAAATGGCGACGGACTGGAATGCTGGTGCTTTTGGTACGTTTACTTTGTCGAGATGGTGACAATTTACATTTCCATCCATTCAGTTCAATCTTTTCTACACTGGTGATACTTTACATGTTTATCTATTTCTTGTACATGCAATAATTGTTAAGAAGTTGGTAGTATAAATCGCGTTCAACTATGAGTTTAAGTTTTCACATGAATTGTTTATTGAATAAAATGTTTTGTTAATTCAGTTTTGTTAGTTTTGCTTCTTACTATATGTTGGCAAATATTAATCTTTAACACGTTGATTGCCTTGGATCTCATTTTTGATAACGAGCTGTCATTAGTTTTAAAAAGTTGTTGTCCCATAAATAAATGAAAAAGTGACATAAAAATTATGGTAATATTAAAAATTAATTCTTTGGCAAGCTAAGTCTTTGCAAAGCCTTTAATACCGTCTGTTTTATACATTATATAAACAAATTTAGTCAAAAAAAGAGTGTACTAAAAAGTGTACTAAAAACGTTCGGCTGTTAAAACACGTTGACTGTTAAAACAACTTTAACAAAGATTAAAATAAAAGGTATATGATTTTAGCATCGATTTGACTCAGAGAACTTAAAAAAAAAGTCTTAAAATCATAAAAACTACATAAAGCTTTTTTTACATTTTCTAAATAAAAGTTTCCCATGTACAATCCATCCGCATACAGTTCCAGCACAGTTCTGTACAATAATTGACCCTAATTCTGCTGAAGTCAAATGAAAGGAACAAAACCTAACGTCCGACTGGCTGGGGAGTCGCAAATCTGACTCCGGACTCCACAGCTTGATGTCATTAAAACGGATACAACATTAGTCGGTGCGATCGCTCTGCTGGTCGCAAATGTGTGGCGGACACAAAGCCGGACCCCGATTGGCCCACAACGGCGATGCGGCCGTAATCAAATAGACCACGATATAAACAGTGGTACGATACGACGAGATACTGCTCGTCGCGGACCGTATTCGGGAAGATGGACGGTGCACTGAGGAGGGGGAAGGGACTGCACTGTGTGTCCTGCGAGATCAACCGGCGGCATCTAATCCAATTGCTTTCTAACAAACTTCCCACCGTGAAGGAGAGTCGACGTGAAATCTGCTCCCTATCGCAGCGATGGTCGGAAGAGACCGGGTCCTTTCTTTTCGTTTCTCGGTTATCGGTATCGTGAGTCAAACCCCGACGGTGTTGCTTGTCGGTGGATGTGTTTGCCTTTCCGTCCATTAGTGTCCGGTCAAGGTGATGCCGGAGGACGGGGTGGGTAGCGAGCATCGTGGCCCATAAAATGTCTCACCGGACCAGGACCACACCCGATGGAGTTGCGATGGCTCGGAGTCTACGGAAAAAGGAAGCGGTGGTTCACGAATAATTTGAGTTCTGATGCGAGCGAGAATGATGTGCGATTTGTTCCCCCTTTTTTTCTTGCACTCACTGTCGTTTAGGATTCTCCAAACGTACGGGAAGAGAAACGCCTGTCACGTAGCAGGAACCGGACGCTGCGACGATGTCCATTTTCTTCATGAAAATCCCAAGTGATCACCACAATTGTTTCTGCCAGCCGTACGGACGACCGGAAGCCACCGGGAGCTGATTGCGACCCGCTTGGAAATGGCGTCACAGATGGACGGGTGATGATGATGATGATGATGATGATACGACAATGTTTGGTGCGAATGGCGCGTCCGGTTGAAATCCCGATAGTCAATTGATGGCCGATGGATTTCCGGCGCGCGCGACGAGGAAAGAAGCGAACCGGTGCAGCTGTTCCGGACCTTTACGAGCGACACAAGGGTAGGGGGAGAGGCCTAGCGGGGGAGACAAAGTGGCAGAACCGGTGCTAAGCTCGTCAACGATCAAACCGATGTGGCCGGGCAAAAGGTTACTCGGGGCACACCGATGTTCGAACACGGATCGTTCCGTTCCATCCGTTGTGAGGTGGACTGATGTTCGCTTTTAAAAATGTCCGCCCGGAAAATGTCACATGCGGACCTGCGATGTCAACGTGGGAAAGTGTGGGTTCACCATACGTCCCCGGCACGTGTCGTGTATGTGTGTGTGTCTGTAACCCAATTTGTTCGACAATGCGGATTCTGGCTGGTTCCATCTCGGTTTTCTTCTCCGTCGATGCTTTTCCGAGTGGCGTTACCACCACTGCGCAACCGGTTCGATATCGGGGTTCTGACAAAGTATGCCGATGACAGACTCTCGGTACGAGCATTGGATGCATGAGAAGTCCCGCGTATTCTGCCTCTCGGCTGAAGCGCATCGTGATAGACACGTGATCATCTAATATGTCTCCGCACTTTTTATACCCACATTTCCATGCCATTTTCTTCATGCCGGAAAAAGCACTACCCTCCCCAATGGCGTTTCTGATCGGAGTGGCATTTTCGGGGAGAGAGATAAAAAAATGGATTTCAATTGAGTTTGTCACCGGCACAAACGTGGGGTAGAAATGTGTTTTTCTACGAAGACGCACCCGAACTCGTTGACAAGGGCGGCGGAGGCTAAGAAACGTGGCAAAAGGAAAGCTACAAAGAAGAGCTAAATTTACGATCCGCTGCAATCGGAAAGGATGCTTTGGAGGATGACACCGTTTGAGTTGGGACTAAGCTGAGTGTTTTTGGTAAACGAGGTGATTTCATGAGTATCCGATGAAGCCTCGAAGTTTATTAAAGTTTAACCATTGCGAAGGGGAATTTTATTCTACAACAGAAAGGAAGAAAAAATATAAGGAATGGAAAAACTTTAACACGTTGAGTACCAAGTCACTCAAAAGTGGGTGACAGCAGCAGCTAAAAAGTTTGTGACCCATAAATAAATGAAAATGCAACATAAAAACTATAGTAATATCAATAAGAAGTTATTTGGGAGTCTAAATCTTTGCTTGGTCTTCGAAAACCATTGTTTTAACAAATGTAACAAACAAAATTTATTAAAAAAGGTTGTACTAAAAAAGTGTGCTAAAACGCTTGGTACTCAACGTGTTAAGAATTCTTGCACAACCATCTAACCTCGATTAAATTCTAAACTGTGTTCTGTAATAGAATTGATTTATGTTAAATATCAAATGATATTGAAATTTTTGGATTTTGCAATTTGAAAAATGGTTCTCGCTATAAATCTTTTTGGCAAAACCTTCAACTGAACTGAAGGAAGGACGTAAAGTTTTTCCTCCCCGGCCAAACCTATTGCAAAACCACATAGGAACCGTGTCCGTCGACCAAGAAGGAAACTCGACGTGTTCTGCGGCTTTTGGGAAAACATTATGCAGTTGCCGGTCCGCTTCCGACAGAGACATACGATCCGGTTGACAGACGACAAACCGAACTTATCGGTATACATGAACCTGAGCAGGATTAGACCGTTCGTCTCTCGGGAAAGGGATGTGCTCGGTTCCGGGCTCGTTGCGTTCACGTCGTCCTTGGTATGGCAGAGTTGAAAAAAACATAGGATTATCGAGCGGCGGACGAAGTGAATCTGCATAATCAGAAGCCAACGCACTTCCGGCGAGGCTGCAAGTTCGCATCTACTTTCGATCCGTAATTACATTACCACATCGCACCACTCCCCCGACGAAACAGGGTAGACTTTCGCAAAACCAATCTTTGGATGACTTTTCTTCTGTTGCGGCCGGCTTTCGTTTGGTTGCGTTTTCGTCAAATCGCTAACCAAAGCGTAAACGGTACACGGTTCAGTGGAGCAAATGCCGGCCGGGGAAAATTAAACCGCAACCGGTTTGGTGCGGTGTTGCTGTGTTTATGCACCGTTTGACCCCGCATCGAGGGGGCGTCTTTTGTTCACATCAAAGCCAGTCCGGGACAGGGGGTGGTTTCCAAAGAAAACTATGGCAAAGCGCCCCGAAAGCCGTCCGCCTTTGTCCACCGTTCGTGCCGATGCCCTCGGCTCGGTTTTTGGCTTTGGGAATCACTTTGTCTGTCTGTCAGCGGCAAAGTTTTCTAAAACAAACACTTGGCAGCGAGCGGGAGAGCAAAATAAACGCAACCCGCCGGGTTTTGCCTCGCCGAGGCTTCGGCACGATAGCGATCAGGTTTTCTTTTCGTCCTTTTCGCCAAACCGACCTTCCGGCACGCGGCAAGAAGGGTAATACCGGGTCTCCAAACAGTCAGTTGGTGGCTTGACTTGATTCCAAATCTCTGAGGCAAAACGGGTGCACCTAATTCGAGCCGGATGACGCTTTGGTGTTCGGCGAGTGGAAAAGTAATTAAAATTGTGTGACCCAGCGCAGATTGTCATCTAGCGTCAAATAAGGTTGAGTTCAAAGAAACGAACAAGCGCGTGCCCATTGCTTATCGCATAGGCTTTCTTAACACTCGGAAGACTTTTGGACATTAACCGCTAAGAGGTCACAGGTCTGCGGTATGGTTCTCGGGGGGTAATCATGCGGTTCAAAGTTAATTTAAACAGTACAACTGTTTATTTCCACAACAAAACACCACTCTTTACAGCCTAACCGGCGAGCAATAACAATCATAGATCAATTTGCCTCCGCTTGCGTCGGTAGAGTCTTTGGGAAAACTTTATCCTACCCTAAGGGAGCCTTCCGTTCCGTTTCCGTATTCCCCTTTTAGCCCTTCCAGCCATTTGTTGCCCGTAATTGCCTATCAAACAATTTATTTATTTTGACTTTCAAGGCCTTCGCCCGTTCTCGAGTGCCATTCGCAAGATGGTAAGTGGATTTCTCAATTGTGTTACGGTTTTTCCTTTTTCAGTTTTTTTTTCACCGCAAACTCATGGCCACTCCGGGAGGAGGACGGTGGAAAACGGTGAACTTTCATCATCAAACAGAGGGGGCCAAACCCGGAACGAATCGAATCGCGTCCCGTGGCGGAAAGTTTTCCCCAACCTCGAGGTGGAAAGCAATCGAATGGCAGCCATCCGAAGCGGCAGAATGGTTCGTTTCCAGTGCAACTTTGTAAGATTCTGCCAAAGGGAAAGCACACCGGCAACCGCACACAACACAGGAGCCCTTCCGAGGGCAGAAAGGGAAAATTGTTCCGTTTTTCCCGGCCCTCTTCCGATGGCACTCGTTCCAGGAAGCTCGTTGGTCCCCCTGGAGGGCCTTGGGACTCTCTTCAAACCGACAGGAAAACACCCTTTGTAAGCACACAAGTACGCAAGCAGTGTAACTCCTTCTCCGACGAGGACATTGTCGTCGTCGTCGCGAAGAAAATGATTACTTCGAACACATCTCGCTTCGGTGGTATGCGTTTGACCAAGAAGTTTGTAGTTCGGTTCGGTTGTTTCTTTTCTTTTTTCCGGCATTGTGAAGCACTCGCACGTCCCGCACGTCCCGCACGTACCGGTCGTAAGGACAGTGCTGCTAACGGTTGTACCCAAGTTGGTCCAAGATTTTCCACAACTTCACCCGGCACAAGATTGTTGTAATTGTCGCATGGACAGCTGATGGGGGACGGAGAGTAAAATAAGTGGAGCTCTGGGTATTTTTAGCCTCAGGCTAAATGCATTTCTAATTGCTTGATATTAGTCCCGCTGGAGGCTAGTTATACACTTGAAGTTAGATGTTTTAAAAACTTTTATTATTTAACGTTTATGTAACAATGATATGCGAAGTGAAGAAGAAGTTTAACTCTATTTTAAATCCACTTTAACACGTTGACTGCCATATCACCCAAAAGTGCGTGATAGTTCTGAAAATTTCTAAAAAGTTTTTTATCCATAAATAAATGAAAATGCAACATAAAAATTATAAAAATATTTTATGTCAATTCTTTGTGAAACTAAGTTTTTGTTTCGCCTTCAAAAAACGTTGATTTAATAAATGTTTTAAGCAAATTTTATTAAAAAAGATTGATCTAAGAAAGTGAGCTAAAATCGCTTGGCAGTCAACGTGTTAATATAATAATCTAAACTCACAAAGAATTAACACTTCGACTACCACGCTTGTTTTAGAACATTTTTTAGATAATATAAAAAGGATCGAAGGACGCATCCTTCGGCCTCTTTTCAAGACGGTATATCGGAAAAGCTAGACAATATCGGAAAAGCTTTGGCACGACGATATGTAAAAATAAAGTTTTAACACGTTGAGTACCACGTCACGCAAAAGTGGATGACAGCAGCAATTAGTTCTACAACATGTTTGACCCATAAATATATGAAAATGCATCATAAAAACTATAGTAATATTAAAAATAAGTTACTTGGGAAGCTAAGTTTTTGTTTGGTCTTCGAAAACCATCGGTTTGACAAATATTATAAACAATTTTTAATTAAAACGATTGTGCTAAAAATTAAGCTAAAACGCTTGCTACTCAACCTGTTAAAGATCATCCATCTTTAACAAATGGTTTTCGAAAACTGCAACCAATGGTTTTCAACGAAGAACAACCATTTTTACAGATCTTTTTGGCAGGGATGAGTCTTAAAGTTATCCAACATGCCAAGACAGGAACCGGATGGTCCAAATAGGTATATCCAGCTGGAAGCGTAAGCAATAGTCGCCCAAATCGATTAGCCTAGCAGGGCTCCAGTGCCCAGCACGACTTATGCTGGTGAGAACTTTCCAACATCACCCCACGTGCCAGCGTCATAGAATATGTGTTATCGACGCCGTGTTCCATAGACACTCGGTGCTTAATGTACGTACCCGTACCGGCACATTTTACTACACTTGCCCCCGTGGGTATAAAAGGCGGGCGATGGGTGTAGAGAAGGGCTTAAACGCAAGAAATGGGGTGGTGTGAGTGTCGGCGAGCGGATGCTTACACTAGCCAGACCAGTTTTCGAATGTATTGGAGCGTGCAGGAGGAATATTTATGCTCACTTATATCTCGTTTTATGTGATTTTTTTATTGCTCTTAGATAAAGGCATGCTGCTTTTGGAACAGTACCACACTCCACCCCTTCCGCCACCAGCGTCACCTGTCCGAATGGCGACCTCTACATATTACTTCTAAGTAGCATCGGAATGGGGGGTAATGGGCGGGGTGTGTGCACTCCCCGATTGAGGAGGAGGAATACTGCCTCCAAGCATATTTGGCCGGAAGTGAGCGCGCGGGAGTGCCCGGGAGGAACGCTAGGATAATGTATGGTTCCGCCAACGATCTGGGCATCCGGAGAACCCACCTCCGCACATCGTCCATCAACACCCCTCCTCCCTCCCCCCTTCGTTCGTGTGTCTTTTTCGAATGCTGCCTTTCGATCGATTCCACGCTGAAATATAATGTCCCGCGTTCCGCTCCCGGGAATGAAGTTGTACGGCAAGGGGGGCCGAAAATATGACACCAGCTATTGCCCATTAGGCGATACGAGTCGCTTCCGCTGTGGCCGGCGGGCGGAAAGAAATCTCCCCTTCCTCCCTCTCTCTGGACAAGCATCCCTAATGTGCGTTGGCGCTACTTCTCCTCTAGGTTGTCTCCGCAGTTCGCCAGTTAATGGCCCAAAGCCCGACGGCACCAGTGGCAACGGGAAGAATTATGGTTAAAGTTCTCTCTCTGCGCGTGTGTGTATGTCGGTGATGTATAGGGTTGACTTTTTCGTCGCCATGTGACACAACTGAGAGCTGTGATGCTTCATTTCGGTTGTTTTCCCTCCCTCCAGATCCTTCGGCCAGAGCGTGTCGTGATAACAAACAATTTAAGGAAGCTCCACAACGTCGTGTGACAAGGTGGATAATTTCGGTGGCTGGAGATAAAGAAACTTTTCTCGAACGAGCTGCTTCACGAGCCGTATTCTGTGGAAGACATTGTGGGCGAATGCTTAATATATGTTCAATACAATTGGCTCTTCTAATGACCGCAGGGAAAGACAAACACGGTGACAGACTTTTCCTAATGGAGTCGGGAGTGTCAATTTCGAACGACAGGGATCAACCAGACACTTCAAGTCGGATCCGTTCTGTTGGAGGGACGATATAACAGCACTGAAATTTGACAAATTCTACCTCACTGGGGTAGCAAATAAAACGTCCCTCGGCGACTCTCCCACCCCGCCACTTGGGAAGGTTGAAATCAATTCCAAAGGGTCACATAACTTTGACTTAAGCCCGAAACCGCCATAATCCTAATGGTAAATCCAATCCGAAATTGGTTCCCGCACACGACGCGGGCCTGCGGTTTGTCATGTGTCTCGTGTGTCGGGCAAACCCGGTTCAGGGAAATTCATATTTAGAGAGCAGCACTAAACATCCAGCCCCATCAACTCATCCCCGGGGGTTGAGTGATCCAATAAAACATAAAACTTTGACTGCGAGACGGCGATGAATCGATCGATGGAGCAGAGGCGGAGGCAGTCTCGGGAAAGAATTGGAATGGTGGAAAATATATGTATTTCATGTTTTACTAGAAAGGCTCCGGGAGCCCGCGGAATCGATCGGCATAAATGGGAAACGACGATGAACACGATGACCCGATGCTTGGAGCCGGAGACACAATCTAATGGAGTATGGGTATCTCCTGCACGGTGGATCGTAAAGTTTCGCCGTACGTCCGTCCGTACTTTCCGGATTGCCGCTTGTTAAACTTACCGCTTCTGGTGCGCCGCTAGTGCCATCTCCTTGCCGTGCAGACCGCCCATTCCCGTCGCAACGGACGGGCCCGATCCGGCCGGCGACGGTTGGCCCATGGAGATGTAGTACAGGCAGAGCAGGATCGTCACGAACGCCGACAGGAGTCCGATGCATCGTGCCGAACCGCGTCGGAACAGCTTCACCGTCATGACGTGTGTGTGTGTCTGTGTGTGTGTGCACGCGGGAAAGCGTTGGTCGATTTTCTTTTCTCCTGTTCGTTTCCCCTTGCGCGATGCGTCTACGTTAAATATTTTTCACAACTTATCGGAAACATAAACAAGCACGTGAGCAGCCGTGTTACTTTTTTTAGCTTCGTTTCAGTTTAGTGTACGTTTTTACACTCGCCACCGACACGGGAAGTCGGTGGGACCGGGTCGACGGTCGGTAGGCGTTCCGGTTCACCCGGGCGGTATCCGATTTTCCATCGGAAGCGCGCACGTGACACTCACTTCAGCCTCACGCGGGCCGAAACTTAGCAAACAAACTAACAAACTGTTTGCCAGCGATATTTTTCAACCCTCGTCCCTCCGGTGACCTTCATTTGCGCCCGAAGTTCGGTGTAGTGTTGGTGATGTTTCCTTTTCTCGCTTTCGCTTCTGGTGATGTTTGTCAGCAACACACAAACGGAGCAACCTTTTTCGATTATCCTCGGTGTGATTTTGCAACCCGGCAGTTGGGCGGGGATTAGGGTGGCGTGCAAGAACAACCTGAAATGGGGAAAAAGAGCAAGAGAGAGAAAAAAACAGGGAAGATTAATACACAGTTGGATTTTTAATATTCTTATCCGATGTTGCATCCGCGCCTCAACCGCTGTCAAGGGTAAAGTTCTCCTTGTGGGCGTCAGACTACAGTTTGCCTGTTTCGGAACGGGTTAGTTGTGGGGTGCGAAAGTTAATGAGGATTTTTTTTTTCTTTGCGGTTTCTTTAAAACCTTCCAAACACCTCCGAAATCTCTTAAAGGCTCTTTGTGGGCACGATCGAGATTGTCAGACTTTGGCACGATCAGTGCAGCTTCTTCTAATGGAACAACACCCCAAGACCACGCGGTGCTGGTCTGGATTTTGACCTTCCAATGCACCGGCGTCGGTGTGGGTGATTTCTTCCCCCCCGCACCGCCCCCCCCCCCCTCCCTCCACATGTCTCAAAGATGAAAAAGAATTACATTCCACAGATGCGATCTGTTTAAGTGCCCTCCCCCCATCTCTACTCGCTCGCTCATGCGAGATTAGCTCGGTAAAAACGGTGCGTCATGTTTTGTGCCAAAAGGGCATGCAAATCCCCCCCCGGTGCGGTGCACATGCCGAGTGACGGGAACAGATAATGCTACACCGCTGGAGCAGCAGCAGCAGGGGTGATTCGCAGTTGGTGGTTGGTCGGTCGGTTGGTAGCAAAATCCATAAAAATGCATAATCATGAATATGTTGTTTCTGCCTTGCGTGCAACCGGCGGGGATCACGTCGCGTTGGGACGTTGGGATGTTAGTAGTAGTGGATTGTTGGGTGGTGAGGATGAAAAAAAAAATACACTGGAAAGACAAAGTGGGTTTTCGATATGACCGAGCAGGGGTTGAGGATGATTTAAAATTATGCGTCATTCCAATGGTCGCGTTTTTTTTTTTGCGTGTGTGTTACCACTCAACCCCGGTACGTGATTGAAAGCATCGGAGGAATGCCCTCCGTACGGTTCGGAACATTTGATATTCTATGAAATTGGAATTGGATTTGGAAACTCGTAATAGCGAAGCAATAATTTTCCGCTTCATTACTTCTGCTGGAATTAAAATAAAAAGGACCCGATATTTCACAGTATCGCTATTCGACGAAATTGGTCCATCTATATCATTTTCAGCATGCTTTACGCACGAGTTACCGGAACTAACTTTGAAAAACATTTCCCATAAACTGTTTTTTTTTGGTTGCGAAAATTATGCATCCCTTCAACGTTTGTGGAGTGTTTGAGGGTGCTGGTGCGGTGGCGTGATCGTACACCCCCGGTCCTTCCCCCTCCTTAGGGGTTCAATAGTGCTGACATCAATCATCGTAACATTGACTGATGTGCATACACAAGTGCAAAGTGAACTCCAGAATGGCATCGCGCCTGAATGCATTCACCCTTTCTCTCTTTCTCTCCCTCGGCAGGTTGGAGTGGGCAAATGGGATTTTTCACTGCACAACGGTTCGGGGTTCAGCACTCCCGGCTTCATATTTGGTGGAGTGCATCAATCAATTTCGAAGCACTGGTAATATAATGTGCTACATTCCCCGTACTTCCAATGTGTGTGATGGGTAGTTATTTAAAAAGAGGTAAATTTACATTTGAATTTTTGGTAATAAAATTGAGACATTGTTTTTATTCATAAACGATAGGACATATTGGAATAAACCGATAGTCGATATAATAGATTGCTACAGAATATATAAAACAAAAAAAGAAACTTTTGAGTTGTTGGTATTCGTAGTGCTATCGGTCAAAATTTCGTCTAGTGGATGGTACTTGAACTCGTTCGACAGTATTTATTTATCAATCCAACCGATTGTACCGTCGTCTCATGCAACTGTGCAAAGCTTGCAAAGAAAAGGAGAATTAAAAAATCAAAAGTAGAATCAAACGTGCGTTGTTTGCCGCACAAACGGCATCACAATGACAGCATAAATTCAAACAGGCTGGCACATGAATGCAACATACCACCGCACGCCAACTGGCTGTTCGTGCAGGGAGAAGGAAAAGATAAACGGGGAAAAAAAAGGAGAGAAGAACCGACATCATCAACCAGCCTGGCCTCTCCGGTGCGGGTCAATGTGTTTATCCGCTCGTTAACTCGATCAGCTTCAGTGATTGAATGGGCTCGTCGTGCGTTTGGCACTGGAGACTGGATGATGCACTCGTGGGGGGGCCGTTTTCCCAACTGATTGAGGATTTAATTGAAATGATATTGTAAACACGCGAAAACACCAAACACACACCGTAGCCCGGGAAGAGTACCACGGTATTTTGCTTTGAAACCGAGGTTCGTGCTTGAGATCTCGCGAATGGGAATACGACAACATAGCTTGTTGTTTTTTCGTGTACTCACTGTTAATTCTACAAACTATTCAATCGAACGCTCGGCCACGTCGAATGTTTCAATGTCACGATTTGCAATGCGCCAGGAGGCGACTCTGGTGGACGCGGATTTGCGCACGTGTCCTAGTCCAACTGCAAACACGCGCGACAGGAGGCTGAACTAACGCCCGGTGCCCGTTCCGGTGTGAACGTGATCACTTGTTTCAACACAACAGTATCGCCGGCCTGTGGCGCTTTTAGTGAAACTGACACACAGAGCCCGGAATTGGACCGGAACACAAATCAAATTCTCCACGAGAAACTGGAGCGCAACTGGCACTAATAAACAGGATGACAAATGGGATGGACAAATAGGTTGGAAGGACTGCAGCTGAGTTAGATGCACCTTTTCCACGTCGCATTGAGCCTTTGCTCGTACTGACATTGACAAACATGGCTCCGAGAGAACTAATATTTTCGCAAATGAATTTGAAAATAAAACTTTCCCTAGACGCGGTGAAATATCGCCAACATACAGGCGATAAGGAAGGAAATAGTATAAGCCGTCGTTCACCAAACCGAACCGAAGCGTACGTGCAATTACGGACCCTGTACAAACACTCTTAGCTCCCGGTATTTACCCAGCACCGGGCTGCGTTTTGGGAATGGTTTGTTTGCTCGTGCGATTGGATTGATGCCTGCCGTTCGGTTGTAAGGCGTGCAAATACACAAGGGTACACTCATTTCTCATCGTTCGATAATCGAGCCACACACACACACACACACACACACTCCGTTTCCCGATCCTGCGCTCGGATTTCTGGAAGGAATTCCACTCGAGGACGGGATTATGCTATTAGATTGTTTCGAGTGGTTGCGTCCAAACGCCCCGTACGCAATGCATTCGAGCAAACGGAGAAAACCCGGCGTGTAACCCGGTGGAGACTTGAAGTTTTCACCCAACTCACGTTTCTTTGCTCGGACGGGGGGCGGTTTGGATGGGCTTTTGTTCCACCTGCCACTGGCAACCGGTGCTGCAAGACTGTGATAAATACCTACACACCGTACAGCAGTTGCCCCGTGGTGCGGGTAAATCCCTTTCCCGGTGGCCAGTTTCACAGCTTCCGGTGAACAATTGCGTGCTAATCAGCCTGGGGTTGATTTGGGATCGAGATACGCTGCAACCGGGCCACGTCCGTCAGTGGACGTGGCAGCACACACGCCGATACGGATCTTGACGTAACGGACGCCCTTGCACCCGGCCGGAACGGGTAGGTTGTTATTATGATTTAAGTCTCATGTGCCTGATCAAGATGTGTTTCATTAAATGGGCGCTAGGCCGAGGGGGCTGCCATTCGGACGGAACGTTCGAGCCCCGTTCCGAGAAGCTGAATCTCGGTGCTAAACATGTTGTTTATGGCTATGTTCTGGATGTCAATTATTCATCTCGTACTCTCGTCGGCCTCCACCGACACAGACACCCACGCATGCACACAAAGTCAAGCCGGGCCGAAGAGAACCCTCGAATTCAACAACCCGCATACGATCCGTAACTTCCGGCCGGGATGAGGAAGGAAATGGATGAAAAAAGGGACAGTACCCTCGGAGCCCTCTCCTTTCTCCCCGGGCAACAATCGCTTCGTTCGACTTCACTAATTAATACCCTGTTCGTTTTTTTTCCTTTCTTTTCGGCTGCCGTTGTTGTTTGCTTCGGGAGTCGCTTTATTCTTGGCGTTTCTCCGTGCGTCCGGAAGGCGCACCCGGCGTTGTTGGTTAATTAAAATTCATAAACAGTCCCCGGGACCGGACCACAGGCCAGCCTTGTTGCCGAAAGGTGGCCTCGTTTTGGTTCTTTTTCGGTCGACCCGTCGACAAAAATGATCCTCCGCTGGCCGACGAGGGTGGGGGGGGGGGGGGGGGGAGGCAATAAAAGTTATCATGTTTTTTCGTCCCCGCAGATTTTCGTAAGCGAACGAAGAACACTGGCAAACATGGAAGGGAAAACGAACGATTTTCTTAGCAGGACTTCCATTCCGAGAGGAAAAGCGTGAGCCTTGGCTCCCTAAAAATCGTGTGGAAAAATTCAATTGTCTCACAATTGCATTTGGACATGGCCCGTTTAACTTATGGTTACGGCAAATCTGGTTCAAACGGACTATAGATGCGAAATAAACAGTCGTACCGTTAGATGTTCACCCTTAACCAGTAGTAAAAATCTCCCTGAACTAGTTATAACTCTCAAAACATTCATTAGTACACCGCAAACATCGTTAAGGGAGCAAGATGTTTTTATTTTTATTGTAGTCTCCGTTGATTTTCGTTTCAAAACGGAGAGTTTTCCAGCTCAAATGGCACGCCCTTGTGGGATGGAAGACTTTTTTTCCTAATTAACATAACATTTTTTCGATCATTTGGTCCGGAAAACCGAATCGTGCCTAAACCACAAAGCAAACAGAGGTTGTAAGGTTTTCGCTTTCTTTTAACATTTTTGTTTTGGTGATTAAAATTTTGTGGTTTTTGTGTCGATTCGTTCGCTAATGAGTCAAACTACGCAAAAGATGATGTGATTTAAGGCTGCCGCATGCTTCATTATGAACAGCAAATGTGGCCGAGAGACGGGTCCGCAAGATAGTTGGCCGTGTGCTTGTGCAAACGCTTCCTTGGTGCATCTTTAAATGTCTCCGCTACGGGAAGATCATCCCGCACGGTTCTGTGCCGCCGCCATCGTGCCATGTTCTATTATTAAAGTAATTGTGAAATTGCAAACAAACTAAAAAAAAACAAAACCCAAACGGCAAAAACATGGCTCGATGATGGCCACTATTTGGCGGCATCCTTCCCCTTTTGGGGTCCCTCCAACCCGAACCCCGGAGAGTGATGCATTCGAGGGAGTTGCACATTACGCGCACGGAACTGACTGAAGGGCAGTTTGCTAGTTGCAGCTATTCTTATCGCTTTCCGCCCGCCTTTCTATCCCCTTTTCCCTCGCTCGGGGACGGGGTACCGCAATTCACCTGCGGGCCGGTTGGGTTGCACCCCAAAGAACGCCCGTCGTAATCATGATTTATGCCGCGCCACGAACGCCCGATGCCCCGTTGCTCTAATTAAATGCTGCAAAATCGGACCATGGGCCCCTGGGAGTGGGGGGGAGGGGATGTGCTCGATCGTCGGCTAGCGCGAGTTTAGCAATCGTGTTCACGTGCAGACTAGGTTCTATGGTCAGAGATGTGGTCGCTGCGTCGAAAAGGGCGCCACGCCGCGATGAGTGACGCAAGGATGTGCGAGCGCAACGCCCGACGACGATGAGAATGATGATGATGAGTGTGATAAAAGATAGGCGAGCTGATTTACTGTTGCTGATGGAGTATAGAACGGCTTACCTTAGCGTCAGCGTGGGGTTTAGGAAAGAATATTTATGACAAGAACTAACAAAAAAGACATTCAAATAAAATATGTAATGTAAACATTTTGAAAAATTATTAATGGGGAGAAAATGAATTAATTATACTTCACAAATAATTTAAAACAAATATAATTAAAATAAAACACGATAAATAAACATAAATGGACAAAAGAATTTTTGTTTTTACCAAGACATATTTACAAACTGATTACACTTGAAAGTGGTTTGAGTTAAGTACACTAGCAAAGAAGACTAATAATCGATAAATTACTCTAATTTATTTAAAATAAAACCCTACAATACAGGTTCATTTACAAAACACTATCAAACCGTTAGAATGAAAACAAAAACCAGAAACATATTCATGCCACTTCCTGCAGCTATTACAGAAACCACATCGAATCGCTAAACATTCGTTTGTAGTTTACCCTTTCCTTCAGGTGCAACAAACTATGGTCGGTGTCGGTGACCGTTATTGGCGCATTGCGCATTTTTTCTCACGCTCTCAAGCCGCGAAATTGCAAATGGTGTGAACATCCAACCACAACAACTACAATTGAAGACACCGAGAACCTGCTCTGGTTTCGATTTCTGTTCACGATCGGCACGAACGATCAATTTTCGTAAGGAGTAAAGAGGGAGAGAGAGAGCAGGAAATAGAGGGGGTGGGGGCAAGATGTCGTCAGGCACGATTAAAAGATCATTAGTTTTCGCGGTACCAATTTGGACCCGGGCCGACCACCAATCGTGTCTAGCGCGGTGTCGTTAATCGCCCATCGTTACGTTGCGAACTCGAGAGCTTCGATCCGCAACCCTTGGCCGAGGTAGGCATTCCATTGGTGTGCAATCATGGCCCCCGGGGGTGGTAGGGGGGGGGGGGGGGGGGGAGGTTCGTTGGTGGTGCACATTGAATCGATGCCATCCGATTTGTAGACAGACAGTTTGCCGCGTCTGCACGACACGTCATCGTCACGTGAAATTCGGAGCACGCGTCAGATTCACCGCAGCGCACCGTGTCAAGACCCGTTCCAACTCAGGCCCCTTTCCGGGCACCGGGATTCGAGGATTCAGGTGAGGTGACGAGGGTTCGACCACTTGACAGGTTCGCTCGATGGTGGTCGGTTCGGAATTCGGCCATTCTTTGACGATTTCGTCACGAGTTTGCAGCGCTGTCAAGAGTTTGTTTTGGAAGGGCAGAACAAAAGTTCAGAGGAGTAGGTAGACAAACAGGTTCAAAATGTCCTGTAGTATCTGGTAGAATTGTTGCCTATACTATATTTTTCTATTCAGAATACTCCACTAATGTTAGGAAACAATATAATGTGTCTCAAACATATTTTGAAATTAAAACGAATTGATGTTGAGTTACTTCTATTTCTGACTTAATGACAGCTTGTTCTGGGCAATATTTCCATATTTAATCGATAGATCGGTAGTTTCAAATGAACCCAACGAGTTGTGTCGTAAAATCGGGTTGTGGGTATCAGCTTACCAACATCGAATTGCCCCGAAGGTCTGGCCTAGAGCATGCAATCCAAAATTCAACATTCAATTGGCCGCTTCCCGACCCTTTTCCGTTCTCGACAGGGGGACACCGTGTTCGGTGGCATCAAGATTGCGCTCGCCGCTCGAGTCCCCGCACGTTGCGTGCTCGGTGGCCTGCGTGTGCAGCCGTGCGTGACGGGAGGAAATTGTCTTCTGAAATTTCCTTTCGCCACCGACAGCCAAAGTCTCCCGTCAAAGGCCGAACCTAGGCCGAATGGCAAGCCTCGATCGATTGATATTTAATTTCATGTGCATAAATGCACACACCGCACCCGCGCAGAGCGTGCGCTACCAGGGAAGTTATTATTCATCCCAAGCCCAGCTCGGTCGACTCGAAATGCGGATTGCGAATTGCGAAGAACGTGGACGGATGCTACGACGACAACTCAATCGGATTCCGGAGACGATTGCACTGCTCCGTTCGGCTCGGGCGCGTTGCATCGGCACACAAATCGATTTTTGAGGTCGCCCACGACGTACTCAGGGTGGCCAAACCGTTCTTCTTCCGTCGTCCCCGAGTACACGGACGGGACGCCGCGGTGACGGGTGGAACGGACGCATAATTGCTGTTAAATCAAGCATAAGCTGCACGATCTCGATCCCACGATTAGGCGGCCGATTGTGTTCTGGTGACTCGAAATTGACGCGCTCATTAAAATTTACCCACCGGGCGGGCCGGTGGGGTGGGGTTGGGATGGCCGAGCGGGCGAACCGGGCGATGATAGCGCCGTCCTGATTGTGCTCGAAAGCTCACCCGACCGAAAGTGCAGCTGCGGAATGATCCACCTCGGGTGACGCGAGCGAGCGGAAAAGCGAGAAAGCCCAGAAGCCGGCCCAGACTTCACAGGGGCCGGAAAATCTAGGTGGACAGATTATTGGCATTGTGAGATTTGCGTCCCGTCGTTCGATTTCGTCACGGACGCCGGACCGGATGTGTAACGTCAGTTCGTCGGGGGCTCAACGGGAGTCAGTACGCTCGACAGATGGGGAACACATGTGAGCCGGTCCCTTTTCCGAGGGCAATGCGATGGTTCCGATGGCATGGACATGATTGGACAATCGATGTGCTGGAGGGGAATAATGTGCTTATCGTCATTATACGCAGCATGATTATCGAGCCTGGGACACGGGCCCAGCCTATGTTGAACGGTTCCATATTGCGGTGCAATCATAGTTGAATAATTTTATCAGTTTGAATAATGAAAGTCTTCTAGCATCTAATCAATCTGCAGCTAGTATTAGATGAAGCGGGAAATAATGATACATTTATCAATTTCGCTCTTCATTCTTTTTTCAAATGTACCAAAATATACTAGTTACAAGCTACATAACTGAGGTATTGCATTGTCCTGTTGTCCTCTCTACGATGTACAGCAAACGGGAAGGAAGATTTTAACTTATAGAATTCAACAAATTCTGATGCTTTCCCAGCTTACCGATTTAAACAAGGTATCGGCTCTCTAAGTTTATACTCTAGGGAATGCAAATCATAAGCCCCTTATAAACGATTGCTACCTTCACTCACCGCTAACCATGAAACGCTTTTTGAACCCCAAACCACAAGTGTTAGTTCAAGTTTCAGGAAGTGAAAGATGCTATCGTTGCAAACGGGTTTTAAGGAAACTCTTTCCATTTGAGGGAAGCGAAAACGTACTGCATTAAAAAAAGAAAATTCTTATCTTAGTAAGTTTCGTTTTCCAGCTTTGGGAGGATTTTCTGTCCTTCTAAAACTGGTTACTTGTTGCTTATCTGTGCATGGTCCAAACGTAAATGAATAAAGTTCAAATGCAACGAAACATTTGATGCCCCCAAGCTGATACGTTTACATGATATAGGTTTAACTTCGGTTTGTTGCTTTCATTTGCAAAGATCATTATAATAATAATCAAAATATAATTCAGGCTCATTAAAATGTTATGATAAACAGAGTTGTTGTTTTACAGTTGTTGCAAGTGTTCGTGCATTGCAGGATGGGTTTTCTTCATTATTTTTGTCTGCCAACTAACTTGAACGATTAAAAAAGCTCTTTGTGCTCCGCAGTATAATTACCATTACCAATTTACCATAAGATTTCTCACTCAATGATTGTTTATCAACGATTGTAAAAAGCGACAGTAAGACAAGAAACGAATCCAGACAATATAAACGTGTATTGACATCGGAGACATCAAATGTTTCGTTGCGTTTGAATTATATTCATTTACGTTTGGACCATGCACTGATAGGCAACAGTATTTTAGTTGGACGTCAAATGTTTCTCGAGCTGAACAATGCTTACCTGGACTCGACAACGGTGTAAAACCATCGGTTTGCTTGTTTGCAACAAACAATGGCCAATGGACAACACATGATTGGATTGCACAATATTCCAACAAATGTCTTTGAAATTGAAACAAAGTGAACTCAGTAACAACACAAGAAAATGCATCCAAGTCATTATGTTGCAATGCATTAAACAGTAGTTGAATCAAAGAAGGGTGTAACAAATGGAGTGCTTGTGTAGAATTTCTATTATGTTGCTACGTGAACATTAACAGCTTCTTACGTAATGTGAACGTTATATGTTCATTATCACACACTCCCGTCGCTGAACCGAACATTCCACCCTCGGTGGTTGTATAAAAAAAAACCGTCCATTATCACATTAGTTCCGACATCACCGGTAAGATGTAATTGAATTGCCAGCGGTATGTGTCTAAGAGTCAGACGTAAAACAGACACTGGAAAGTGCTCCCCGGGAAAATTACATCCGTTTGCCAACCCGTGCTCATCGGGTTTCGTTTACCGGAAGAAAGAAATCATCAGCGTGCCATATTAGTTCCGTTCGAACAAAGGGAATCGAATACGACGACAAAAAAGAGTCATTGATTACCGAAGGATTCTCGACGGGCAGAACACCGACGGGGACGATAACTATTATCGATGCCGTTGTTCTCACCGATCTTGTGGGTGTGTGTGTGTGTGTTTAAGGGGTAGGAAAAAGGTGGTTTCTTTTTCCAGGGGCGTACCGACGCTTCACATGGTGGTTTCCAGTGCTTTGTTTCGCTACTTCCCGGGAACACCGCTGGCCACCGCTGGGGTGGACAAAACGGCCGCCAGAAGACCATCGCTCGTTGTGAGGAAGGGGGAGGGCACGGGGAAGAGGTTAAACAAGCCGAAGCCAGGGAAAGCTCTTTGCTAAATTGATTTTAATGGGTGATCCCGGCCGAACCCCGGATGTGGGTTTCGGTTTTCCAGCCGGCAATCGGCGACCATAGTGGGCAATAAAAGTCAGCTCAAATTTAGATTTAAACCAATTTGCGACCCCAAAAGCCAAACGGTGTCACCGCTGGCCCGACCGGAAGTGCAGTGAATGGAAGGGAAGGGAGGAGGGGTTAGGGAAAGTGGGCCACAATGGGGCCAAAATCGGTCGCTCTCTCTCTCTTTCCCTTTCTTTCTTTCACTCCCTTTACCCCACGGAGCGGGCTGCACCAAATGCACCAAACGGAATGAATTATATGCAACGTTGCAGCAGTTTTCAAACCCCCTCGGGGAGGGTTGGAAAAACGGGTGGAAAATCCCCTAAACGGCTCATGAACCGATATCGGATCGATGATGTTTTTTTTCCCTCCCCATCGCGAGGGGTTTGGAAAACTGTCGGTAATCGATGTAAAAAGGCAGCAAAACAACGGATGAGTGAGTTCTGGTGGTTACTTTCGCTCACATCCTCGCTTCAACTTTGTGTTCCGTTTGTTTGGTGTGGTCGTCGGTCAGTTACGAACACAGGGTTCTGGACCAAAGGCAAAGGCGGGTAAGTGGAACGGAAACAATAAGAAGATTGGGAAAAAAACACAGGAGATATTACAACTCCTCGGGCAGAATGGGCCCGACCTTTAGTTTTTTCTGAAACTGAAATCAGAGAAAGTCCGTCGTGATGGTTTCTCGAATCCAATTCAATCCCACGCATCGGGCTTTGCACACGAGGGGAAGGTGGTGGAGGGAAAAATCATACCACCCCATCTGTAAATCCCGAATAAGTGCTCCCTCCAACACTCTCTCTCCCTCAGCGCTCCCGCATCGTTGGGCGGAAAACACAAATAAAAATCAGATTAATATTGAATGGGAATCACGTAACGGTGGAGTCATGAAAACGAATCAAAATCTCACTCGCCCCTTGTGCGGCGTACCCCAGTGGTCAGGAGGCAGGGAGGGGTGGAAGAGGGGAGGGTTGACTTTTCCTGGAGCAGGGGCGAAGTGAGCAGTAGCCACTCTTCGAGGTCGTTGAAAGACGGAACCTATCAGGTCGCGGAACGGTTGAGTAAGAAATAAATTTTTATTACTTTTTAAATTTCTTCCTCCCCCTCGGAGCACTCATCCGGAGTGGCCTACCGTGCGTCTCCATCGGGTGGGCGCGCGCGCGCTTGTTCTAGTTGATTTTGTTTGCCTCTGCGCTTACGTCGGATCGTTCGCTTCAAACGTGGCGCGCGGGAAGGCTCGTAAAATGTACTGCTTTAGCGGCGGGGGTGGAAAACCGGGAGCCACAAAATCGCTGCCACGAAAGCCGTCTCGTCGATACACTTCACGCAGAACCGTTACGCGAACGATGGGATTAGGTGAAATTTTCCCGCAAGGGACAATACTTTCCACTATCCGGACTGAGCCGATGTTCGGATGGGGGAGGCAAGTGGGGGTGGTTTGCCGTTGTCATCGCGCTGGTTTTCCTTCAAAAACCTCACTCCAGTGTTTTTTCCCGTGGTGTCCGCCTGTTTGTGGGGGAGGAAGAAACAGGAAGCCGCCAAGAAATCGATTACCCGCGGGCAATCCGTTTTTCTTGGGACTGAAAATCGCACCCGCTTTGTGGCTTTTATGGGGGGTTGGGGAGTGGGAAAAACGAATAAAAACCGTAAGCTTCCACGGTTCGGGCAGGAACCTGGAGACGGTGAACAACAAAAAAAAAGGAAAGGCGGCAAGGTGACGATCGAGCAAACCGTTTTCCCATCGCCATGCGCCATCGGCGACGCCGTAAAGATAGGACATGGGCAGGCGGTGTGAACGAGCGGATTCCAGAGGGCTTCAGTTAGCGGTGATATTATGGTGACAGTCGCATCATCATCATCATCATCATCATCAACATTTTTATCAACCTTTTATCATTTGCGTTGCCCCGTTCGTTTAAGTTCGCCTTCGGCGCAACTCACAACAATGCGAGTGGGGGAATGTGGTAGGATGTGTTGTTCTGCCCATTTCTTCAAAACTCATGCACTCCGACGATATCCTGCCAGTGAGCGGGCTGTCACCTGTCCAGAGAAACGCTGAACGCGCCGTGACTGTCTCATTCATCACCGCGGTACGTGGTGAATATTTGCATAATACCATCGACCGACTGGATGTCCTCCTCACCCTTTCTCCCTGCCACCCGGGGGGAAAACCTCGGGAAACTTTCGGTTCGGAAAAGTCCCTACCGGCACAGGCGAAAGGATGAAGTATCGGTAGCATCGGTACATCGGAGACGCCTTGCAAGAAACGCACACCGCTCCGCAACATTTGCTCGGAACTGTAGCAAGTTTTACGACGTGTTGGCCGTTGTGTTACCCTTTGAGTGTCTCTTTCATCCGCCTGTTTTCAAAGAATGTCAAAGGTTTTCCTTTTTGTTTTTTCTCATACTCCTTTTTACTTTCATCCCGCCGCTTTGCCACACAGCCGGTGGAGTTCATCCAACCTTTTGTCACGCCGGGCGCGCACAGCAATGCGCTTTGTTGCCTTAATCTCTTTCCCATCTTGTCGTTGACATTTTCCTAATTGAAATCGAATTGAAAGAAATGGAGCGCACAGGGAAGAATAGCAGCGGGGGGCGAAACGGGGAGCCGCTTTGGCGCTTCGCAACGGGTTGCCAATGGCGAAGGAAATGGGACCAAAATGGATAGTGATTCACTTACGCAAGGACCCGACTATCCAGGATGGGTGAGTGAGAGGGAGATAGAGATAGAGGGAGAGAGAGAGAGAGCTGGGCCGTAATGGACAGATGCTATCGGTGGGATTTTCTTCAATCGAAAGTTTTACGTCACGTAACCCATCCCCATTCGAGTTTCCAGGGCCGGGAATGAAAGGGGGAGGGAGAAGAGGGGTGGGAGAATCAGGAGAATTTTATTAACTTTAATGCAACGTACGTATTGCCAATGTTTGATTTTGTGCAAACTCCTGGCCGGCCACAGCATTCCGGCCCGGGCGTTACGTGCTGCGGTGTTTGTGACGACTCTATTAGTATTCTAACGATCGTTGACGCCAGTTACGCAAGGAATAACAAAAAGCTGGTCATTTTACACAGCATATACATAATCAGTTAACAAGATCTGTTTGTTTCTGTCCTTCTCCATTACCGCTTTTTCTGATAGATTAAAATAATAATTCATTGAAATAAATGAAAACTATGATTCAATTAACGTTTAAAACATCAAGAATATTTATTCCATCAGTTAAAGTTTGTTAAACTTTAACAAAAACTACATAAAGTGTACAACTGATCTCCGAGCTCGAAGAGAAACATGCCAAACGGAGAGAAAAAGATCTCGCAAGCGAGTTTAATAGTGGCCATTTTGGTCGAATTTGGGACAATCTCCATGAAAGATTAATCCCACTATAAGCGCACCGCCCCGAACTGTCACCTCCATTTCCCGCACACACACATACAGGCGATGGTGCGAGCATCCGTCGGCACGGACTTGGCAGCGCGTAAAACCGCCGGACGACAGATTGCTTTTTTGTCGAGCTGCATCGTTATTTTTCACGGCCGGATGTGTAAGAGGCCGTTGAAAGACATCGAACGTGTGCCGGGCCATGGCTCTCGGACCCGGCTGACGTAAACAGCGGGAATCACTCACAGGTTCGAGGTGTGTGTGTGTGTGTGTGTGTGTGTGTTTGTTGCGAAAATAAAACAAATTTCGTCGGAAAAACCTCGCACATATATAGGGAAGGCAAAGTATGCTGAGGGTTCCCACTTCTCGGGTGTGGGCGGCGCGGTTTTGAAGTATGCTCGCACGTGAAAATGAAGCATGCAAAGGCGAGCTGTCATGTGTGTCACACACAAACACTCACAGCCCCCCCCCCCCCCCCTCTCCCCATCCCCCTGACGCTTCCAACAGGGAAACCCGAGAGCGAGACGTATAGGTATTCCAATGACGCCGGCGTACGATTGGCACGCTTGTACCGGGGACGCGCTTGACACGACCATGAACGACCAACCCCGCCACCGTTCCACTCAGCCTCCGTCTACCGTGTTTCCGAGTGCCATCAAAGATTCCGTTTTATGGCAGCGCAGAGGATCGACGGATCCGGCTTTTCCTCAAAATTTTAATTTTCATTTATCAAACCGAGGCTTTACTCTCCGGGAAAATAAAACAAAAAATACCGACACGGAATCCTCCCCCCGTTTGAACATTTCCACCCAGAACAAGTGGAAAAAGTAATTTCGTTAGGGCAACATACCCATAGCCAACCGGTGGTTGCGTATAGGTAGAGAGTAATGGGTGAAACATGAGAGCCTGTGGAAAACTTTTTCTCCTACCCCGACCGGATGGAAATGTGCTCGGACTCGTTTCCAATTTTTACACTTAATCTTCTAAGGATTAGAACCAACCCGACATCAAATCGTTGAAAATGCACATGTGGAGGAATCCTTTTTTGTACCAAGTTGGGCCTTTTCAATATCAAGATAATCACTTTTCCAACGTGCTGAGGGTGGAAACTTTTCCTCGGAAGCTTAAAGCCTTTAGCAGAATTTTCCTTATATGTCTGTTAAACTGAGCGTCAAACATCACGGTCCGTTGGTGGTTTGGTATCGGTCATTGATCTGTGTGTAGCATACCTAATCTTCGTTCATAATTCCGACCATGTAACCAACGTTCATGGAGAGATTTCCGAGAAAATCCTCCTTGTAGTATGATTTTTAACGGTTGCAGAGAACATCATCTCACGCGAGTTACTTTTCCTAAACGTACAGAAAAGCTCGTTCTGCACATACGAAAAGAACTTACGTAGTTGAAGCGTGAAATTCAGGACACCACTGTGCTCCCCCGGTTTTGGACGGACGGCAATTCTTCACCGGGGCAATTGGGCAGAAGGCCCCAACACACACGGGCCCGGGGTGACTTATTTGAGTACGAAATCTAATTATACGCCCATTGCCATTAACCCGGAGAGGATCCGTTTTCTCCAAACCGAATTAGGAGGGGTTGGACCCGATTGGGTCGATTCTAGTTACGTTTGGGGTTGAGAAGAAAGAACAGCACGCGTTTGTTTACTTCATTCTAGGCTGTTTACCGTTCGTGGGAGTAAAGTTCAAATGGTGATAGGATTAGGGTAACGTTGAACTGAACGTTTCTGAAGGCAAAGAGTGTAGGACATTCCGTTGGACGTTCCTAATTTTCTATCCAATTACAGCGAACGCCCATCCGTCGTATGCCGTGAATTTCACGAATTGAAATGGAATCTCTCGAGGCGGGAAATATAAATCATGGCATCTAAATTCCGTCCCAACAATATTACTTTCCGGTGAAGTCGTCATATTTCAATCGGCATACACCATTGGCATTGGCGCACTAACTCATCCGGTTTGCTCGGAGTTTTGCTTTGAACTGCTCCGAAGACCGGAGGGAAAGCAAATGAGAAAAATAACCGTTTTATTAAAATGGTAAATTCGCGAGCGCAATTTCTATTGCGGCCCTTCAGCCTGGTTTTTTTTTGTTTGTAGGAAATTTAGGGCGGGAAACCGGGGGCAGTAAGGACGAAAATGAATTTATTTTCCATCCCACCGGTCGGGTGGGTGGGGGGCGGTGGTTGTCGCGAGATCCTATTTTACGGCAATTGGTTGATTTAATTATTCTTCCCGGCTTAGCGTAGAATTTGCTCGTGCGTCTTTTTGTCCCAACTTCGGCCTGCACTCTAAAGTGTTTCTACAGAATGAAAGACCCGGGGGGTGGTGGTGGTCAGGTTTCACAATCTTTCAGCAACGTTTCAGGGAAAAATAAACCAGAGAAAACAAAAATCCTTCTCCGGCGGCACCGTCGAGTTTCCGAGTATCGGATTTCATTTAAGATGAATGTGTCCTCAATACGATTCACGACACCCTTCAATACGGCGGAGTGAGAGTTGCGGGGGTTTCTTATTTTCTCCGTTTTTTTTCTGATTCAACGTGACGCTGGCACGTGATGCGGGTACTTTACCGGACAGTTTCTTCGCTAATTCAATTTTTCAAACGCCCCAGGAGAACCGGTGGAGAGTTGGCCGACGGCCACAGTTTGCATATCCGCACGGTGTGCCTTATTTCTTCGGAAGGGCGGGAGGTTCCGAGGACCATGTTTTTTTTAAAGGTGTCCTGAACTGAACAGACTAGTCTTTCAACTGAATTATCGAGGTATCAGGTATCGGCTGTCTGCGACGGGCTGTGGAATCAAGGAACGGAAAAGGAACCGGTTTAAAATTGATTTCTCAAATTGATCCGACGCCAACAACGGAGAAGCATCACGGGGAGTGCATTCACAGTTGGGGATTTAGCGAGAAACAGTAGGAGCCTTTCCCAGCGGATAAATATCACGCCAGG